>NC_071516.1:6654756-6957787 GCF_027887155.1 Malaclemys terrapin pileata | reverse complement strand
CCTAGAAGCTGGCTGATGTAGGAAGAAACACAGATTCTGCAGTGCTGGGGGGAGCAGATACAAAATAAGCCACGAGCAACAGCACGGTGCAGCAGTGCTGGCCCGAGTTTCAGAGCCTATACGCATCTCCCTTTGCCCCCCATTTTGATGTTTTTCTTTCAAAGAATGTGCCAGTGCCCTTTAAAAAGTGAAAGTTTAAGTTGTTGAACCGTGACAGATTGACAGCCCTGGAAAATGAAATCAGGCATTTATCCACAGCACGGGTGTCCTGCAAGGTAGCAACAATGCCAGCTTCCCAAGACCATGCCCTCAATGTGCCACAGTCAGGACCCAAAGAAACGTGCTCTGGAGATGAGAAGGTAGCTTAATCTCCAAGCCTGCTTGGCCCTTGGCTTCTCTGCTGAGAATGCCAACAAAGGTGCCACTTAGTGCCACTTGTGCTGGTGGTTTTTGTGATGTGGACACCTTTTCATTAGAAACCTGGCTGGGGCCACCAGTTTATTTCAGGTGGAGGATCCAAGCCTGAGTCAAGCAGGTACCCAGAGTTCAAGCCATGTTGCTCTGAAGTGTAGATGCAGCCCTACTAGACTCGTGCTCTAGGAGGCCACCAGAAGTATCCCACAATCCTATGGACCGACTTTCTTTGTCTTCTGAACAGTTTGGCGGACAGTCAATTTTTTCCATATTGCACCACAAACAAAGGGCTAGAGTGTCCACATTTTGGGAGGGCGCTAGGAAGTCTGGGATATGGGTGGTTGGACTCAGGCCTGCATAATGCAGCGTAGACGCTGGAGTGCCAGGTGGGGGAGCCAGGGTTCACAAATGATTGTAGATGCTCAAGCCCTAGGTTAACAAACCCAGGTCTGCTCACTTGGGTTCTGCTAACCCTGGGTTTACATTGGTGGAGACTGACCCATAGAGGTTTATGAGCATGTGTCTTGCTTCACACTCTTAGAACTGGATCTTTTACATTAGGAGGTAGCTGTTCATGGTTTTAGACGCAGCGGTTCTGGGTTCTTTCCTTGCTTCCAACAACCTGCTAGGCTTGAAAGGCTTCTTTGCAACCCTAGGGGCTGAAACTTGGATTATTAAATGAAAACTGAGATTCTGGAGCACAGTTTTGTGGCAGTGAGTGAACTTGGTGGAGGATTTTGGGTGCTAGCAATAAGACACTCCAGCCAGTGGGACTGACTAGCCATCCCCAGTGATTGGGTGGGATTTTCAGGGCACTCAGCATTGGCCTAACTCTGCTTCCACTGAAGTCAATAGGAGCCTTATCGTTGAATTCACTGGGAGCAGAACTGGGCCAACACCACAGAGTGTGTTTATAAATCCCAAACTTTGGCATTCAACTGATGCCTGATAACATGAGCCAAGATGGACCTAAATCACCCAGAATGCTCTGCCTGCTGTGTCTCATGGCTGATTAATTCGTTGATTTGCTTCAGCAAATAGAACCCCGCAGGTACGTAACTGAGCAAGGAGTGGAAAATAGCAGAGATGGAGCTGGAAAGCATTCAAAGTCCTTCTAAAAATTAAAATACGAAAGCCAGCCAAATCCCAGCAGCCGAGTGGAGGTGTGAGGCATTTAGTCTCCGGGGTGGGCAAAAGCAGCTGACTGCCGTATGCAATGTGCATCAACACCTCGTGGCGCTTATGAATACAGGGCTGGTGCTGATGCCCACTTGGATGAAAGAAAGGAGTGAGATTGGCAACGTCAAAGCAGGCAGAGGGAAGGGCTGGTCTGTAGCAAGATGTTAGGTATTCTTTACCCCTCTGTCACACAGAGAGCAGCCGTGTACCCATTTGTCTAGGGACTTCAAGGCCAAGGGGATGTAAAGACTCCAAACATTTTGGTGCTAGTTAACAGAACGGTAACACAGGACTGCAGCATGTGGGGATATGGACATGCAGTGCTCAGAGCCCTTTACACAGTCTGGACTTCATTTCCAGAAGTGTTTGGCACCTGCAATCCAATGGGAGCTGTGGTTGCTCAGTACCTCTGAAAATCAGCCCCGGTATGGATATCCAGCCAGTTCTGTCCATGCTATAGAACAGCTAAAAAGGATCCCGACAACGGCTGGCACAGAGTTTCCCAGCCTCACTGCCTTCCAGCTGTAACCACAGAAAAGATCTTCTGACCTGCTAATGTAACCATGTATTAAAAGAGAGAGTGACCAGGATGAGGGTGGGGCAAGGAGCCTCTAATGGAAACTGGCATTAAGTGAAGGAGACAAGATGGGGGAGGGAATATCTTTCATTGGACCAATTTCTGAAGGTGAAAGAGACAAGACACAAGCTCCACAGAGCTCTTCTGCAGGTCTGGGTGGATTTGGAGAGTATATTTTAAGCTCGTGTACATGGCTAGGGTGATTTTGTTTTGGGAGGGCAGATATATGTAGGTGAGTCACTTGCTGCACCTGGGGCTCATCAGAAGACGACTTTCTTGAATTTGTAGTGCTGAAGGTTCAGTTGTGGATTCTGAATTTTGCAAAATTCTAAGCAAAATAAAAACAAATCCTTGCCCACCCCCTTGCCCTGCGCTTGCTGGAATTGTCCTCTGAAGAGGCCCCAGGAGGCCAGCCAACAGCAATGCACTATACCAGTGGTTCTCAACCTTTTTGGTCTAAGGACACATTTGTAAGCCTTGATGGCCTGTCGTGACCCTGAATGTGAAAAACATCTGCCTTACTAAATATTTCTTACCCACAATATATACTAGACACATTAACATAATAGGTATTAAATGCAGCACATACGAAAATAAAGAACTTCAGGATTTGTTGTATAAATCCAAGGTTCCACTTAACAAGAAACTTTAGCTTGCTTCTCTTTGATGAGTTCATCACTGTTTGGTGTAATTGTAGCTGAGACGCTTCCCAGAAACACACAGCCCCCACCACATGGCCCATGGAAGGCAGAGAGTATGAGACAGGGTGCAGGGAGACTTGGAGGCGTGGAGATGAAGCGGGGAGATCAGGGGGCCTGGGACTGTAATAAGGAAGGAATTGGGGGGGGCACTGGGGAAGGAACTGGGGGGCATAGGGGTGTGGACAGGCAGTGAGTAGTTGCGGGAAGGATATGGGGGAAGAGGGGTTCGAAGGGGGAGAGGGTAAAGGGATGGAGGGGATTTGGGTCCATGCGGTAAAGTGGACGGGGACTGGGGGAGAAAGAGTTTGGGGCAGAAGAGGTTGGGGGTGACATGGGGGAAGATCTGGGGGCCAGGATGGGTGGTATAGAAAATGGGGTATTGCCTGGCTGAAGGGTTGGGGGGCTACATTGGGGAGCCTGTACTTCTCAGACACAATGTTATCTGTGAACCAAAGCAGGAGGCTGCTTTCCCCCATCCCTGTGGGAAGAAGAGGCATGTTAGGGGGAGTAGCCAGAACCCCTCAAACTTCTGCTTTCCCAGCAATTCCCCTGCTGAATCCCAGAATGACCTGCCAGATTCAACGCAAACAGATACCAAATGCTCCCTCCCTGCTCTTTCCTGTGGGACTGGCTGCGCTCAGCTCCCCACTCTAGGAGCTGAGACCTCCGGAGTCCCAGCGCCGCTTGGGTTTGGCCAAGCACCTCAGGGGGAGCTGGCTGGGCCAAATTCGTGTGAGTGGTGGTGTGACCTGGCACATGGGGTTGTAGTGCCACTCACATTTGGCCTGGCTGGCCTCTCATCATCATGATTGAAGGGTGGATAGGCCAAACCTGAGCAGCCCTGTGACCCCACGCACCAGGTCGCAACACCCAGAATGGGGAGCCAAGCCCAGCCAGCTCTGTGGCCCTTGGACACATTCTGGTGGCCTGATTTCCCACAGGTTGGGAAACCCTGCACTATAAGTTCTTTCTTACCTCTTGGAGCCTTACCAGGGAGTTTACTCAGCGTCCTCCTCCCTCAAGTACATTTGCAAGACAGATGGCTTCTTTGCATTATCCACCTCTTGCCATACATTGGTGGGTCCATTCTGCATTCCCCAGGGAACTAGCCACAATCATGGACTGCTCCGTCACACCTGCTCTGCCCTTGTCCTGGACTGGTGTTTGCTTCCACCCCTGTGTACTTCTCCCTGCCCCCTGCACATTCACATGAACACCCTCCCATGCACACCCCACTCGCCTACATGTGAGCTCCATTTCCTTTTTGTCCAGAGGGATACGCCATGGCCTTTCAAACAACGAGACAGTCCTTTGAGAACCCGACAGCCTCATTCTCCAGTCGTCATAAGATCACTGACCAAGGAGAGTCCTGAATGCACAAGCAAGCCCTTCTGCAGGAGTCTGGCGAACGGGAAAAAGAAACCAGCATCTCTCAGTGAGTCCTGGAGCACGTACCCCAGCTGCCACGTGCACCATGCCTGATACATTGTAATGACATGAAAATGAATAGAATAAGCTGACTGAGTGGCATTGTTATTAACCTCTGTTACCTCAATAAATCACACCAAAGAGCAGCAATTACTTCCGTTTCTGACAAATACTACATACACAGCAGATTCCTCTCTTGTTCTCAGTCCTGGGCCCTCTCCCTCCCTCCCTCTCACAATTGGAATCAGGACCATACAGGACATATCAAGTTATTTGAAGGAACTGGAATAATTTAATACTGGCTTATAATGGCACATAACAGACTTCACATGGCTTTGGACTGAGCTCAAAGCGAGAGGAGGGGGGTGGAAGCATGTGAATTGCTTTAAGACACTGAATCAGAAAGGTGCAAGATGGTGTATGCCATGGGGGAATAGCTGTGGGTGTCATTTACAAGGCATGTGTGTTGTGGGGATGGGGTAGATGTCATGTATGTATGTATCTCGTTGATATTAATACATATATATATCTCTGGCGGTGTGTTAAGCTATGGGGTGAACTTTCCAGAGGCCCTTCATCCCTGGGTGATTTTCACCCAATGTGCTTAAACAAGTCTATATCTAAAACTTTTATTTGTTTGTGTGTGTGATCATCTATGAATGTACAAAAACATAGATGTATAGATAAGATAGGAATTGACACAGACACATCGACAAAGGGTGATATCTACCTCTCTTGCATAAAGATTGAGATGTCAGGCTATATGATAGTAGAGTATGAAGTGGGTGAGAAAGTGAAATTTACCACTCTCCAAACTCAGGGCCATGCCCAAAAGTTTGGATAAAAAATTGTGTGCCTATTTAACCGGTATGAACACACCGTCTCTTTGTCCCCCTCTAGTGGTCACAAACATATAACGCTTTAGGAGCCTGCTACTGCCTCCAAGCTAAAGGACCCTCAAGTAGTAGCATGCTTTTAGATCGAGAGAGCCAGTGTTCATTCCCCAGAGACAACTAGTCCAGGGGAGCTGCTACACTTGCATGTTCAGAAATGTCTGATATGAAAAACTTCCAACATCTTTCATGTAACGAGACTTTAAAAAAAAAATCCCAGTTGAAGAAAATTGGCCAAGTATTGTCACAACAATGGATTGCCTAAAATCACTTAACTCATAGCTGCATAGCAGATATACTAAAAGAATATGCTTCCGTTTGTTTTCTGGGTTTGGAGATTTGTTTTTAATGACAGCTGAGTTAAACAGGGTCCAATTAAAGACAGAGGAGTTAAGGAAGCCTCAGTTAAGGACAACTGAGCTAAGGATCTATTTGTTAGCTGAAAGGCAAATAGGTCCAGAGCTGTAACTAAAGAAATTTTGGAGCTTCCCTGGCAAAGCTGGTAGAGATTTTGATTATTTTTCTTTTCTTATTTTTCATTAAAAAAATCTACAGAAAGTAAGCATGAGATTTTCAAAGTTCCTTAGGAATTTAGATGTCCAATTCCAAATTTAGATGCCCAAATTAATGGGAATTAGGCATCCAAATCCCACGGGCGGCTTTGAAAATCTCAGCGTGGATGTACAAAATAGCACCATTAAGTTTGAGTAATCCAGCACTCAGAGACCAGAAAAGTCTGAAATTCAGGGTTCTCCTTCAGTGTTAACTCCACTACATTGCACATGCAGGACACAGTACTCACTGTCCCTGTCTTCCTTGCTAGATATAACCAGGGGTGTATTATTGCTTATGGTGCAGCTGTTTAGTCCATAAAATAAAAATATGGCTGAGTTAATGTGGCTGATGAAACCTTAACTTTTGGCATTGCCTGACTTGACAGTGCTTGGTTGTTCACCTTCAGTGTTTCATTAATATTAGTTTTTTGCATTAAGAGTTGAATTAAGGCTCTACCTCCATGGCCAAAGAGCAGTGAAATCGGTGCAGTTAGTTCTCCTTCACAATGGGATAGACTTGGGAAATAACACACGAGCTCAACCCTTTCAGTGGGGGTGGGTTCTCTGCCAGGCAGCTTGGAGAGGAGAGGTAAAGGCCTGGCAGGGATGGGCAGGGACCAGAGAACTCATCATTGTATGGGTCCTCTGGTCCAGCACCAGTGAGGGTATGTTGGAACCATAAAGGACTATTGGGCTAAATAGCCCTACATGGACCAGCAGATGAGCCACCTCACTGGATGTGGACAAGATTCATTCCCCTCTTCCTTCCCCTACTCAGGCTAGATCCTTCGATTAGCCTTTAATATGGATCTGTAAAGCTATTGTTCTAACACAGGATTTGAACCCAAGTACGCAGAGACTGTTTGTGTGTGCACACACATGTATGTGTGAATATAAAATCAGGACCCGTGTCTCATGGTGCTAGGCCTTGTACAAACACATCGGAAGGCCCAAATGCTGCCCCAAAGAGCACTGTAAAATGTTATCTTAGTAACAGTTATACAGCCGATCAGTTTGAAGATTCAGAAGGGGACAATAAATACGACCTGGTAAATACTCTGAATATGTTTTATGATCCAGACCTGTCCATTTCCCTTGGCATCATTTCAGCCACTGAACGGTAGGTGTTTTTCATATCGAAAAGTATAATTCATAAGACCCACTTAAATATTCAGTTCTTTATTAAGTAACTGCTTGTGTCAGTAGCTTTGTTATTGATGGATTTAAAAGGGGAACCAGCCTTTGTTTTAGGTCAGCTTGAATCTAATTTAGGATGGAGTCTTTGTTGTACGTGTGTCTCTGTGACTTATGTGCTTGGAGATGACTTTACTCCCCCAATCTTATTAAGAGCCTATTACAGACTGAACACTACTGCAAAGTATATAAGCTGAGGGGAGAGGCAACCTTTATTGCTGAGTGAGGAGTATGTGTGAGAGACAGAAAGGGGGAGAGAGGGATAAAATGGACATAAATCACCCAGAATGTCAGCAACAACAGTCTTAAACCTACAGAAATGTATTATTTTTTCTCTGCCTTGCGAGTGGATCAGGGCGTGATCTAAAGTCTATCGGAGTCGATGGACAAACACCCAGCCTACTTCCGTGGGTCTAAATACATTCTTATGACCAATGCAAGAAATGTTATATAGTATTTTCTTCTGATCGACCTCAATGACCTAGTTTTTGCACTCTCGTTACCTTAAAATAACCCTTCCTCCCCCATTGCTCGTGATGAAAGGGGGGTTGAATTTTGTCATTGTGATCAGCGTGGGAGAAACATGATTTGTTCTGGACGAAGCGGCTCAAAGCTGCACTTGATTTTTTTTGCAGGAGCATATGATGGCTTGAAAAAAGGGGAGGGTGCGGTGGGTGCAGGAGCAAAGTCTCCCATTACAAAAGCTTTTCCCAGATGATAAACATCATAATAATAATAACAATAATAAAAAAACCCTAATAGCCAATATGATGCTAATGCTTCTTAGCTCTGTCAAAAGTGAAAACAGCTCTTTGCTGTCAATTACTGGAGGGACAGCTGGAGTCTCTCCTCTCACTGTCAGGATGCAAACATATTGCATGTCATGGGGAAGGTAACAAAATTCACCAGGACAGCATCACCATCTGTCACCAACAGAGACACTGCTGAAACAAAGGGTCAGGCTTCATTGGGGAGAAAAGGCCTGATCTAATACCATCTTACTTATGCTTTCCTTTAAAAAAAAAGGGGGGGGGGAACTATACAATGCATGCAGTCCTGTACGAGGTTCCATACATGTAGGTTGCCCCAAAAGAGTGTTATGTTTTGTCCAAGGTGCATGAGAGGGAGATTGGTCTAAATAACTCAAAAAAACAAGCTCTCGTTTCTGGACTGATTGTTTTCTACAGCAAAACCACCATTAAACCTTGTGACATTGCTAAGGAGTTTAAGCTGAGACTTGAAACTCTTCCGTATAAAAAGAATAAGGGTAGATAACTGATTTTGCAGTTTGGCAGCAGATCAAAAAAAAGTTTGGTTTAATTCAAACAAAATCTGAATTTTCAATATTTTGTGGATCGAACGAATCAGGTTTGGGTTTGTTCTGGACCGGGAATTCAGAGCTCAGTCTCCCATAGATCCAGGTCAGTGCCATAATCACTGTTAGGAGCCAGCATAAATGGAGACATCACCAGCACTGCCTCCTCTGGCCATTTGATGAACAGCCAAAACTATTTGTGTCAAGTCCGCAGTAGTTTGGGGTGGACTGAAACTTGTCAGTCTTGTAAGAACAGCTTGATGTCCTGAGTGTTCCAGGCCAATGTTCAACTCAGTTGCGCAGATAAGTATGGATAAGCAGCCAGTGGGTCAAAATCTGCTCTTAATTATACCAGGAATATATCAGAAGTTATATTGAGAAGCACTCTGCTGAATTAAATAGAGTTACTTTGGAATTACACTATTGTAATTCAGAATCTGGCCCAGCATTTTGGATGCTGATCTGATTAGAACCTCTGGATCTATTTAAAAAACAAACAAAATCAAACCCCACTGTTGTGTTTGTGCAGTAATAACCCAAAACATCGCAGTAACAAATACACACCCACTACTTTCTAAGTGCCTGCACAACCCCACGGACATGAATGGGATTTACATACACCAAGAGAAGAAGCCACACTAGGGGAAAAGCAAATGTTAGAAAAGAAGCCTTATATTTTCACTAAAAGGAGAAAATGGGCCCCTCTAGCCATTAGCCTCTCCCCCGAGGTGTGGCTTTATGGTTTAGGCTTCAGCAATGGCTACTGACTGATGAAAAAGTACTGAATCATTATTTTTAATGATGTCTAACTTATTTTCTAAGGTCCCCATTCAGACATGTACTTAAGCACATGCCTAACTTTAAGCTTATGCCTAGTGCCATTGGGAAAAGGCAATATGGCCTAATGAATAGAGCACTGGCCTGGAACTCTGGAGACTTGAATCTATTCCCATCTCTGCCACTGGCTTGCTGGGTGACTTTGGGCAAATTACTTCCCTGCTTTCTGCCTCTGTTTCCCCATCTGTAAAATGGAGTTAATGATACCTCCTCTGCAAAGGGCTTTGAGAATACTGATGAAAAGTGCTATCTAAAAGCTAGGTATTATTGTTATTACTCACATGCTTAAAGCTAAGCCCATGCTTAAGTACCTGGCTGAATTGGAGCCTAAAAGCAGATTATTTCCCTTTCCAGTGCCCAAAATAAGGGAAGAGTTTAAGAAATTACAAGGCATGAGTTTACCATAATGCTACAGCAAGTGAAATAGCAAAGCAAAAAGTGCAGCTTTGTAGCATTGAAGGCTTGTCTTAACAGAAGACAGAATTGACTGGCCCGCTCCTGGTGTTGGCTGTGACTAGGGTTTTATTGTTATATTCTCAAGCAGAGCATGAGGCTCGGGCTACACTAGGAACTTAGGTCGGCATAATGTTGTCAGTCAGGGGCATGGTAAAATCCACCCCCCTGAGCGATGTAGTTATACCGACCTAACCCCTGTTATAGACAGCGTTGTGTCGATGGGAGGGCTTCTCCTGTCAACATAGCTACCGCTTCTTGGGGAGGTGGACTATCTACACTGAGGAGAAGTTCTCCCATTGGCACAGGTAGCCTCTTCACTAAGCACTACAGCCTTGAGAAGGTTTTTTTTTTTTACCCTTCCCTGCACAAAACTCACTTACCTGAAATTCACCTATCTGACATCTTATGGACTGTCCCTTTGCGCTGCCTTATGGGGTGAAGATGTCGAAAAGTGGGTCCTCTGACTTCTCTGTCAACTGCCCCTCAACCCTCCCCCCACCCCACTAGCTTATTTGGGGGCAGTACAGAGTCTCACGTTCACAGCATGCAGATCATTGTGGCCTCTCTGTTAGTGCCCCCTCCTCAATAAGATACATTTCATGGGCCTTCACACTTGGATGAATTTCAACCTCTACCTAGATATTTTAAGTACTTATATGGCTCCCATTACCACAGTATCTGAGCAACTCACAGTCTTTAATATGTTTATCTTCACAACACCCTTGTGAGGTAGGGAAGTGCCAGGTAAGGAAGTGGGACTGTATGGCAGGGATGGATCACTTGATAAATTGTTCTGTTCATTTCCTCTGAAGCATCTGGCACCAGCCACTGTTGGAAGACAGGATACTGGGGTGGATGGACCATTGGACTGACCCAGTGTGGCCACTATTATGTTCTTAAGTTCTTACACTATCATCCTCTTTTTACAGCTGAAGAATTGAGACACAGAGTGATCAAATGATTTGCCCAAGGTCACACAGAAAGTCTGTGGCAGAGTAGGGAACTGAATTCAGACCCAAAGTCGCCAACCTAACCACTGCCACTGGACCATCCTTCCTCTCCTTGATCCTCTGGAACAAGAGCTGCAGCTGACGTAAATCAGCCTAGGTCCACTGAAGTGAATGGAGCTATGCCAGCTTACACCAGATCTAGCCCTGTGTGTGTAAACACATCTATGTATAAAACTTTCTGTTGAGTGACAATAAACTGTTTTCATGGTAACAGAGATGGGCTCAATCTCTGATCTGGTTTGAGGGAGTCATCTCTATATGGCAACATCTTTGTTTTCACTGCTGATCATTTGGGCTGCAGAATTAACTGCATCATAGGGACAGAGGTGGGGGCACACACTGGAAATGTGGAACAAAGTTAAAATCTATTGTTGTTGAAGGTTTCTAGAAGCCATAGCAGAGACCACCTCAGTTGGTACTGGTCAGTTTGCAATGCACTGAGATTGGACTTGGTACCATGCTGGTTTCTCTCAACGACAGTGTCAGGAAAGGATTGCATGATCAAGGGAACGTTACACACTTCTCCAACTTCTGCCCATGCTGTGTGGCTCAGTTAATAACCAGAGCTTGTAGATTTTAATCAAGCTCTATGTAGCTATTCTGGAATGAGAGCTGATCTTTGCATAATAGTGGGGGCCCAGTTTTTAACAGACAATTCAAATGGCTTTGAGCTGTTCAGAACATTCTGCTCTTCTATTCTGTAGAGATCTCTCAGCTTACAGAGCCCTGCAGTCACCACCAATGTCCCCTAGGGAAACAGATAATAAATCCTAACCCTTTTCCTTTATTAAGTAGAATGGAAGACTTCAATAGATAAATAACTTAGCTTGAATGTAATATCTACTTAGGCATTGTTCAGTAAGTTATTTCAATATAGAGCCTTGTAAATTCATAGTTTGTGCTGCCGTAATGAGCTGCATTCATATAGTGCCTCTCATCTCAAAGGATCTTTAAAGGCTTTGCAGGCTGCAGTGTACATAAAAATCACTTCCACCACTGAAATGTAGTCAAAAAATGTAGTCAATGTCTATGGTAGAGTTAGCAGCTGTTTAACAGTTTGGGACAGGGAGTGGAGAAGACTAGAGAGCTGCAGAGGAAAGTTAGGTAGGGAGAATGTAATTTTCCACACAGCCAGTCAAAATTTTTCAAATTAAAGGTTTAAAAAATATTTTCTGGGGGGTAAAAATTAGACTGTCAACATTTTCTTTCTTTTTTTTTTTAAAGTGACTTTTCAATCAAACATTTTATTGAAAATGTTATTGAAATGTTTGATTTACCTAAAATGGGGTATTTGGTAAACAAAAAGTATCAGTAACCATTTTGATAACATTTTCAATAGCGATTTCAATAAAAAATGTCATGTGTGCTTATGGCAAACTAAATGTACATGATAATATAGGCATGCAATGGCACACACAGCTCAGACTAGAGCGGGGCAGGAAATGGTATTCCAGTCCTGTCCCATTAAAAAAAAAAAGGTTCCTCAGGTCCATCTAACCATTATGGTTAAATAATTTCAAAATGTTTCATTTTCATTCTGACCTTTTTTATTTTTTTCAAAGTGTACTTTATAGTTAAATTAAATTTCTAAACAAAAAGTCATTTTTGTTTCAAAAATGTCAAAATAGAACATTTTGGCAATTTAGAAACTTTCTTTTAACATTTTTTTGAGTCAAGAAATGCATTGAAGCCCATGAGAAGTTTCACTTTCAATGAATTAGCATTTTTTAAATGCAAAAACTGTTTAGTCTAAAAATTCCTGATCAACTTTACCTTAGACCTCCTTTACTGAAAATGTCCATTACAGTCGGTGAAATATTTGGGGTATCTTTGACGAAGAATAGTGATACATATAATAAAAGGCACTAGTTATCAATTATTAACATGGTCCATTTTTTTTTAGTCCACCACTCACAAAAGGAACATTTTTCTTGCGACAAATTAGCTGAATCAGAGAAGTGTATTTCCATTTTCATTAATTTTCTTTAAAAAAATTATAATTTCCCACATCAGTGGAGGGGTAGTTCACTTTACCACCATACAAAAGACGTGAGTTCATTTCTAAGACTTGGGGCAAGATTTATCAAAGAGATACTGAGTAGATATTTTTTGAATTTCTATTCAGTGTACTGTATATCCACTTTTATATTTTAATGGACAATTCTAGTGATAATTACAAAATGGCCTTATTAATAGAACTGGAAGTTAGTAACTTCAGTATTTGCAATAATGAAGGTACATCTCTACCCCGATATAACGCTGTCCTCGGGAGCCAAAAAATCTTACCACGTTATTGGTGAAACCTCGTTATATTGAACTTGCTTTGATCCGCCGGAGTGCGCAGCCCCGCCCCCCTGGAGCACTGCTTTACCGCGTTATATCCAAATTGGTGTTATATCGGGTCGCATTATATCAGGGTAGAGGTGTATTTCCTACAGTAGGAAATAGGGAAATACAGGGAATCTTGTTTATATATCTGAAGTAAAATTATCATATATGAAGTTAATAGTCATATTTGCTATTTAGTTTGAAGTAACATTATTCTACAAATGTAAAAAATGTAGTATCACTACCATTCTTCGTTACATTTTGAAATTTACTTTCAAATGCCATTCAGTTTCATGGCCAAATTTTCAAGTGCCTGTAACACTGCACTCATTTTGCATATGCAAATTTCATATAGATAAATTTTCTTATAAGTTTTGCATTTATCTGCACACCAGAATTGTGTAGCTCCAGGAGATGTCTAACCATGCAATCTGACTGGTGCATACAGGTGTTTTCATGTGCAAAAATTTGCTTGGGAAAAGCTGCCCGTGCAATTGCTTGCATGTGCAAAACTTAGGATCCAATTTGGATGAGTGCCTTTGAAGACGTGTCCCTTACTCAACAGACACCTGCCCTTTGTTCATCATGGATGGGATTTTTATCCCACTTCCCATTAAAAGTCAGAGCGTTAGATGCCTAATTTCCTTAGGCACTTTTGAGAATCCCAGCATATAATAAAAAAAATATTTACTTGCTGTCAGTCCTCTTTCCTTCCACTGCTCCCAGGCAAGTAAAGGCAGATAATATTGTAGGATAGGCTCCATGATTTGAAGCAAGCTGCCTAATTTTGATGGCAATAGTGTTGGTTTGTTCTACAGAGAACTCAATTCACCTGTTCTCACCTGCTGGTCTCTGTGACAAGGAGTGCCAAGAAATGAAACAACTTGCTGAGAATCCTAGGACAAAAAAAGAGCGGGGAGGACCCTATCTTGGCCATTTCTTCAATAGATAGTAGGGATCTGATTTTACTCCCATCCAAAAAACACCCCGCCGCGCCCTCCCACCCCCTCAAAAGTGACACTAACAGAACATTTGAAGGCCATCACATTGTTCATTCTGTACATTATATCCCTTTGTCTTATCCTTTATATGACTTGCCCATTTAGTTTGTAACCTCTTTGTGGCAGGAGCCATCTATTACTCTCTAGTTCTTGGTTGGTCCATAGGCACTACTGTAATACAAATAAGCACCCAGCAGCTCCCATTCTGGCCCTGGATTAATATAGGCTGATGAGAATCTCTCTACGTTAACACTCTGTTTAAGACCCCCATACAGGGGGGTATTTAGCTTTCCAGTTCTAGGATAAATTTTTCAAAGATGCCTAAGGGCTATATTTTCGAAGTATTTCGCTGTCTAAAGATGCAGATAAGTGCCTAGTAGGATTTTCAAAAGGATCTAGGGACCTAACTCAATGGAGTCAATCACTGTGGAACTGGGCCTGTACCTTTACGGGCTGAAATTCCCAGACAGTCTGGGCTGGGTGCTGTGAAGTTGTTGTTTTGTGCAGCCAATTCGAAGCAAACAAATCTCTAACAAGCACCGCAAGCACCGAGTGATCACTGAACACCACAGCCACCTAGGTGGTGAGGGGCCTATCTGCATCTTTTGGCACCTAAATATCTTTAAAAATCTGGCTCTATCTGCCTAAGCCTCTTTTGAAAATGGGGCTCTGGCTCTCAAGTCACTTACGTGCTTTTGTAAATGTTACCCCGGTCTTCACTATAGTCAGCATCTGGAAAGCTTTGGTTGAGTGATAAAACATGAGTGGCACAAAATGGCGGTGCAAAGGCCTACTCTGCTTTCCTCAAGCTTCTCCACCAAGTAACTCCACCAAATTAGTAATTTCAATGGAGTCTGAAATAGCACTTTGTCTGCATTTACAGACATATTGCCCCAGGATAAGAGATGTAATTCTCTGAAACGAAGAAAATTAAATCATTACCCTCTTCACCCAGGCCTCTTTGCTGTTAGAAAGTTAGTTTTGCATTTAATGAATACGGGCTTGTGTCTTCCTAATGAGTATGAGATAGCTGATGTAATTGAAAACTTAAGCAGGGGAAAAATCATTACAAGTTTTTTATTAATCAATGTATTTTGTATATTTGTGTTATGAATGATAAGAGACCAAAAGCGTGCTGGAAACTGAACACTACTATTTACCCAAAGGCCAGTCCACAGAAAGGAGCTGGAGAGGTGGTTCCCCAGTTTTTACTTGCCAGGATTAAAGCAGGCAGGACTGGTCCCATTTTGAGAAATAGAGATGTGTACAGTGCCTTTAAATGTGAGTGAGTGCAGGGCTGGCTCCGGGCACCAGCGATGGAAGCAGGTGCTTGGGGCGGCCAATGGAAAGGGGCGGCACGTCCAGGTCTTCGGCCGCAATTTGGCAGCGGGTCCCTCAGTCCCTCTTGGAGGGAAGGACTGCTGCCGAATTGCCGCCGAAGAATGAAGCGGCGTAGTAGAGCAGCCGCCGAAGTGCCGCTGATCGCGGCTTTATCTTTTTTTTTCCACTTCGCCGCTTGGGGTGGCAAAAAAGCTGGAGCCGGCCCTGAGTGAGTGAACCTAATGACTCCAAGCATGGGTGAGTATAGTACTATGGCACAGCTGTGGGAACTTCCTGCTGAATGAATGGACCCTTGCAGGATCCAGTGGAAGAAGCCATGTCAAGAGACAGTGATGGACTGGACTCCTGATATTAAATATTTTAGCAATGCAGATAGTTGGCCTATGTTCAACATGTTCTCATTACTGTGTCCTTCCCAATTCCCTCTGACAGTTTGTTATATCCACAAATGCAGTGGTCTCAACATTTTCCAAAGCAAATCCACGTTTCCAAAGTGGGAACATACCTCGACCTCCTTGCCCGCTCCAGGATCTCTGTCCCATCTAGCCAGGAATTCCTTCCTATGCAGCAATATGGGAATGACAGGTGGTTGCAGTATCCTGTCTGGGGATTGAGGATGGGGAGGGGGTACAGGATGACGACTCCCAGTTTGAGAACCCCTGCACTATTACATCTTGTCCCAAATTAGAGAGTAAGATTTTGGGGGCAGGGACTGCCCTCCTGATCTGGATCTATACAGCACAATGCGGCTGGCTCTTCATTTGTTATGTGCCATTGTTAAATACATACAAAATAAGAGTGTGACAGAGAGATCTGGAAAAGAGAATTAAAAATATAGTTCCCTTCTTATTAAGGCTGAAGAATGAATGGCTAATGTATGCAGTTATTGAGATTAGCTTGGATGCAAGGTGCTTGAGCAGATCCCAGACGGGACTCACCTGTATCCAGTATCCGGAACATCTTTCTGGTGTTGCACTTAATGCCCTAAACTAGACAAAGAAGGTATTTTGGTCTCATCTGTCCATTGCTGTATGTCTTCAGAGCTCCATAGGCTAATGGGACTGATTGTCATTGTGTTCCCAAGTATGAAATTGGGAGCTGAAAGATGCATCTTTCACAATGAGAGGCAGGGAGTGCAGAGGGGCGGAAGGCAAGGGAGATGCAAGGAGGAGGGAGAGGCAGTTCATAAGGTCAGTGTGATTCATAACAGATCCACAAATCTATACCATTAGTTGACAATGCCTTTTCCCATCTCTCTCGATATTTCTCCCCAGGCCTAGATAATCCACATCAATCCCCAATACATTTATCTCTGCACCCAGCATTCGTCCGCAGACTCATATGTCAGCCCATGACAAAGATTTTCCTCTCTAAGCTCCTGATTTCTCTCTCTCTCTCTTTCCTGGCCTTGCACTAATATTCAGACCTTTCATCTGTCCCTGATCTTCATGAATAGCTTCTCCCTGCCCACTACCGTCCATCACTGCAGAGCTGGATTAACAAGCACTAAAATAACGGCCTTTTTTTTTTAAAGCAACAGCATTCTTAGGAAAGTTTTCTCCATTTGAAATCAGCCTAAGGGAGGTCTCCTCATTTCACCATGTCAGAGGCTGTTCTCAAGTTGCCCCCCACTGATCTCAAGCGCAACCTCTGAAAAGGGAATGCAAATGTGATCTTGAGAGGGGATGCACTCAGGAAGCCACATCTACTCACTTTAAGGTCATTTTACATTTCCAAATGGCCTTCACATAAATCAAAATTGGCCTCTGTGCATCTAAGCACCTCTCGCTGATTCACTAGCCTTTCATTTTGAGAGACTTGGCTTCAAATGCAGTTTAGGTCGCAAGTTAGATGAGGCTTGTGTGTGCTGGTCCTGGGGCTTGCCCACAATTTTAGTACGAATGGCGGTTTCCACTGAGGAGAGGCTGAGAGCTGGGCCAATGGATTGTCTAGATTTCAGGCAGACAACACAGCAAACAGAGCTAGGTGTGAGAAGTGAGCATGGTGTCTGCCTATGTCAAACCTAGCTCTGGCAAGTGCTTTCTGCCCCTTGTTTCCCCAATCACCAAACTTAGCCACAATTAAAATAAAGTCTTAACCTCCACAGACTGTTCCTGCTACAGCAGGCTAATCTGGAAACCTCTGTTCTGGAAACAACCCATGCTGGCCCTGAAATTGAAGGTGGAATACTTTTGTCATAGAGATGAGGACCGTCTAACTGCATAGGACATCAGCTAATGGGAATTTTCTTAGCTATCATAAGAAGAAATTAAATGCCAGAATCTCTACTGGATTACGTTTATTAGAACTGAGAACTTGTATTTAAAGTAAGATTGAGCCTGTAAACACAGCCAGAGTATGCGGCAGCCTACAGTGGCAACATAACATAAGGAGATCCTGGAAGGCTTTTGTGCCTTAAGTTAGAGAATCAGTATAAGGCAGTGGGCCTGATTCTGATCTCACTTACACCTATTTTACATTAGTATCTCTATTGATTTCAATGTAAATCAGAATCAGATTTTTTAAACGAAACTATCAACAAACACCCACCCAAAACCAACAGGCAATACTCAAATGCTACTTAAGCCAAGCCTTGCTTCTGTAGTCATTTTTCTGCTGACCAAAAGTCAATTAAAGACACAGTTTGTTTGAAGTGTGATTGGTGATTTAATAACATGCTAATGTCGCTGCCAACACTAAGACCTTAGTCAATATTTTCCTCAGCCTAAAACATCGCCCTTTTGAAAATCAGCACCGCGTTAAAAGATGGGTGTGGGTGGAGAAAAATTACTGTCATTTTAAATGCTCATTAATCACTGTACCTCTGCACCACTGAAGGGTGATTTCTGCTGTCCACCCTTTCTCATAATAGAAGGAATTTAATTTACAGGACGTAAAGATACAGGCCGAAATTCAGGTCCAGTAACAGCAGTGCTATTTCAGTTAAATCAAAGACATACAAGGGATGGTTGGTTGAAATATTTTGGAAAAGAGAAAATTTATCCTTGTCCTCAGCCCAAATCTCAAACCAAACCAAACGTGAACCCTTAAAAAAAGCCCTGGGATAGTAAAATGCCTTCTTCCCACTTTCATTCCCAAAAGGCTTTTATTCTGGTATCCAGATAGGTGATATTTTTTTCTGGCTGTTTTGTTTCAGTGTCTTTTTTGTCTGTGTGAACATCATATTGGGCTGTGGGTTGTTGGTTTGTTTTTTTTTTGTTTTGTTTTTTTGGACAGGAAGTGATGAAGGGCTTGTTTCATATTTAATAAAATCTAAAGACTGAAAAGAAAGACACAGATGGAATAAATGACTTAAAAACTGTGCAAACACTGGGACTTAATTACCGCCAGATCTTCAGATGAACTTTACACCTGCAATCGGGGCCAGATTTTCAAAGGAGCTCAGCACCTTGGGTGCGTGTTAGAGGTTGAGCTCTTCTGAAAAATCTGTCCATAAAGTGTCACTCTGGGAGCACTTCTGAAATTCTAGCCCTCATTTAGGTGTCTAAATTGGCGCGGAGCTTTTTTGAAAATCCTACCCAGATTGTGGGTGCTTGATCCAGGCTAGTCCCACATTTGAGGTGGGAGGTGTGATTCCCAGCTCGCATAGACATACCCACGCTAGCTCTGCTTGAGTTCGCTCACTCAAAATGGCAATGTAGCCAGAGTAGCGGCTTCAGAGAGCCACCCACGTATGTACCCTGTGGGTTTGGGTGCGTACATACTCGAGCAGCTGCACGTGCTACCCCAGATACTCAGAGCTAGCGTGGATACCTCTATGCAAGCTGAGACTCACATCTCCCAGCTCAAATGTAGATGTAGCCTTATTGTGCATGTGTGTGGTGGGAGGGTTACCGCAGTGTGGCATTCAGACAGACACATGGATATCTTTCATGGGAGAACCTGCCCATGAATCAAAGGAAACACTGCTGTATTTCACAGTAAAAACTACAGAGGCCTTATTTTAAGTATAATGTAGTTCTCCTCTGCTGGAGTCGCATGTGATGCTTTCAAGTGGTGTGTACAGTTTGCATGTGGGCATGTGCATAACGGTAAAATGGGCATGGACATGATATTGGTATGTGTTTGTAGGATGTCAATATAAATGGCTGACCAGAGAGGGAAAATAGTCGTCATGCAGTTAAACCCATCAAACACAAATGACTGAATCATGCTGTACTTTCAACTCACTGGATGTTGTCACCCTCTGAACACTCAGGACTATATTAAGTTTGTTTTCCCATGCAGCTAAGAAGCCCTGTCAGCTTGTGAGCTGATGGAACTAGCAGAGTTTGCTTTAACTCCCACCTTTGCTGCTAAGGAGTTTTCCTGAGACTCTAGTAGAAAGATACCTGCCTTTTTGGAAAACAAAGAGATGTTCTCTTACCTTACACCATCTCTAGCACTAAGAGAAGGCTCTGAGCATGGAAGGAAGGGAAGGACTGAAGCAATAGCATCACAGGATAGGGAAGGACTCCTAGAACTACATATGGAAGTCAGTCCCCTGAGCAATGTGTTTAGAATTCAGGCTGGAGGCATAGCACTGTAGAGGCAGACCAGCTTTGCCTGGCTTGGGGAATATCATTTGTGAGAAAAGAGACAGGCCTTACTCCGTACAACTTTGCCTCCGGATAAGCATCTGTGACCATATTCTGTTAGCTAGAAATGTGCACTGCAGTCCGATCCAAAGCACACAACATTCTCTCTGAGCTGTAAGTGTGGCAGATGCAAAAATTGCATGTTCTTAATTCCTCTATTCACCAGAGCACAGAAATTTTATAAGGGATTTATTACTAGCAGCTGAGCGGAAGACTTTTTTTTTTTTTTTTTGGCCTACCATTAGCTCCAGTGGTTAGAGCGCTAGCGTAGAACTCAGGAGACCAGGCTTCAAGTCCCTGCTCTACCACCGTCTTCCCATGGGACCTTGGGCAAGTCATCCAGCTGCTCCGTGCCTCAGTTTCCCCTCTGTAAAATGAGGATGATAGTGCTTCCCTGCCGCACAGGGGCACTGTGGGGATAAATACATTAGAAATTGGGATGAGCTCAGCCCCACAATAATAGAGGTCATATCAGTACCTATGATGGAAGTTAAGGAGGTACCAGCACTGAATCCAAACTGGCCCCTGGCAGCCCCAGTGATGGTGATGGTGATGGTGCAGCTCATGAACAGAACCTCACATTGCAAGCAACTCTGAAAGGCTTGATACTGCAAGGTAATGAATGACTAATAGAATTTGAGAGCATTCAGTATCTCCTTGAATCTCACAGAATTGGGCCCTTGAATCTTTCACGTGCTGTATAGGCTGGTGAGTGACCTAGCAATTAAAATGTCACTCATCAGCTATTAAGTATAGGCCCCTCTCCCCCTTTCCTGAAACATTTCTTCAAGAAGCAATATGCCACATTGACTGGCTTTCTCGTGTGCAATTTTTTCCCCCTTCCTTGCTTCCTTTATTTAGTGCCAGCAGAAAACAATATGGTTCCTTTCATTGTCTTCTATTAAGACTTTCGAGAGTGGGGGAGATTATTACTGTTCCAGTGTGTGACATCATAATAGGCTCCTGTCCCAGAAAACAAAAGTCTTTGGAAGACGGTAAAGAGACAAGTCCTACTTATGATGTCACCTAAAAGACAGTAGTAGAAATAAAGAAAGAAAGGGGGGAAAAAAGATAAGAATAAACATCTGTATATTGGGAATAACAATAACATTTGTTCTGCCTTTTATTTCTGAAAGCTGCCTTAAATTGAGCCTTGTATAGCACAGAAAAGACTTTTTTTGTGTGTGCACAGATGGATTTATAATAATAATAAAAAACCCATTGAAATGCAAAGTTTAGGATTCCCCCCCACCCCGTCAAAAAAAAAAAAAAAAAAAAAAAGTAAAAAAAAAAAAAATCAAATAAGTCTCAACAAAGAAAAACCTTACAGTTCTATTTTTTCCCTCCTGATCTTTTCAAGCTCGATCCCTTTTTATTATGCAGAACAAAATTTAGGGTTTCTTTTCAGTAGAGAAATACGTATATTCCTGGAAATATGTTTTAGCTGGAATAACTCATATGGTATGTGAATAGTAGTCCCTGTATTTCCTATTTCTAAGCCTCCTTCTATGCCAGCCCAACTCTCCTCTCATATCAATGGAGTGCCATGAGATTTGCACTGATGCGTGAGAAGAGAACTGGCTCTTAGCGTTGATTCAGGCAGACAAGCTGACCTGGATGCTGGTCTCACTTACAATGGTGTCAAGAAGCCATCCCACCATTGTGTTCAATGAGGATGTTCTGCATTTACACCAGACTAACTAAGATCAGCACCTCCCCCTCGGTCTTTACAGAAAATGTAAGATTATGTCAATTTCCACATCATTAGTCTGAGAAATAACACTCCAGTCTCTTGGATGATCCTTGTGCTTATATAGTGCTTTTCAGCCACTGATCTCAAGGGTAATATTGTTCTCTTTGTTTTACAGAGAGGGAAACCAAGGCACAGACAGCTTAAAGTGACTTTACCAATTTTAGTCAGCAAGTCAGTGGCAATAAGCGAGATAGGTCCTGACTCTTGTCCAGTGTCCATTCTACAGGACCATGGTGCCCCCCTTTACATACCTGCTGCTGTGAGGAACAAGTTGCCTTAAAACCCATTATAATCAACCTCATTACAACAGCTGCTCCAATTCCTATACTTCGTGGCTCTCAGAGGTGGTGTTATAACAAACATGGAGCATTACTAGATTAATAAAACCAAACCACGTGTTTACATTTAATTTACTTCTCATAACAGGTATTTCTGAGCCCTATATAGTGTTGTTATATATGTTTTTAATAACAACAGTTGTGCTTGCAATTATTTTGTAAGTCCTACACTTGAGCTTTGATAGAAATCCCACAATGTGATGCATAGCCGGGGGAAGGAATGCGTGCAATGGAATTCTTTTTAACTCTTTCCTTTATCATTTGCTAGAACTGGATTTATGATGAAGAATAAAGCACATCGGCAGACCCAAGTTGCATTTGCAGGCTGGGTCTGAAGAGTTATGTTTGACATTGTGCAAAGATTGGTCATCATAAAAAATAAATGAATAAATGAATGGGGCAGAAAAATGCATTTTTCCATCACGTAACTGATTTTACTAGCAGAGTTAGGACTTAACGACTAGATTAAAGCACCCATTTTAGTTCATCAGACAAAGCTGGTAATCTGTACAGCCATCATAAGCAGGTGGCCAGATTGCTAGCTACCATGGACACAGTGCCCAGTATAATGCAAAGTGGATCGTAAGGTAATTATTCAGTTGATAACCCCTGACTCACTTATTCAGTTGCTAATTCGCTCGGCGTACACGAGCTGTAACCAGCATTTAAAGATGCACTATGATATTTGAAGCCTAATTTATTCTCTTTATTAAAAATGATAAACAATATTTCATTTTCCCTTTTGGTGAAGATTAACTGTTTATGATCCTTGTGTATTGCACATAGCCATAACCATTATTCACTTCAGCACTTGGGCTGGGGCATCTGCGGGACTGAATATTAATAGGTTTGTCCGTTATTTGTTAGAGCATGGGAAGTATCACAGGAGGACATACCTGAACCAGCTGTGTATAAAATCGGGGTGAACTATGCCATATTTTCTATTACCCTTGGCTACTTAAAATAGCATGTATTCCTTTTTATTCTGTGAAAATGGCCTTTAACAAAATGGGTACATATTTTCAATCCTGAACATAACTGGCACAACTGCAAAAAGCCACATCGTACATCTAATTAGAACATAAAAACATAAGAACGTCCATATTGGGTCAGAGCAAAGGTCCATCTAGCCCAGTATCCTGTCTTCCAATGCCAGGTGCCCCAGAGGGAATGAACAGAGCAGGTAATCATCAAGTGATCCATTCCCTGTCGCTCATTCCCAGCTTCTGGCAAACAGAAGCTAGGGACACTATCCCTGCCCATCCTGGCTAATAGCCATTGATGGAGCTATCCTCCATTAATTTATCTAGTTCTTTTTTGAACCCTGTTATAGTCTTGGCCTTCACAATATCCTCTGGCAAGGAGTTCCACAGGTTGACTGTGCATTGTGTGAAGAAATACTTCCTCTGGTTTGTTTTAAACCTGCTGCCTATTAATTTCATTTGGTGACCCCCAGTTCTTGTGTTATGAGAAGCTTCCTTATTTACTTTCTCCACACCAGTCATGATTATATAGACCTCAATCATATCCCCCCTTCGTTGTCTCTTTTCCAAGCTGAAAAGTCCCAGTCTTATTAATTTCCCCTTATACGGAGCCGTTCCATACCCCTAATCAATTTTGTTGCACTTTTCTGAACCTTTTCCAATTCCATTATATCTTTTTTGAGATGGGGCAACCACATCTGCATGCAGTATTCAAGATATGGGCAGTACCATGGATTTATATAGAGGCAATATGATATTTTCTGTCTTATTATCTATCCCTTTCTTTATGATTCCCAACATGCTGTTTGCTTTTTTGACTGCCGCTGCACATTGAGTGGATGTTTTCAGACTATCCACAGTGACTACAAGATCTCTTTCTTGAGTGGTAACAGCTAATTTAGAACCCACCATTTTATATGTATAATTGGGATTATGTTTTCCAATGTGCATTACTTTGCATTTATCAACACTGAATTTCATCTGCCATTTTGTTGCCCAGTCACCCCGTTTTGAGAGATCCTTTTGTAGCTCTTCGCAGTCTGCCTGGGACCTAATTATCTACACACACAATTACCCATCTAGACATGCAATTTCCTGATTTTTATGTCCAAATGGCAGCCAGTATTTTTAAAAAAATAAATTAATGGAGATATCCCATCTCCTAGAACTGGAAGGGACCTTGAAAGGTCATTGAGTCCAGCCCCCTGCCTTCACTAGCAGGACCAAGTACTGATTTTGCCCCAGATTCCTAAGTGGCCCCCTCAAGGATTGAGCTCACAACCCCGGGTTTAGCAGGCCAATGCTCAAACCACTGAGCTATCCCTCCTCCCTTTATTTAAAAATGAATTCCTAAAGAAAGGCAACTAAATGAGTGGTCTGATTTTCAAAAATGCCAAAGAGCCAGCAGCTTCTAATCTGAGCCAACAGGTGTTGCTGTGTTACAAGAAATTTTGAAAATCAGGCCATGGATTTAGACCCCTAAATACAAACATGGGAGGATAAGGGTGTAATGACTGTGTGTGCTTTGCTACAGGCACCACAAGGTACTTAATGAGGATTCTTGGTGTGAGACATTTCTAATGTGGGAGTAATTATGCAAACGAGATGGCGCAATTGGAGTGGCATGTGCTAACTCTCTGAGATGCCCAGCATTGATCAGATGTTTTTTAGAAACTCAAGCAGACTCAGACTTAGCTGCATGCATGTAACAAATAATGTTGTGCTTTCTCTCCTGACAAGTTGGGCTCCTAAAAGTTTATTAAACATTACACTAGTGAACTTGGACTCCTGCAGGGCACCAGGATGGGGCTTTAACCCACATTAGGAGTCACTGGGTCTTTGAGGGAAGGGGCGCCTTTATGCAGAGGCATGGGATCATTGATGAATTTCCCTTACTAAATCTTTCCCTTCACAGTCAAGAAATGGCAGCACCGCAGCAAGTCATCTGGACTGGCATGCCTCAGAGACACCACACATACAGTATTCACCAGGGGGCATCACCAGGAGAACAACTGATACCAGTGGGTGGTACTGATTCTATTTTATGGCCATATCCCAATGCAGAACCAACCTGTGGAACTCATCGCCAGGGGATGTTGTGAAGGCCAAACATATAAATGAGTCTAAAAAAGAATTAGATAAGCTCACGGAGGATAGGTCCATCAATGGCTACTAGTCAAGATGGCCAGGGATGCATCCCCATGCTCTGGGTGACCCTAAATCTCTGACTGGATGACAGGGGATGGATCACTCAATAATTGTCTTGTTCTGTTCATTCCCTCTGCAGCCTTTGGCACTGACCACAGTCAGAGACAGGATCCTGAGCTAGATGGACCATTGGTCTCCACTATGGCCATTTTTATGTTCATGTTCACTGCCAAAGCAGAGGGAAGGTCCTGAATGATGACTTGTCCAGTTGGATGGAGCAAGGAGGGGATGATAAAGCAAATCAATGCTTTAAAGGATCATATTGTGGTAGATGAGGAAGGGCTATTTGCATCGGGCACTGGTAAACAAACAAACAATAAGAATTCAGCTCCCTCCTGATGAGGCATTTGCGGGAGTTGAAGAACAACATTGTAAAAACCAAATGAAAATACAACAAAACATGTAATTAAAAAACCTGCCCTCTTAAAAACGGAATGAAAGAAAGTAACTAACGGTTAAATCAAGATACAGAAAGGGCTGCAGTTATTAAGGGGTAAATTTAACTTAGACGTATCCCCAAAACTTTCCGAGTGGAAGGGTAAAGAGCTAACAGAAGAGTTTTGCAAAGTAAGGTCATTAAGATAAACTCAGAAGTGATGACTTTAATTAGATACATTTATGGAAAATATAGTGCTGGGGACTCTTTTTCTGGCCTGATGCAGGTCTGCATGACTGAAGAGATTGCTTCCAACTGTATGGGTCTATGATTCTAGGGTATGATGACAGTTATACATCATAGTGCATCCCAATGCACCCCTTTCATTCATTTATGTCTGCAGATTTTCTAAATTTTAACCCATGGAGAGCACGTTGATTTTTGTCTGCTAAAAAACAAGTAAATCACTGATTCTATAGGGATTTTATTGCTTTGCCATAAAAGGCACAGTTGTCTGAGGAGTTAAGAGCTTCTTGTGAGGTACTGAGCATGCTCATTGGCAATACATCGCTCTCGGATACCCTGGTCTAAGTCCAGAGGAACTTCACCCATATCAATGGAGTTACACTGATGTGGTAGGAAGCAAAATGTATCCTACTGCCTAGAAAGCAAGAAATAATGTGAAGATATGTGTGCTGTTCCTTTAAATCTGCAATGGGATGGGGCCCAGGGAAGAGCTCTATAGTGAGACCAAGATCCTAAACTGGGGTAAATCAGCATAGCTGTGTTCACATCAATGGAGCTATAGTGATTTACACCAGGATCTCTGGCCCAAAGTAGCTTCAGGGATAAGACTGAACATTCTTCACTGTTAGAAAGAAAAAAAAAATCCCTTTCTTTGATTCTTAACCATGGTCACATGACACAGAGAGCCTCATTCTCAGTAACTTACACCAACATAAACCAGGAGTAACACCACTAAAGCAATGTAGTTGCACCAGTATAAACCCCCTAATAGAGAGAACGGCATCAGGCTTAGAGTCTACCCTTACTGTCTGTGCAGAACTCTCAGGGTCCAATTTTGGCCCTAACTTCTAGTTTTGCTCACACACTTTTATACAAGCAACTAATGGCACTCACAAAAGCAGGTGCACATCCATTTTGCACATGCAAACACTCATTTGAGCAATGCAGGGCAGCCAACTGCTTGAACTGCCTGAGCAAATGCAGGGCTTGCTTGTACATAAAAGGATGGGAGCCTCATTTTTGTGGGTGCAAAAGTGGCCATGCAAAATTGATTGCCAACCTCAGCTGGATGAAAATTTGATCCTAAATAACAGCAGTGGGATTTTACGCCAGGATCAAGGAAATAAGATAACTCTGTGTTTTCTATTCCTCAAATAACCCACTCCTAGCTTGAATGAGGAAGCAGAGATTACAGGAAGGCACCAGAATGGGATTTAGGACACTGGGTTCAATTCTCAGCTCTGCCATGCGCTACTTGTGTGACCTTGGGCAAGTCACTTAATATCTCTGTCCCTCAGCTCCCCATATGTAAAATGGGGGTAATGATCCTTCCCTACGACACGGGGGTATGGCTGAGGTGAAATGCATAAACATTTGGTAGGGGCTCAAATAGTATGATGATGTCTACCTTATAGGGACTGAGATAAATGGAGTGAAAATACACAGCCGAACTGTCGTACTTCATAAGATCACATCCAATGTAATCAAGAGGATTTAGTCCGCCACAATAGCACTAGTCACACTAGATACACTTACTTATAGAGTAAGAGTGTAGGTTTGTTTCTTCATTTTAATTAAAAAAATTTAATAAAAGGATGTAATGATAAACTGATAAGCAATTGAGTTCCCTGCTTCTCCCAGGGGGTTACTGCACCAAACTCATTGTAATTAGAAAAGAGCCTATAAGACACCATAGGACATATATCAATGTTGGCTCAGCACCAATGAGCTACTAGTAGCGACCAGTTCATATGTTCAATTGCTACTAACTAGATTTTCCCCCCTACCTTGATACACAAATTATATGCCAGACAGGGAACAACCCAGAGTGAATGTATTTAACACATCCCAGTATTGTGCCGATTTGGGAAAGAAATCTTCTCTCCAAAGAAAACTGATTGAAAATGTAAGTAGTCCAGCAGGGCACCAGTGCCGTATGTTATCCATTGAACAGCGCAGCCTCACTCGGTGGTAACGCTGATAAACATTCCTCCTTGCTAACTTAGGTGTTAAAGTGCATCTCCCCCCGCTTCTTTTAGGATGAATTATAAAATGGTGTGATCCAATGCTCCAGCCCGATTGGCTGTTGGGCGCATGTTGATTTACACTCCTGACAATATACATTCATGTGGCAGCATGAAGAGACATGTTGCCATTTAAATTTCAGATCGTTTTGCAGCTGCAAAGTGTAATAGCAGTAATAATAAGCTAGAAGCAGTGCTATCCATTAAAACCAACCCCAGACACTGGCGCACGTCTGTTTTGCCTCTGATTCTAAACGCTGGGTGCTGGCTGAACTTCTTACTCAGAGTTCATTAAAAATGTCCTGCATTTCTTTGTGTATACATATGCAATACTTGTACTTATACAGTCCAGTGAAGAGAGCAACAGGGCCGGGAATCAGGAGACTTGGGTTCTGTTCCTGGTTCTGCCACTTACTTATGGTGTCACATTCAGCAAGTCACTTTGCCTCTCTGGGCCTCATTGTCCCAGTCATTAAAATGGGAATAATGATGCTTTCCCCTGCCTTTGTAAGACACATTGAGTTCTATGGATGAAAAGCATGGATCAGTTTATTTTTATTTTGCTAGGCAAATTATACATCATGTAAATCCATTGAATTCAGTGAGGCTGCGTGGGTGTAACCAGGAACAGAAGTTGGCCCATTATATGCCTGTGTCCATACATGCATACTGCTTTCTTGTGCAAGTGAATATTCTGTATTTGTACAGTACCTAGCACAATGGGGTCTTGGTCCATGGCTGGGGCACCCAGGTGCTATTGCAATAAAAAAAAAATCCTTAATAGAAAAGAGGGAGACATTCGGAGTCTGATCTCAGAAACATCCTCCTATTTTGCACCTACAAATAACTGTGTCAAACAATTAACTGCTGAACACAAACAATGTCATCTGAGTGTTAGCAACCTGATTTACTTGTGCAGTCAGCTGGATGTCAAAATGCTGTTAGTGGCTCCTACAATTAACAGAGTGCTTGGCTTGAAGCAGAGCCAACCCTGAACTTGAACCCTCTGAGCCAAATGCCCTTGGACTTTGGGAAAATTTAGATTTGAAAGGAAATCCAATCTATACTCTACTGCTTGGGCCCAGCTCTAGATTTAAATCCATGCTTTGGGGCATTTTTCAAGAACAAATGCAGGAGATTCTAGGATTCTGCACAGGCATGCATGTCTCTGTTAGAGGTCCTCATTTCTCCTGCTACAACAGATGGATGCAGAAGTTGCTGCTAGTCACTCAGGCTAGGTCTACACTACCTGCCTGAATTGGCAGGTAGAAATCGATCTCTCGGGGATCGAATTATCACGTCTCATCGGGACGCGACAATCGATCCCCGAATCGACGCTCTTACTCCACCAGCGGAGGTGGGAGTAAGCGCCATCGATAGGGAGCCACGGAGGTCGATTTTGCCGCTGTCCTCACAGTGGGGTAAGTCAGCTCCGATAGGTCAAATTCAGCTACGCGAATTTGCGTATCTTAAATCGACCCCTCCCTGTAGTGAAGACCTGCCCTCAGACTTGTGAATTTGGAAGATATGTGCGTTCACCTTCATGGGTAGCCTTAAAACACTTGCATGAAGATGGTCTTCTCCATCTGTGTGTGACATAGATAGAGACGATCATCTCTATTTTGTAGATGACAAAGTGAGACGCACAGGAGTTGTATCCTTCTTCTCTGCATCAGTTACACAGATCTCAGGAGGGGCAGGATTTCTGGAGCTCACACGGGGTGAAATCCCCTGTACACTGAAGCAAAGACCCGCAGAGACTCAGCACATCCCAGTGCACAGGGGAGATTTGGAGCCAGGAGATCTGCCATCCATCTCTCCCACCATAAAGGGGGCACTCATGGTTCTGCTGCCTTAGCAGAAGGATTACTTCATTCCCCCAGAACTCCAAACACACAACCGTGTTACTCAGGCTGGGCAGGGAGGGCAGGATTTGGTCACAGAGATTAAGAATCTGACCCAAACCACATCCTTTCCATTGACTTTCAGTAGGCTTTGGATCAAGGCCTAAGGCCCAGACGCTCAAAAGGTATTTGAGCCACTGAAATCACACAAAAAGCTTGTCACACAGAAACCCTGGTGTCTGAGCTGGGAAACAGAACCCACATCCCAGATTCCTACTGCAGGGCCTCAACGATCACATTGTCATAACCGTCATTTCAAAATCCATTTGCACATCTCAACAGCAGCCAATTGGAGCAGATTTGACAGGGAAAGGAGGATGGCAGCAAAATTTCCAACATGCAGCATTGAAGCAATCCAGTCAGTAGATTCCATGATGTTCTTGATGTCATCTTTTATAATACAATGGAATTAATCCCAAATAAACGAGACGGGATACTCTGTGTTTAGAGAAGAACAGGAGTACTTGTGGCACCTTAGAGACTAACAAATTTATTAGAGCATAAGCTTTCGTGGACTACAGCCCACTTCTTCGGATTCTTTTTGCGGATACAGACTAACACGGCTGTTACTCTGTGTTTAGAGAATCTGAGACGAGGGCTGTATCTATATCGGAAGAGGGATACATTTATTTATCAATGATATTTTATTGCTTAGCTGCCTTTTTTTTAAGGTGTGCCAAATTAACACAAGAATGACAATGTTGATTTTTTTTTTATCTCTACTTTTCAGCAAATAGGAAAGCTCAGCTCTGACAGGGCTTAAATTTGTGTATGAAGAGAAAAAAAATTCTGGTAAATATGTTGTTACTGATTTAAAAATCTATTTGTTCAGTAATTTCTGCTGGAGCCATCATTATCTTGCCAAAGCAGCTGTTGGAATATTAACTAGACACAGCAGTAACAAGTGGAATATAATTAGCACTCCTTGTTCCAGTGAATTTTCAGTTTTAACTAGAAACAATTTGCAATGAATCTCCATGCTGTTGTAATTAACTTAACGAATGCACCACACATACCGACGACTGTACTGAGTACTGTAAGAAATCACTGAGGGTTTTGCTGATGGGGCAGAGCTATTGCCTAATTTTGGCCAGCTATTACATGCAAAGGATAGCTTTCCCGTTTGCTTCTCAGAATGCCATTTACAGTTAAAGGCGAGCGTGTCGTTCTTAAAACACGAGGAAGAAATTACAAGAGCTCAATTCCATATGCTTGATGGTTCTGGTGTCCTTTTATAGGGTAGAGTCAGGTCACATATCCTTTCCCAAAGTACTGGGTTTCAGAAAAAAACAACCACCAGAGCTCTGTGGCCCTAAAGGATAGAAAAAGATGCACCAAGCAAGTTTTTCCAAAAAACCCTTTCCTCCGGAGCTTTAAAGCCCCACTTCTACAATACCTTACACATGAGTAAATTTGCTCATGTGAATAGTCATCGACCTCTATGTGGGCTCCTGCCATAATTTAGAGCAGCCCCAGAGGTAGTTGTTAATTATAGTGGCTCCTTGCAGCTGCCCCGAATGGCTAGATCACAGAGTGTTCTGGGCACCCTTTCCTTCCACTATCAACACACTCCCAGTCTGCCTCCTGGCATGCCCTTATTGTGATGGTCTGGTCCTGCTGCCCCTTCTCAGGTAAGACTCCCAGTAGGGAGCAATCAGCCAGCTGCTTCACCAGACAACACGAACCTCGCACCCGCCCTCTCTGAATGTAATGCTACAGTCAATGCCAGGGTGACGACAGAAACAAAATCCTCATAGGATAAAGAGAGATAGAACCAAGGGACCCTGTAGAGAGACTGCAAAGGGAAGTCATGTAGTGTGGTAGATGACCTCAAAGAAAAGGCTCTGGGATAGAGACTGAGAGCGAGACACCAAGGGGTGTAGAGACAGTGTTCATTTCCCCCACTAAAAGAAGCATTTGGTGGTTCTTAGTATCCAAGTTAGCAAATTAATTCCAAAGCAGTCAAACTCTCATACACCTAGCAGCAAGCACATGCTTCCTAGCCATTCTGTGGGTAAAGGTAAAGATATGGCCACTTAGCAGTGTTGCCAACTCTCGTGATTTTATTGCAAGTTTCACAATATTTGTTTGCTCTATCCCAGGTGTGGTTTCCCTGCTGATGCTTTAATTTTCACTCCTTGGAGCCAGAAGGGCATGAATAGATATTAGGGTACTGATTATAAGAATCAGGGTGACTTTGTGTATGGTTAGTGGGCTGCAGGCTGACTTACCTGCTGCCACACCTAAATAACCAGCTATAGTACACATCCCCTCTGCCTCAAACCAGTTTTTCTCAATCTCTAGCTGCCCCAAATTCTGGTCTGAAGACATACTGTATCACCACAATGGGCACATGTCCTCCTGCCTCTTCTACAGGTGGAAACACAGCTTCTTGGCCCTGCCTTCCCTGGTATGTGCTCAAGTGAATGTTTGTCTGGGTAAGTGCTTGTCTCTATATTCAATATTTTACAGGTGTATGTGACCTTCTCTGTATTTTTCTATTCCTCCTTGTCTTCCCTGCACCAGTCAAAATTGCAAGAGGAGACTGGGGTGAAGCATTTGTATGAAACTGCAATGCACAAGACTATAAACATCATGATATTTCGAGCTATTTTGCAAAAAAAAAAGTATGGTCCTGAAAGTTCTATGGATAATGTTTCAGAGTAACAGCCGTGTTAGTCTGTATCCGCAAAAAGAAGAACAGGAGTACTTGTGGCACCTTAGAGACTAACAAATTTATTAGAGCATAAGCTTTCGTGGACTCCTCATTATATCTCCTCATTATATGTTCCATATCTCCTCATTATATGTTCCATTCTATATGCATCCGAAGAAGTGGGCTGTAGTCCACGAAAGCTTATGCTCTAATAAATTTGTTAGTCTCTAAGGTGCCACAAGTACTCCTGTTCTTCTTTTTATGGATAATGTTGAGGACTTTGTACGCAATCACAAACAACATTATAGTGTAAAATTTTACACACACACGCGCGCGCACACACACACACACACATGCACACATACATACAACTATCACTGATTTTGACCCATTCTAGTTACAACATAGATACGGGAAGGGGGGATTCCCACAATGCACCAGTTAAAGAATCTGTGCTGTATCTTTGATAGCTAGAACTAGGCCTAACCAGAGTTGTAGCCAAAATGATTCTAATCCCTCTTTTAAACAGGAGGTATACTAGAGTTGGTCAAAAAAAATTCTACCATAAACATTTTGACAGAAAATGACCTGTTTCCCCCCCGCACCCGCAAGTCATTTTTTTGTGGAACATTTTAATTTCTTCCAAAAATGTTTGTTTTTCAATGAAAAAAACTTTTTTGATTTTCAAACCCTCTACCCCCTTTTTCAGATCTTGTTGCCCCCTTTGTTTTTTCCTATGTTTACCCCCTTTTTATATATATATTTTTTGCCACTCGAAAAAAGGTGGGGCCAAGGAAAAAAATTGAAAAAAAATTCTTGAAAAATTTAAAAACAAATGATTTTTTTTGGTAAAATGACATGTAGAAAATTGTATCTGGTGTTGGAGCTGTGTCAATCCCAAGATATTAGAGAGACATGTTGGGTGAAGTAATATCTTTTATCAAGCTGGTCTTTCTTCCCAACAGAAGTTGGACCAACAAGAGATATTACCTCTCCCACCTTGTCTTTGTAAAAAATTGACAATTTTCAACCAGCTCTCACCTGAGTATTTTTCCCTGGATGGCTGGATTTGATTGAACATCACATTTTGTCTGACCCCAAAGCCAAGCTGAAATCTGTTATGAGCGTGAAAGTTAGAATAAACAAGGAACTGCCCAACCTTAGGATATTTTTCATTTTGGTTTTCAATAATTGGTTTCTTCCATTTACATCCCTGAAGTCATATCAGAGGCCCCGCTCCCAGGATGAGCTCCAATTTGTGCAGAGCTCGTTGCAAGATTGAGGCTTAATTTGGAAATTTACCTACCGCTTTACCTTTGAATCATCTCAAGAAAGAGACTGTGTTTGCAAAGTCACATTACCAAGCAATTGATTTGTAGAAGAGTCCATAGTCTGGAGAAGATGCAAGTCAAAACAAGTTTGGCTCTATGGCCAATAAAATACAATAAAAAAAATAAACTAGGACTTGAATATATTTACAAACCAAGATGACCAATATGAAGATTTCTCCAAGCAACTGCCCAGCCACCAATATAGAGAAAATGGAAAGGAAAGAGAAATAGGGTAAAAATGGTCGGGAATCTCTCTCACTTGCTTTCTTGTGAAAGAAGGGAGATTAGGAGATGGTCTGTCTTTTGGATACCTCAGTAGCAGCCCTACAGAAAGGAAGAAATGAGCTGACACTTTGTAGCAGAGCTTTCTGTACAGAGGGAAGCATTGGCAAGAGAAGTGATAGTTCAAAAGGCTCTGGTGCAGCCCTCTTTAAATAAGGTGTGAGCTTTAAAGAACCACATGGCCAAAACTAAAAGAAAAATCCTTCAGCCTGTGCCTGCAAATATAATTATGTCAAGTGAAAACCCCCTTAGCCGCACCTCACAGAAGAGGGCAGCAAAATGTATTAAGCCATGCTGCTGAAAAACAGTTTTTGACATCTAATTCCTAGAATGCAGGAGAGGTGGGATTTTTTGGTTTTTAAGTATTACTTCATGCCTTATTGTCTTTTTCCATTAAGATCCCACACACGTGGCCATTCATCCCCTCAGCACACAGGAGCCAGATTGTTTGCTGAAGTGATAGATTAAAAAATTCATTCTGTTTTGAGGATGTTTAAACATTCAAAGCAGGAGTATAACTGGCTGCTGCATAACCAGTTTCACAGTTTCCCTGTTGCTGTCCAGCACAGTAGCTGCAAGACTCAGGTTGCAGATTCCATATCGTATTTACGGTCAGATAAAATCAGTGGATTTTTTTCCCCTTTGTTTCTAATATTGATTTTTCAATTTGCAGATCAATTTGCATTGTAGTGTTCCACATTTTATTCTCCTGAGCTGGACCTAGGCTGATATCTTGCTGTGCATAAATGAATGGAAGTCTTCTGATCCAAAAGGAAGCGTCTACCTGTGTGTGCACACACGCGAACACACACACACACACACACACACACACAAATTTTGGTAAATGAGTTGACAGACACTCCTATGAGATCGTGCTTGCAGCCTGAATTTCATATCAAGAAATTTTTTCCTCCACCAGGTTAAATTGAGACATTTGTGTTAGGGAGGCAAAAGATTTGAATACCCAACCCTTCTCCATCCAGTACGTGCTTGCACGCACATGAACAGCAAAGGGGTGAAAATCAGAGTGCCTTGCCAGCAAATATATACTTCACCCCTGCAAAAATCTGTAATCTGTTTTTCCTGTAACTCGACTTCATGATGTCGGGATGCTGCTGGCAGTGTCGAGAAATCAGCTGAGCCTGTGATAATGGAGTTTACATGTTTGACACTTTTTTTTTGTTCTTTTGTGCATTAGGATTTAAAATTCACAGTTTAAGCCAAACCTAATACTTCATGTTCAAAACATAAAATATATTGTGCTGCAGAAACAGCTGGTGCTGTCCCCTGTACTCAGCCATTTCTGTCTTAGGCCAAAAGAAAGAGGTCACCCATCATAATAAGGTCACCCATCACCATGGTATCTGAGCGCAATTGGATTTAAAGAATGCTATAAAAGTCTATGGAAAATGTAGAAGGAAGCAAAGTAAAAGCACTCAGAGTAACTTCAATAATAATTGAAATGCAATTAAGATGTGCCACCAAACTGAGTATTTCAGATCAGAGCTAATCTGCGGAGAGGTTACTGGTATTATAAAAGTTAGAGCCATTAGGCCTGATTATTCTCTCATTTACACTTAAGTCAGTGGGGAATTACACTGAAGTCAACGGAGTTTCATCAGTGTAAAACCAGTGTGAGTGACAGTAGAATCCTTCCCATAAGATATGATCCTACCAGGTGCTTAGTCCCGGTCACTTCTGTTAGTGTCTCCAAGAGCAGTGGGTGCTGAGCCTCATTCAGGATTAGATTTGAAAAGAGAAACACTGCCGGAGGGTACCAGGAAAAAATGGAGCTGCCACATTGAGGCTTTTGGTATATGCTTTTCATGACTTCCTTGCAATTGCAACAGGAAACACATTCGGGATTTGCTTGAGGTTTAGGCATTTAAATACACATGGGAAATTATTTGTCATCAGATCATATTGTTATTTTTTGTTATTGCATTTTTACGTAAGATGAGCTTCGTTTCCACTCTAATAAGAACAAAGGCACAGAGGAGCAGAAGGGTGGTCCACCTAGTCCAGTAGCTTGACTCTGATGGTGGCCAGTTGCAGATGCTTCAGAGGAAGGTGCAAGAAACTCTGTAGTGGACAATTATGGAATTAACTGCCTAGGAGGAAGTTTCTTCTTAATCTCCTTCGGTGAGTGGATGGTTTATGCCTAAGGCATGAAGGTTTGCATTCCTCCTAAAAATAAAAGAGAATAGACGACGACCCTTATGTTGGCCCTATGCATAGGATGAATTTCATCCTTATTGTCTGAAGTCCTGATTCAGCAAAGCACTTAAGCATGAACTTATTTAACCATGTGAATAATCCTGGCCGTGTTCAGTATAGCATGTAAAGTGTGTTTACTTTTAAGCAAATATGTAGTCCAAGTCAGTGGGACTTAAGCACATGTTTAAAATTAAAATTAAGCATGTGCTTTGCTCAATCAAGTTCTGCATTAGCATGCTTTCGCACCCCGATGCATACGACTCCTAAGACCTCAGTCAGGATAACTCAGCAAAAGTTAAACACAAATCCATTTGTAACCGCCATGTTGAAAACTGTCTGTCAAGCTTGATTCCTCCAGAACTGTGCTTGCAACCCTTATCAAGCACGATTGTTGCAAGCAAAGATCTACCAAGGTTTCCCTCTCTACTGTAGATTGGAGTTCATTGTTTGGAGGGGAGGGCATGCTATAGATAACCCCTCCAGCAAAGTCTTAGATTGTAAAGATGGCTTTAACAAGTGTGGATGTAAACCAAAGTACAACTGGGCTAAGTTGTCATCATGTTTAAAATTCCGGTGATAAAATATAGGAACAGCTAGGGTGACCAGACAGCAAATGTGAAAAATCGGGACAGGGGGTGTGAGGGGGGGGTAATAGGAACCTATATAAGAAAAAGACCCAAAAATCGGGACTGTCCTTATAAAATCGGGACATCTGGTCACCCTAGGAACAGCATTCCTCCACGTAGGCTTATCTCCCCTGGAGTCATGGTAAGATGAAGACTAGTGAAAACTCAGGGCAGCTTTGTTGCCTTTTTTATGATTATGAATGTACAGTCTCTCTTGATGTTTATTATGAAATAATATGATTTAAGTGACTATAGTAGTTCATGAAAAATGACCCCAGTAAATGCTGCCTGGGAAACTAGATGCAGTAAATTAGCACATTTCTTAACATGATCATTCTAGTTGTATACTGTATGTTAACTTAAATGTGCCTAAATGGACAGTTCAGTAGCCTATACATAAAATCTTTAAATGATTATCCTATTAAGGGCTATCATTGAAATGGTTTAGGCGTGTGCTGTATCATTTAGGCAGATGAGAGAAAAACTGAAGTTACTGTTACTTTCAGACAAAGTGCAAATAAGCTTTTCGTTGCATATTAATGAATTGCTAATATCACAGCTCTTCCGGACCCATCTTTATGCATATTTTAGTAATGCTATTTGCACAGTTGTATAATTTGAACTCTCTCATTTTGAAGCACCAAGATTAAAAATAGGGAAAAAAAACAAAAAAAAACCCACGCCAGAAATGAAAACAAAACGAATATCCTCCACACACAAATACGGAACTGAATATAAACGTAAGGGTTTAAACTAAATGTAGCTGACCATGTTTTACTTTAAACGTACGCTAACTAATTTTTCCTAAAAAGCGGTTAGTGTAAGATCTAGACCCCAATTTGAGAAAGTATCAGGGGGTAGCCGTGTTAGTCTGTATCTACAAAAACAACAAAGAATCTGGTGGCACCTTAAAGACTAACAGATTTATTTGGGCATAAGCTTTCGTGAGTAAAAACCTCACTTCTTCGGATGCATAGAGTGAAATTTGAGAAAGCATTTACACATCCGCTGAAGTCCGTCTCTATTGTGCTTCCCTGAAAACAGGGCCGGCTCCAGGCACCAGCTTACCAAGCAGATGCTTGGGGTGACCATTTCGGAGAGGGGCGGCACATCCAGCTGTTCGGCGGCAATTCAGTGGTCGGTCCCTCAATCCTGCTCGGAGCGAAGGACCTCCCGCCGAATTGCCGCCGCAGACTGCGATCGCGGCTTTTGTTTGTTTGTTTGTTTGGCTGCTTGGGGCGGCCAAAACCCTGGAGCCGGCCCTGCCTGAAAAGAGATGCTTTCTTGTTTCAGGGCTCTAGAGAATAGTTTTGTTCTTTGGGCCCAATCCTGCAAATACTTACTCACATGAGTAATCCTTATGTAATGAGTAAGGACTATTTGTACAAATAAATATTGAAGATACCAGAATCAAAGCTATGTACTAAATCCAAAATGTTTATTGGCTTAAATAGGAGAAATAGCAAGTTCACATATATAAATGTAAACAATAAAGAAGAGTTAAATGATTAAATTAAGTGTTTATTCCAATAAGAACATTCTTCCAGGACAGAGAAATGTATTAAGAATTACACATTTGACTCTGCACAACTAATAATAAATTTTCATGTATTTTCAGCAAATTTTATTTGGCAACAACATCAAGAAAATAATGTATTTAATTTAGTAAATAATTATAAATTATGTCACCTTCATTGCTTTAGATTCCAGTTTTGTTTTTGTTTTAGTGCTTGCTAATATAACAGCCATATAGTCACTAACAAATATATTATTCCTATAGAAGAATTTTATTTTGAGAATAGGATTTTTGGTTTTCTTTTCCAAAGTCACCTGTTTAACGTGTGATTTTATGTCAGCGTTTCATTATTGCTTTTGATTAAGGTAAGTGCAGTTAGAAAAATAGGGTAATACTGGAGGCAAATAGCCCATTTTGAAACATGTCTTTTATTTAAAATCAATGGCAAAATTATTTGTCTCAAATGCAACATCATTATCAATTGAGCTCCTAAGAAAAAGCTAGATTTTCCATGGGCTGCTCTATTCTGCAAACGATAAAGTGCTGACTCCAGCTCTATTATAGAGGTAGAATAGTCTAGTGGATCAGGCACTGGACAGGAAGCCAGGAGACTTGCATTCTGTTCCCCATTCTGCCATTAACTTGCTGAGTGACTCTAAGTAAGTCACTTCCTTTTTCTGTTCCCCCTTTTGCCTTCTGTCAAAGGGGATAATGATATTTGACTATGATTTTTCCTTGAAGAAGTTCTTTAGGATCCATGGTTGAAAGGCTCTATATACTGTCAGAAATACTGTATGGTTGTTTAAAAGAGAGACATGAAAATATACTTCTTATTGGCACAAGGGCTACCATTAGGAGGCTGAGAAACTCAGCTTTTAAGTAAAATATGGAATTCCAAACATAAAAGCAATTCAGAGCTCAGGAAAGGCAAGACGTATTGCTTACTGGGTGACTATTTTGAAAGCTATGCTGAGTAAATCCAAAGTGATTTCAGCTGAGGGCTAACATTCAAATCAGCATGCCTCGGAGTTGCCATTTGCAAGAACCTGAGCTAAATATGGAGCTTTGCGTGGCAAGTCTGGGGGTTGTGGACACCATTTACTCTGATGTGGACTGAGAGCACCAACTCTTTTCACATGCGCTACCAAACGACTTTTAGAACCTGGTCCAAAGTGACTGCTCTGGCTCCTACTGAAGGCAAAAGCACACCTGATTCCACGTCACTTCTGCTGTAGGATCAAATTCAGCTCTTGAAAACATCCAAGCAATTCATTACCTGCCATATCAAGCGTAAACTTCTCATATACAGAGATCAGTGGACTTGCACAGGTACAACTGGAAGCCGAAGTTGGCCAGTAGGCTGCATTTGAACTAGTGGCATAGAGATAAAAGGCAGTTTAGATCCCCTTTCTGATACAGAGGACTGTCCAGTCCTTCACCGCTATGTTGACTTTCCTGACTTTGGATGGTTTGTGGCTTTACCTGAAATGTCAGTGTAGCGTGGCCTGAGCTCTGTTCTGTTTTCAGAAGATCAACTTATTATTTGTAGTAGTAATTGCTTTATAGCACCTAAAGGTGTATTGGATGCTTCATGAAAGAAAGATATGGTCCTGTGCCTCAAAGGGCTTACTCTAAATTTTATACTTGACACCATGTGTGGGGGATGACAGATAGTAGGGAGCAGATGGGGAGAGAGCAATAGAATCACACCATTACTCAGTTTAGGCATTTGCATTTCGTGGTGGTTCATTTAAGTTGCATTATACAGGTCTCATTCTCATTTTCACTAAGGTCATCTTTGACCCCTTTTGCAATGCAAAGGAACCTTCAAAGTGGGAGTAAATTGTAAATTATATTTGCACCCACTTTAATAGCCCTTTACCTGACTAGTGCAGCATAAAGTAGCTGTGTGTAGATGTATGTGTGCATGCGCACACAAACAACATGGTTAGTTTTCAAAGCGGCCAAAGCTAAAGGTTTTGGACACACAACACACTAATTTCAATGGAAGTTGGGCAATTCAATCTCCTAGGCAGCTTTGAATATCTTACCAGAAGATCACGAATATTCCTGACCCTCTGATTGTGAGCATTTCAGAGGAAAGCTTCACACAACTTTTGCATATACTAATATGAACCCTAACAATGATCTTTAAATCAGATTCCAGTGGCTAATAGTCACTGCTCAGTAAACACATGTGCAATAATTACCATTAGTATTAATGAATGTTCTATGAGAACTCAGAGGCATATGGCCCCTCATTTGTATTTATCCCAGTGATAATGTGAAATATAGCATTGTATCCAGATAGCTGAGAAAAATTAAATTCAGGCCTTTTGTAAATTATATCCAAGGTCAATGGTATTTTTTCAAATAGACACAAGGTTTCTTCTGTGCTTCCTGTTATAAATGAACAATTTAAAATGGCATCATTATTTAGGTTCTCCTTTTTTGTTTAAAATGAAACCTTATTTATCATAGACTCACATTACAGGTAAAATAACTAAGGACAGTACATGCATCATAATGAATATGAGCTGCAGCATTTTACACTGCATAATAAAAGGAATGTGTGCCCATATCAATGTAAAACATACAAATGGCAATAATTTAACGCTGAATATTTTTGTGCCTTTAATTAAAATAAACTAATAAAGATTTCAGAGATGCACTTATTTTAATAGAATGCAGAGTTATAATTGGTGACCTATTTTAAGCAATTTAATTTCCCATGACCTGCTTTCCAAATTAACATAGTAATAGAACAATGTTTATTGTGTTTGGGAATATAAGTTTCTCCTTCAAAGATGACATATGCTTTTGTGATTTGATTTAAAGGTGTATTCTTTTATTAAAATGTTCATATAAAGATCTTGTAAATTATGTAAATGTTTCTTTTTATGGCATTTAATGAGCCTAGAATTTTAAATCAAAGCAGAATCAAAGAAAATAAACAAGGACATCTTGACGATCCAGAAGATCACTATAAAAAATGGCTCAGTTCAGTCACTCTGAATTTATTTGAACTCTCTTTCTCTTAAAAAAAAACCCCATTCTTCATAAAGACAACTTCCCCCAACTATACCATGCAAGCACGCACCCCCACACACAGAGGTCCAACCAGAAACTGCTCTGTATTGGTCCTTTTTTTAATTATCCTAAGCTCTAGTGGCATCGTGTTCCAACGGTGGGTGGCGTAAAATGCATTCCCTATGACCGTGGGACAGCAGAATCATTCTCAAGTGGCCTAGTGAAACTATTATTTCTGGCTCCTGCCACTCCTCCATTGGGATTCTGGGCTCAACTCTGATCTCATTCACTCCAGTATTGACATAGGGCCCATTTCCCAACTTCAGAGCTGGCTTTCAGTTTTGAAACACCCCTCTGGAACTGTTAGCGACATTTGGATCCAGGTGCATTTTTCTGCTTGCCAGTAACGTATACCCTTGCCTGAAACAAAACTCCTATCGCCTTTTCAGTGAATTCATGTTTAAAGAAAAACTGTGACGCTTATGACTTGTTGCAGATAGTATTTATGAAATCAAGTCATTCTTTGAGAGGCAGGCTGAGAGAGACTTCAAGGGAAGTTTTTGTTGTTATTTTTCAACTAGAGTCATACAATGTCCCTGTGCGCCAAGAAGCAAATCATTAATAGGAAGGATCATGTTTATTTAGAAAGAAGAAACAAATGTCTTACCTTTTTATAGGTCCCATTTTATTACAAAAGTGGTATTGCTGATTCTGCATGCTGGAGAGTTGAAAACTACAGCAAAGAAACTTGGTGCATTTATTTAATTAAATAATTTGGGTGCTTTATTAATTATTATTTGCATTACAATAGTGCATAGGAACCCTCTCGATGGACCGGGTCCCCATTGTGCTAGGCTCTGTACAAACACAAAACAAAAACGGTCCCTGCCCCAAAGAGCTTACAGTCTCAGGGCTTGTCCATATTTGAAATGCTACAGTGGCACAACTGCAGCACTGCACCTGCACTTCTGTAGCACTTCAGTGTAGACATTACCTGTGCTGATGGAAAGGGTTCTCCTGTCAGCACAAGGAGCCCATCTCCCCAACAGGCAATACCTAGGTCGACAGAAGAATTCTTCCATCGACCGAGCGCTGTCTACACAGGGATTTGGGTTACCTTAACTACATCCCTCAGGGGTGTGGATTTTTCACTTCTGCAGTGACATAGCTGGGTCGATCTAATTTTCTAGCGTACACCAGCTCTAAGCATAAGACAACAGTTGGATACAGACAGACAGGGAAGTGCAAGGAAGCAATGAGACAAGATTGGTCAGCATGATAGTCCGCCACCTCAGCATACCAGCAGTCTAACCTCGAAATGAAGGAAATGAGAACCAAACCTGAGATGGAACAAGGAGCTGTTTAAATTTTGTGACAAGAACGCAGCCTGTGTTCCTCTGCTAGGAGAAAGACAGTGGAATTTTTCATACAAAATAGCGGTACCAGCATCAGTCCTCAGGCACAGATATGTGCTGGTAGGTTTTACATCACAGATAACCCTGCTGTTCAATACGGGATTAAAAACATGACAGGGCAATGATTTACAGGGCCATTAGCAGGGGCCTCGGGTGTGCTGGGAGGCATGGGGTGAAGGCCGACTGCCTTTCGCCACCTGAGAAATGTATTTATAGTCCACTAAAACACACCCTGGAGTACGGTAATGCTATTTTAATATGGAAGGGTCACTCAAATGTTATTAGATTTGGGGGGGAGAGGGTGTCATTGACTCTAGCATGCCACTGTAAAAATAGTTCCGCTTTGGGTTATTTTAAGTATATTTTGCACTGTTAAAACAACGTCCTTGTGGATCACTCTCATTCCCAGGTTTAGCCACAATGTGCCATTCCATCTTCCTATTTGAATAGGTTTGCTGTTAATCCCCTCTCGTGCGCTTGCACATTTTCTCTTACACGTACTCATGTATGTGTAAATTTGTATGTATTTGAATGTGTGCATATAACTCTTTCAAATGCATGCCTCAAACTTAACTCTAAATGAAGTCATGGCCATAATATGTATGAAATCTAACAATCTAAAAAGGACCCCTCCACATTAAAACAGTACTATTTGACATGGTTTGTTAACATACCAAGGAAGCATTTGGCCTGGCTGAAGATCTATATAGCACTCTAACGCCTTAAAAAAATCACATTTTAAACATATGACTTAATACAGTGAACTTTTAACAGGAGAAAATGCTCTTCACTGCGGTCCTTTCTCCATATATGAGGAGAGTAGGTGAGTGATTTTAACACGAGGTAGATTGTAGCACCAGGTCTCCTAGTGATGAGCATGATATAAACAACTTTCTCTGCCAGTTCCTCTCAGTTTAATCAGACTCAAACAGGCACGTTCATTAGTTTAAGAATGTATCCACCACACTACATGGAGATGTTCTCTACTTGTTATAGCCCCATCTGTTAAGAAGTTATGATCAATGTATCTTTTAACATGGTTTATAAGGTACCCAAGGAACATTTGGCCTGGTTAGACCTCACCATGAGCTTTGCTAGTGACCAGCTGTCTAGCACAATCATTTTAGTATTCTATTTTTTAATCATTTATATTTATTTAAATAAGAATATTGACTGTCCGTATCTCTCTCTCACACACACACACACACACACACACTCACTCGCTCAGCGAAAAACAGCCATGAAGACACAGTGGTATGGGCTTCGGTGCAGCCTGAACCAACCCGCCCGGGACCTTGGGAACATGCCCACGTTGCTAGCCCATGCTGCCATGGTCTGCACTGCAAGTCTGAGCCACATTAGCCAAATTAAAGCTAGCACGGTATGCCCACCCAAGCTCCAATCACAACTCCAGGTAGATGTACCCTTAAGCTCCTATCACCATGGGGACTGACTGAACCTTTAGCCTCAAACCTCACTAAGTGTCAGTGTGTAACTTCTGTTCCACTCCAGGAGCAGCAGAAAGGAATTGAGATTCCTAGAAAAATCACAGTCCCTCCCCGGGTCTCTTCTTCTTCCAGCGTGGGTAAGTTATGGTAGCACTTGAAAGGAGGAAGCTTATCTTTCCCACTCAGGCTTGGCCATATAGCCTGATCAGAGAATGGAGGAGGAGGCAGAACCAAAAGTTCCTATGATTCCCTGCCAATTCCCATTCCCTCCCCGCCCACTTGCTGACAGTGGGGAGTGTTGAGAGAAGAATGACTATGCTCTGATCCAGATCCAGGATCTGCAAAGGGCAAACAAAGGGGCTAGGACCCAGAGCCTAAATGATATTTATGCTCCTATCTTCCATTGTTTTCAGAGGATCTGGGCCCAGGTGACTAATTCCCCTTTACCCTACCAGTCAGGGCAGCAAACCAAAACCTATTAGATAAAAACAAACCATAAAACAGTTAAGGAATGAAAATATTGAGGACAAAGAAACCTGCTAAGAGCATTTATTTTGAGTGCATTGAGAGGTAAAATGCAACAGAAAAATGACCTGATAGAAAAGGAGGAGCCCCAGAGTGCAGACTTTATCCACCTAAAATTCCCCACTGACTTTAGCACTGGAGGATTGGGCCTTTGTAGGTTAAATGAAGTGGACAGATGTTCTGGATCAAACCAAAATAGGAGTCCCTGGTAAGGGACAGTCCTGTTCCAAGAACACTCGTCTTTCCAGCATGCTATGGCTGCAGGGTTGACAATTAAAGGCAAAGGGCCCAATTCTGCTTTTATGCTGGTTTTGCCTCCATGTAACTCTATTGAGTCCAGTCAGATTCCTCCTGATTGACACTGTGCTAAGTGAGAGATCACGCCAAGAACTCCTCCTTTAAATAGATCCTAATCGAAAGCCATAGAAAGTGGAATCAGCAGATCGTTGCATTTTATTTATTCAAGGGGTAACAGTGAAAAGCATTTTGTTGCTCGGAGGGTGTACAGTCAGTGATCTTACCAGTGTATTATATAACACTGTGGAATAAGTGATAGACAGCTGTGAGATATAAGGGAAACGCATCAAAGTACTGTGGTGACGACACGAACCACAAGAACACAGCTTGAGTGCATCGCGCTGTCACTGGCATCTTGTTTCAGTTTGCCTGTCTATTAATTCTTTGCAATGAATTCACCTTGCCCTCCAACTCCCCCCACTGAAAGACTATTCCTGCTCCTTTCCAGATAGTCTCTGCTTCCCTGATAGCCTGTCTCCACCTAGTTCCCAGGCAGCTTTTTCTACTTGGGGCTAGTCTAATTCTCATCCGCCTTCCCTCTCCTGGGAACACTTACATTCAAGATTTAAAAGACCCTCAAAACAAAATGTACCAGGCCTTATCTAGGGCAAAATTTGATGGCTCCGGTTCTTAGCCTGGAACATCCACATGGCTGTCTGCCCTGACCTTATGTGCCTTTGGTTAAGGGGATGTTCCATCCTTAATCCAGCTCAGAGCTGGATTAACTTTTAAAGATATAAAAATGCCCCAACCCAAGTAAGGTGATATATTTGTGGCCAGTTGGAACAGGCAGCCGGCTGTGTGGGGTTAGACAGCTTATGGGAGGTGCTTCTGGATATAAATCCCAAGGAATAAAATAACTAAAATAAATTATGTAAGCAACTAACACCCTGCAGGTCATGCAAGGCAGTTATGAGCTTGCGGAGACATCTGGACATTTCTCTGGGCCTAAGAAATACCCATAGGAGATCAAGCCTGCCCAGCATGGAGAGCAGAGTTACATGAGAACACAGTAGCTTTGATTTTGAAATGAAGGGAATAAAGAGAGAGAGAGAGAGAATCATTAAAAGAGGGAAATAAAAATATCCTGAGTGGTGTGACACTTAAGCACTGATCCAAAGCCCCGCAATTAATGGAAAAAAACCTCCCATCGACTTCAGTAAGCTTTGGAATGGGCCCTGAGCGACCAGTTTCCAGAAGAGGATGCTCTAATGAAACATCAAGAACCCACTTTTGGATGCTCAAAACCCCCCCAAAATCACACTCATTGCAAGGTCTTTAGCACAGAGACCATGCTGCTTTTATAATCTTATTGCATCTACAATGTGCTAGGTGCAATCAGATGCAATGACTGGTAAAATAATAATAATAATGATAATGATAAAGAGGGGTTTGCACATCTACCTGCACAGGAAGGATTTACATGTTCTGTTAAGGTAGCCAGCCACTTTTGAAAATTGAGGGGAAATAAATTATTGTTAATCAAAAGAAGAGAATATATATGCACCTTTTAAAATTTGCCTTAAAATATTTTATCATCTTTAGCTTATGCATCTCAGGCCAAATTTTGACTTTAAACTGCACAAACATTTTGTTTTCTTTCAACCAGTATCTTAACAAGGGAAGGAATGTGAAGATTACTTTTACTTTTTAAATAGATGCCAAGCAGAAATGATCTAGAGGATATTCTAGGAAGGAGATCCGCAGTGAATCAGTGAGACACATTTTAGGCCTACTATTGTTTTCCGCATTCTAGTAAAGTTCCTTGCTCATTGTTAGAAGAAGGTGGCTCTTCCTGTGAGTTTTCCCCCATTTGTCTCCTAAACAAAAATGTACGCAGAGCTGGTCAGGTAATGAGAAAAAAATGTAAATGAGGATCAGATGAAAAGAAGTCATAAAAATATAGCAATTAATTATTCAAGCAATAATAACATAAGTGACCACAAATTGTGGGAAAAGAGGAGCTTGTATCATTTTGTGCGGCATGTATCCTGTGATCAGCTAGAAGGTATATTCTGCCATTTCGAATTTGTGCTTGGATTCCCATGCTGCGCTCATGAAATCAAAGTGGAGCTACTGGCACAGAAGGGCAGAATTTAGTCCCCTTCACTGTACAGACTTTGCATATTTTTGGAGCAATTTTGATCTTCCCACACATAAAGCCCCTATTGAAACACGCCCAGTAGAGTCGGTTTCACAGGATCGCTGCTGTTCTGGAAACAAACACTGCAGCTTATGCAAAATTTAGATCCCAAGGTGAGAATCTGGGGATGGTGGAGCACAGAATCCCATAGAGCACTAGAATAATTAGGAATGCTAGGTGGGAAAAATTGTAATGTAAACAGCTTCATTCATTTTGTTATTGCATAAAATGACACTTATTATACAGAGGCACTGGAAAAAATTTGGTCTTAGTTACACCTGTGCAATTCCACTGAGGTCAATGGAATTTCACCATGCATGTTAGATTGCAGAATTTGGCACAGAACCAGCATCACTGAACCTCTTCTGCATTTTCCAGGAACCAATTCAGAGGACAGTCACATTGTATTATTTCACTGGTTTGGAACTGTGGAAGATAGAAAGACACAGAGAGAGAGAGAGAGAGAGAGAGAGAGACAGACACAGAGAGAATGTACACATGTCTTTTCTCTTTATAACTTTGGCTAAGTCAATCACTATATAACTTTACTAATGCCCAGTCACATTAAACTGATCCGAACCAAGTTCCTTTCATGTGTAACCATAGTTTAATTCTGTTCAACCAGTCACAGTAATTGAGCACAACGCAACTTCATACTGCCACAGTCCTTTATCAGCATCTACAGCTCCTGAGTTTATCACACTGCACCTTCCCTTCTTGTTCCTCTTCCTGCATCATCCTTCCACTCTCACCGCTTTTCTTTAAGGGCACAGGTCACCCTTTTTTACCTGCCTCCCCATCCTCAATGGAGCACATTTTTGTGCACGTTACTCCAGAAAGACTAGAGAGTCAGTGACGTCCATATCACAGAGGGACAGTTAGATCATAACATTCACTCTGCAGCCAGCAACACTATCCTCGGCTGTCTCCTGCCTGCAGGTCATTGGGCACTGATTTTTAGAGGGGGGGAAAAAAGTTGATTGAAAATATTTTTTTAGAGTTTAAAAGCTACAAAAAGTGCTTCCTCTGGAAATGCTGGCTATTTTCCCCAGACTGTGCAGGTGAAGTAATTGGGAATGCAGAAATCTTTGAATTCCAGTTAATTGTTTTATTTGAGCACCTCTTTTGTTTAAACAATTTTCTTCCATTTTAAATGTAAGTTACAAATGCACATGATGGATGTTTAAGAGTTTTGCTCTTTTCTGAGGGGGTATGAGCCTACTATGACTCTGAATCAGCCACATAGAGGTCACCTTGTTTATTCCCATAAATAGCTCTTTTTCTTAATCAGGAAAGGGAGCAAGAGCTGTTGAGAGGAACGAAAGAGAGGCTAGCTCGCTTCCATGGCACTGATTGTTGCCAGGGTTATAACATGCAGAGACCTGTCATGCAAACAGCACGGATACCATATATTTCCAGGCGCTGAGGTCACCTGGTTCCATGACAGAAACACGCGCCATCCAATTTTTCATTTCACTTTTCAGACAGGGATTTGGATGCCTTTAGGAAGCTGGGAAAAGAAACTCCATGGAACTTTCTGCATTTGGGACTGGAGTTTAAAACCCCTAGGAGCTAGACAACAGCCCTGGAGACCAGCCAGGCGATGGAAGTGGTGTTGGTCTGGATTCCAGGAGGTTATGGGCAGAATCTCTGCATTGATGGTTGGTTGGGACAGGGGGATGGATATTGCAGAGGCCGAGGCCAGAGGATCCACTGCTGAATGGAATCTCCCGCCCGCCCTTTTTAGAACATAAGAAAGGCCGTACCGGGTCAGACCAAAGGTTCAGAAAGTGTAAGGAACTTGCCAGAAGGCACTGTGGCCTAGTGGTTGGGAGATCTAGGCCTAAATTTTCAAACTTGCGCATCCAATTTTGCGCTATAAGTTATAATAATTGTTCTGACACTAACTTATTGTATGACCTTGGGCTGTCTGACCCTTAACTTCTCTGAACTTTAGTTTCCCTTTATGTAAAATGAGGATAGTGTTATTTACCTATGTTAGGGTTACCATATTTAAAAAATAAAAAAAGAGGACACTCCACAGGCCCTAGCCCTGCCCCCTTTCCCACCCCCAGCCCCACCCCAACTCCACCCTTTCCCCACCCCTTCCCCAAAGTCCCCGCCCTAACTCCCCCTCCTCCCTCCCAGCCACGCGAAAAGGGCTGCCCGAGTGCTACCGGCTTTACGGTTTGCCGGGCAGCCTCCAGACCCTGCGCCCCCGGCCGGCGCTTCCCCAGCACAGCTGAAGCCCGGGAGGGGAAGCGCCCAGCCAGGGGCGCAGGGTCTGGAGGCTGCCTGGCAAACCATGAAGCCGGTAGCACTCGGGCTTCGGGCAGCCCCTATGCCTCCGGACCCTGCGCCCCCGGCCGGGCACTTCTCCCCCCCCAGCTCCAGCTGCTCTGCTCCTCCCCGGACTCAGACTTTGGCTCTGTTTAAGAGCCAAGCTGTCCGAGCCAGCGCTACCGGCTTCGGGCAGCCCCCCTTGCCTCCGGACCCCAGCCGCCAGCAGGGCACTTCTCCTCCCCGGCTCCAGCTGCTCTGCTCCGGTGGCGCAGGGTCCGGAGGCACGGGGGCTGCCCGAAGCCGGTAGCGCTAGCTCGGGCACCTTGGCTCTTAAACAGAGCCGAAGTCTGAGTCCGGGGAGGAGCAGACCAGCCGCGGGACAGGAAGTGCCTGGCCGGTATTTTTCCCGGACATGTTCGGCTTTTTGGCAATTCCCCCCGGACGGGGGTTTGATTGCCGAAAAGCCGGACATGCCTGGGAAAAACCGGACGTATGGTAACCCTAACCTATGTAATGAACAGCTAATCAGTCAGTGGCATAGGTGGGATTAGTATGCAGGACTTCTTTGCTCCTAGACCAGGGATTAATCCAGTGGTTCTCAAATTGGGGCCGGCGCTTCTTTAAGGAAAGCCCCTGGCAGGCTGGGCCGGTTTTTTATACGTGTCAGCAGGGCCAGCTCCAGGCACCAGCCAAACAAGCTTGTGCTTGGGGCGGCAGATTCTAAGGGGCAGCATTCCCTCGAATCCTTTTTTTTTTTTGCTTCGGTCACCCTGCAGGTTTTTTTCTTTTTTCTTTTTGGTTTGCCGCTCCGGCCGCCCTGTAGGGGACAGCGGCGCAGAGGAGGGGAGCGCCCTGCTGGGAGCAGGCTGCGCACTCCGTCTGCCCCAGCTGGTGCCAGGTCTGTAGCAAGCCTGGCAGGGCAGCCCGCGTCCTTCCCTGCCCGCTGACCAGAGCGGTGTGGCGGGAGGGGCCGCGTGGTGAGCGCCCCGCTGAAGAAAGCCCTGGCCCCCCTTCTCTCTCTCCCCCCTGCTCTTTCCCCCTCCCCCCACTGCCCGGGGCATGTCTGCAGTGCCGGGAGTCCCCCTGCACCGGCGCTCCAGCCGCCCCACAGATTTTTTTTTTTTTTTTTGCTTGGGGTGGCAAAAAATCCAGAGCTGGCCTTGCCTGCCGGGTCTGCAGGTTTGGCCGATTGTGGCTCCCACTGGCCGCGGTTCGCTGCTCCAGGCCAATGGGGGCTGTGGGAAGCGGTGCGGGACAAGGGATTTGCTGGCCGCCATTTCCTGCAGCCCTCATTGGCCTGGAGCAGCGAACCGCAGCCAGTGGGAGCCGCAATTGGCTGAACCTGTGGAGCCGGCCGGTTAACAAACCGGCCTGGCCCTTTCCCTACACAAGCGGCGGCCCCAGTTTGAGAACCACTGGATTAATCCCTTAGGCCATCTGGCAGCTGCTGTTATAGCTTCCAAATTCACATGATTCCCCTCCGCTTCCCCCTCCAGTAAAGGTGGCTTTTTACTTTTCCACAAATATATGTCAAAGCCCCTGGGCACTACACGTTATTTTATTAGGAAAACTTTAACGGTGACTCATATCTGGAAGTGCTACTTTATCAGGATGGTTCTTCCAAGAGAGGTGTAATGCATGTGGCCAAAGAAGCCCAGGCTCTCGGACGGGGCAAGAGCAGCAAAGTCAGATCGGTCTAGAACCAGCTCCGTTCCTCCATATTTATAAAGCATTGAACAGTTATCCAGGTACATTCACTTTCCTCTGAAATAACAGGTGTTCGCTGCTGGAATTAAGACTAAGGCCTTGATCCACCAGCTTCCAATTGGGTCACGCTGGTGTCACCCTGCAGTAATGCAGGGGTGAATCAACCCTTCCCATACTGGGATCCACCATCCCATCTAGCCGGGATCTACCCCCCCTTTCCTTTGACAACATAGGAAGGTCATGATGGTCGTGACCCCCTGACATCTATTTGCAGCCCAGAGGCTGCAAATCACTAGTTTAATCTGCTCGGTAAGATGCAGCCTACGTGCCTTTGATTGCACGGCTTTACTAGTTTTATTCCTTCCTCCGATAGCCGTGACTATGGAATCGAATATAAAGGATGGGAACAGATGGATGTTCCATTGATGTATTCTATACCAGTTTATTCCTATGCCAGGTATTTGTTTAAGTGACTCACAGTATTTTCAAATCAATTCACCATACCCCTCTCTTTCTCCTCCCCCCTTACAAATGTTGTTCCATATCTCCCGCTTCCCCCTCCCGGATTCCCTTCCTTGGACTTCCGTCATGACAAAAAGTAGCAGCCCTCAGCTAGTGTTTCCTTTGTCTTTGCTCTTTAAAAGCTTCAGTTGCTGCTCAAATGAGGTAACAGGCCTCATAACACAAGAAGTACATTTTCAAAACCTAATGTCCTCTGTCACAGATGTCATCCCTGCCACAGGCTCATTAACACTTCGCAACAGCAAAGCCCTGCCCACAAAGGGAAGGGATCTAAAGAAGATACACAAACAAAGGAGGTGAATGTTAAAAGCAGCTAATGAGAAGAAAACTCCACCTTCCGATCGCAGCACTTCAGAACAAGTAGCATTGCCAAGCACTAAGAACCTGGGGATTAAAGAGACAATTTAGGAAGACTTGATGCAGAGAATGGAAATCTCCTGAAAGGTATTAAAGAACACAGAAGATCAGCACATACATTTGGGGGGGGGGGGAGGAAACATGGACAACTTTACAGGGACTAAAAGAAATGCTATTCAGAAATAAACCAGGCATATATCTGATTTCTCATAAGGGAAATTTAAATTAAAAAATAAAATTAAGGGAGCACTGAGAGAGGGGATGTGCATGTACTGTTTAAAGGGCGGCAGGGGAATGTAATTCAAAAGGAACTATTGCAAGAACAAATCTATTTCTTTGTAAACCTGCTTATTTAAAAAGAAATCCTGTTGGTGGTACGAGAAGAAAATAAAAGTGTTCATTAGACACAAAGAAATGAAATCTCCATTTTACTGTTTCATACCATTTATGTGATCTCATTTTTGAAATAAACATTTTCCATTTTTAATTTTTTTCTTCTTTATGTTGCCCTTAGAGAGATTCTGGTTTATCAGCCAGAGAAGGCATAGAATGATAGGACCTGAAGGGACCTCGAGAGGTCATCTTGTCCAGTCCCCTGCACTCATGGTAGGACTAAGTATTAAGCATGACATCTCCTCCTTAGACCTTCTCACCTGAGCATATCACAACACTTTACAAGTTGGATAAATATTATCATCCCCATTTTGCAGATCAGGAAACTGTGGCACTGGGCCAGATTTTCCAACACAGGTTTAAAACTTTTGGGTATTTGGTTATAATAAATACACTAGATGTTTTGTTTCATCATGTGATTTTAGAATGTAATCCTGTCTCAGTGGAGGGGGATAGACTAGATGACCTCTTGAGGTCCCCTCCAGCCCTACATGTCTTTGATTCCTAGAAAGGATGCCACAGATGGGGAAATGAAACACACATGGCTCTTCCTGAAAATTCAGCTGTCGCTTAAAAATAAAATAAGCCAAGGGTTCTGTGACATAGGATGGAGTCGCATTCTCTGCTGGGCTTTGATTGACATAAGAAATACAGATCAGTACACAAAGTTCACAAATCTTATGCCGGGCCAGATTATGGCCTCTCCTGTGCACCTACCCCCATACTTCCTTGCACCAGGTACTGGCATTGCCAGAATGGCATGGAATCTCCACAGGGCTGCTATTCCCTCTCCTGAGCAAGTAGGCAGGGAGTGGGTGGAGCCCAGTCTGCCTGCACACTGGCTGAGACACATACCATGCCAGGCATTGAGCTGGTACAGGGTCCATGTCCCCCCAGCTGCCCTCTGCCTCGGGTAAACTGCAAGGCAGATTGCGACTCTCCAAGTCACTTGTCATCCTCATTGAGCTTTTAAAGAAGAGATTTTAAAATCTGTGCTCACAACACAGGAAACGTGATGGACCTGTCTTGCACCTGGTGTTGTCACACCTGTGCAAAGTGTAAGCCACTCACACCTTAAGGGTCGCATTTTACATCCAGTTGGTTAATGACAGCACAAAGTTTACAAAAAAAAAAAACAAGTGGAGAGCTAGTCCTGGGGTTTTTAGCAGACAGGGGATGTTTCCTCCAGTCCATGCTTTAGGGGCTCAGTAGAACTGCCAGATGAAGGCTACATTGACACTACAAGCGAAGGATGTGATTCCCCTGTGAGTGTGCACACTCGGAGCTAGTGAGAGTACAAATAGCAGCATAGCTGTGGCTGCATGGGTAGTAGCAGTGGAGGCTACGGCTAAGCCATGTGAAATACATACCCATGGGTTTCAGATTAAGCCATGCCTCCACTGCCACTACTACCTGTGCTACCATGGCTACAGTGTTATTTACAGTCACACTAGCTTGCCGAGAGCTAGCGTGAGTGTGTGTACGCCAACAGGGGAATCACTCCTCTAGCTCGTAGTGTAAACATAGCGGAAATATAAGTGTTCTTGGGCTGTGGTATGTTTGTAGTGGGTAGAACTATTGCATAAGGATCCTGATTGTCCTCTAACTTAACTGGCTTCATAGCAGCAGAACTCCCTGGTTTTTAATGGCGCTATTCCTGATTTATGCCAATGTGAGAGGAGAATCAGGCCCGATTTATACAGAGCATTTACTATATTTATTTAACCTGTTGTAAGTCAATGTTCCCTCTTATTAAACAAGAGCAAAGTTTTCAACAAACCTAAAAAATTGATTTTTCACCTTTTCCCATACCAAACCTCATCCAGCTATGTGGGTCTTGGTAAAGAAATAAGGCATTACTGGAGTGAAAAATGCACCAATTTTCACTCAAAAAATTTCAAGCAAAATTGAAAGAAATCATGAATATTTAGTAATTTCCTATTTTCATATTTAAATTTCAAAAGATCTCTTGGGTGGTGGCCATGCAACACTTGGCATTTCTCGTGCTTTTGATTTGCAAATGACCTGCACCCAAACATTTCTGCGTTGCAAATGGCTCAGACTGAAATGATGCATTTTTGGGTCGTCATTTTGCACAGCTCTGCCAATTACCCAGTTCTCTCATGAAAAAAAAAAAAAAAGCCATTCATTTAAAATCCAACCCAGGTTGAAAATGTAACATTTATGACTGATGTACAATTACAGATCAAGATGTTGAGCAGAGTTTATAGCTTATATAGCTCTCAAACATTATATCTACACAGAGGCATATCTCATGAAACAAAGCTCCCCTCTCTGGCCATTCTTTCATCTTGTCTCACTCAAGTACTGAACAATTTCCCTGTATCTTCCAAGGAGGTATGTTACATTTTCTACCTTCTTCCATGAAAATGAAAATTAGGAGGTGCTAGTCATGGGTTACATGTGGTTTGCTTTGATGTAGAGAAGTCAGCCCAATAGCTGTACTGTGCATTCCTGTTATTTGCTATTCCTTGTTAAAATGTTTAATATTTTGGGGATTCATGCAGATGTGATACATAATACCATCAGGATCCCAATGAAGCATGAATTCGTGGCCATGGAATAGTAAGTGTCAAGGACAACGTTTCAAGTTTTTATGAAAGGTGACAAGTGCCTTATTATTCTTTTTCATTATTTGTATCATGGTAGCATCCAGGGGCCTTAACACAATGAAGCCCTGATCTATGGCTTTTTGTTAAGACATGTAACAAAGTTCCCTTGATTTGTGGCATCAGGATGAGGCTAGACTGAATTGCTGGAACAAGGCATAAAAGGTAAGGGCCCAGATCATCACATCCCATCAAAAGAGAGGTGTCTCTGAGGGAGGAAATCTCATTGTTCTATTAGAACAGCAAAACCAGATATGACCATAGAGCCAGTCCTCTAACTCAGCTGTTCCTTATGGATCCCTGGAAGGCCAAGACCACCTGCATGGATGCTTTGTGCCTCCTACACTGGCTTTAGCCCCTGGCATACCCCAACAGCTCCATTGGAGAAGCACTATCAGGGCTTCTTCCCCAGCCTTGGACCTTGTGGGAACTCCACAGAGACGATAATACTGCCCCAGTCTGTGATTTCAATGGAACCGGGAGGAGAACAGTTTGGATCCTAGCAAGCCTTACTCAGCCTCCACCTTCTCACTCATGGACCCCTTTGTGTATTGATTTAAGGGGGCATAATCTATCTTATTCTATCTATTTAAAATGATGTATAACATTTTGATGTAGAAGTGCATAATGAGGAAATCATTCCGGGGTTCAGGTCTTTAACAATCTCCCACTGTTTGAACCGACTAGACAAACAGAACCAGGTCGTGTTCTAGTCTTTATTCCATCCCATAATTCAATGGAAGTTCCTTTGGGTAAAGCTTTGTCTCCCCTAGTTTGAGTAGTGTGATTACCTGCTGCAGTAAAATGGGTCTGAATGCGCCTTGACTTGTTAATTTAGCACTCTTGCTTTCAGATATCACCAGCCTTTGCTGCTGTCATTTCCTATGTCCTTGTGTTTATTAGATACCAGTTACTGTGGCCAACAACGTGCCCCTAATAAATACTCTGAGTTGGTCTCTTTTTTAAGGTTAACCTCTTCATAGTGGGACCAGTTCCACTGAATTGAATCAAATTATGTTCCTCCATTGTTCAGCCTTTGCTGCTTATGGGATGGCAATCAAGACTGAAGAGTATGATAGGGATCATTTTAAAAAAGAGGAAGGAAGATGCATCCGACGGCATTTCAGTCAGTGTGGGTTTGCTATGTAGTCAAGGAACTGAACCGTCTGAGGATATTAACAGGCTCTGCAGGTGCAGGAAAATAACAGACTCTTCAAACACAGGAGAACAAAGAAGCACAGCAAGAAAAAGTTCCCACTGCCCGATTTGCTAGCAAAACTGTTAAACAACTGACAGTAGGTTTTTTGGAAGCAGGACAGGAAAGCCAAATACAGGAAGGTGTGTGGAAACAGTAGCTACAGATGCTTCAGAGAAAAATACAGGATGTTGCCAGGAGGTAAAATTCTACTTTCTGTATATTTTATAGCTTCTTGCTGGAAGCAAAATAAAACGTAGCCCTACTTTAGGGGCGTTTCATGGAGCCCGTATAATTTGTCTTTGGCTGTTTGACGTTGCCACAAGAGCTGAATCTTCCAAGTCAGAAACTTTGAGTTATCTAAAGCTACACACTCTACAAGGCAACTTGAGAACAAAGCACCTTTTACAAAACATTGCCCATCATTTAGTCAAGGTGAATCCCAAATGGCACTTCCAAAAGCCTTTCCCCTTCATCGTGTGTTTTTGGTCTTCATTTGTCTTATTTCAAGTGTGTGTGTGGGGGGGGGGGGAGAGGGGGAAAGAATCTCATGTCATCACCAAGGCTTCTTATAAAAAATGTAAATTAAAGGGAACAAGTGGATATGGCTGTGAATGTAATGCAGTAATAAGAATGCTGAGCTGATCAATTTCAGACATTACATTCCCAAAACACTCCTGAAGCCTCACAGCTTCCATATGGCTCATTGGACACATTCAATAACATGATCATTCAGAACGTTCAGTCCTACATAAAGACAAGAAGAAGAAAAAAATCTCACAACCAGAATAGCTTAAGAGCCTAAGCAAAAGGCGCAGTAGTGAGTCCCATTTCCAAGTCAATCCTCTCCCTGTTTCACAGCAACAGAAGTTCACAGCAAAACATCAAACCTTTGGAGAGATTTTTCATACATTGCTCATTAAGTTCATGGACTAGTGTAGAAGCAATCAGTCCCTCCAGTGATGCATGGCTAGCTAGATGAACCATTTAAGGACCCAGCAAGCACTCCATCTGAGTACTAGGAAACAAAGATGTCATGCTGACCTGAGCTCACTGGGTAGACTTTGAATATCTATGTTGCTAATCAATATGTGAGCCTTCTGAAGTATTATTTAGCACAACAGAAGATATTATTACAAGGAAAAGAGCTAGACCCCTCCAGAACACCACTGCAATGCCCTTCATTTTTTAACATTAACCTTCCAGAATTAATTTGCACAAATGAACACAGCACAATCCTATAAGCAAAGATACTGCAATGAATAGCGAGAATATTAAAAACTGGAGGCCTCCTTCTCTACAGGAGTATGCGTTATGTCATTGACTCCAGTGGGAACAGGATTGGGCCAATGCTCAAATCTTTTTGGACCACCATTGGAATTCCTTTGGGTCACAACATTGTGAGGTCACAGTTGGCAGAAAGTATTAGCTAGCCCTACTCTTATAACCACATCTTTGTTCCTTCTGTGTTCACTGGGTAGTCATGGTCTGATCCAAAGCCCATTTAAGTCAATGAAGAGAACCCCATTGACTTCAAAGGGTTTTTTGGATCTGGCCCTCAGTGAGTTTCCACCACCATTCATCATTCACGTCTAGTAATAATGCAAACTGTTCCACTAGTCTGCTTGGACCTAAATAGATTCATTTCATTTTCCACAAAGATCGATAGGCCAGAAACCATACGGTTTGTTAAGGCATCTTCTCTCTATTTATAATTAAAAATTCCTTCAGTCCCATAAGCTTGAATGAGTATCATTTCCCTTCTTTGTGGCTGGGGTCAAAAAACAAATAAAATTAACTCTTATTTATTCTTTCTCCCAATGTAGATTCCTTCCAACATAATGAAACCCATTTTCAACATCCAAGAATCTTACATCCTGATCCACTGAGGCCTCGTCTACATTCAAAGGTTGCACTGATTTCACTAAGTTTGTTTAGAAACTGATTTAGTTAAACTGGTGAAAGCCTTTCATGCAGATGTTCTTAAATCAGTTTAAGAGTGCTTTATATCAATGTAGCTTGTTTACTAGCCCATTTTCTATATATTTCTAGAACACAACGGGTCCCAACCTGGTTGAGGACCATAGAAACTACAGAAATATAAATATCAGCTCAAGTCAGTTCCATAAGCCATATTGAAATAAGGCACTCAAACTTTTTAAAGAGTTTCTGTACAATACAGTTGTACCAATTTAACTAAGGGGAGTCTACATTTCAAACTGGAGGAGTAAAATCCAGCTCGAGGAGATAATCCACACTAGCTTGGACTGAGCTAGTGCATAAAAATAGCAGGTAGCCATGGCGACATAAACAATGGGAGAGGCTAGCTACCCCAAATACAAGCCTGTCCGAGAGGCTAGTTATGTACTTGGGGGGTAGCTAGCCCCTCCCACCACTTGCGCTGCCATGACTACCCTCTGTTTTTAGCATGTTAGCTTGATCAGCTGGAATTTACACCTTCAGCTCTAAATGTAGACATACCCTAGATGAGTTTCAAAATGGATTTAGTTAAATCAGTGTAATGTGTATGTGTGTGTGTGTGTGTGTGTGTGTGTGTGTGTGTGTGTGTGTGTGTAGACAAAGCCTATTTCAAATCATTTTTTCCGCTCAAGGGGATTCACATCTTTTTCTTCTATCTCTTCTAGCTTCCATGGCTCCTTCTCCCTTCAACTCCCAAAAAGATTTTTCAGAAGCAAGGACTAAATCTTTGTTTCCTGCCAATATCCCTGATCCAAACTTCTGTGCACAATAAAGGCATGGTTCACATAAAGTTCACATACGAGGATTCAAGAGGCCTGGCTAGTTTGGAGAATATACAGAACCAAATCTGACTTTTTTGAGATGCTCTCATCTTGAGTGGCCTTATAACAGTCCTTCCCTATTACCTCCACTAATACATGTTTTATAGCATAGCTTTCAAAGCTCTTGTGACAGGTATATGCAGTATAGTGGAAGAGAAGAAACTGGAGCATGTTAGAAAATCTGTTTTCCATCAGTACCGACATGAGACTAGCAACTGAATGCCAGTTTACTGGCTTCTGGTGGGAAGTATTAATTTTCAGTATTTTTCCCACTGGCAGCAACATTAGGTGCCTAGATAGATAATCAATGACCAGTTAGGACTCCATACTTAGGACGTGATCATCTTGTCATATCCTAATTAGCTGGATCAGCTTGCCTTCTCATTGGGCTCCCAGACTGAAAGCATTCTTCCATTGCCCAGAAAGAGGTCCCCCGTTACTCCCCCCCCCCCCCGTTCTATTCCACTTCACCCTGGGAAGCATTTTGGGATACTTTGTATCTCTTGTAAACCGTATTCTTCTATTTGGGCGTTCTTTCAACTTCATGAAAGTTACACATTGTTTTCATTTCTTCTCAAGTACCTCAGGTCAAAGAAAGACCAATGTCAGTGGCTTTAAAAGCCTAATAAAGACTCTCATCCATAGACCTGCTTGCTGGCAGGAAGTCAGGGAAAACAAACGAAGTCATCGAGTGTTGTTCAAACTGTCAGATCCTTTTCAGCATGCTCTTCCTGCCAGCCTGCGAGCGTGTGTTTGTGGGAGGGGGAAAGGAGGAAAAAAATCCGCATGGCACAAAGCCTAGGGAACATTGGCATCTTTCCAGGGCAGCCTTCTTTCCCCACCCTTCATGGGCACAGGCGTCTGGCAATCTGTTCCACACACATCCCCTCCCCGCACAACACAAGCAAGGGATGCTATGCCAAGGCCAACTAAATGACTTTCCAACAACTTTGCTCACAAGTGCCACTCCGCTCAAAGTTTGGCACCTCGTGCTGTCTCCGCGCGACCCTCCCTTCTCCTCCCCTTCCCTGCCTCCCAATGAGCTGGACAGGTTCCAGTGTTTAAAAGCCCATTTACCACTCCCCTTTGTTTAGAAATGCTAAGCCTTGATCTGATTTTATCGACTCCGCTGGCCAAAAAGGAGAACGATGCTGCGGGTTTCAGAGAATCCAGCAATGCGCTGAAAAGCTTCGTGAGCCCTTCAAGCTTGCACCCTTTACAACAGATTTGTTCCATTGAGAAATCCAGAAAGAGGAGGTGCACTGTTCCCTAGACCACACAGGGCTTATTTTCATTTACTTCCCCTCTCACTTTTGTGTTTCGCCTTTTAACTTTATTATCTGCATGTGTAGGAGCTGAAGGTCAGTGCCATCATCAGATTCTTTCCCCAGGCTTTTTCTCTTGATGGCTAGATGAATGCTAACCCAGTAACTGAGCCTATAGTTCTACACCACCACCACCAGGAGCAGCAGAGAGACGGGGTAATAGGAAATGAAAAGGTTGCAATACCTATATCGGAAAATATTACCATACCATTGACAATGGTGATTTTATTAGGTCTTAGTATGTGCAGAGAGAGATCACAAAAATGAGTTTGCATGAAATACATCCTTCACAGATATTTTCCTTTTTTCTTAAAGCAGTTAAAGTCAATAGGGCTGGATTTACAACTAATCGATTCTTTTTTAGAATGCAGAATTTAGATGTCCTGTTAAGGCCTTCATGTTTGAAAGTTTGGCTTCTCTGCTTTTTTTGTCCCCCGATATGACAGATATGATCTTGCCATTCTTGTCATCTGGGGCAAAACTGCTACTGTTGAAGCTAGAGAGGGCTAAAAAGATCATATGTTAGAAAGAATGACTTGTGGGGTGACAGGAAGGATTTGTAAAGGCCCGCTCTTCCCACACCCTCATATTACTTCCTTGGGGTAGGTTTGAACATCTGTTCAGAAGATGTTAGAAGCAGATCCTCAACTAAGACAACTTAAAACCAGCTGAGGACCTGCCCCACAGTGTTAGTAGACAGTATAGAGGAGATGCCAACCCAAACCATCATGTTCCAAACCTTTCTTATCTGTCGCGTGCGCGCGCTCTCGCTCTCTCTTTACTTTTCACTTCCCACCGAAAAGAAAATGTAAAGAAAGTAAAGATGAACCACCAGCTTTTGTCAACAGCAGGAGCAGTGTTTGATACCATATATGAGATTTCATGCAAAGGCTGAATTTTAGTAGGATCGGGGAGGCATAGCCCCAGAACGATGTCACTAAAAACAAATTTAGCAAAATTATATACATAGGCAGCATTGGAGCGGTTTTGTTTGCTCCAAACAATTGGATAATTTTGACATCCTGCAACTTTATGTAGGATAATAGATGATTGTGTCCAAGTGTTGAAGATCATGTTAGCACTAGCAGGTTATTCCGGTCATGCTAAACAAATACAGTGGATTAAGAGAGTTCCCTTTCCTGCTGCGTGATTTTAAGAGTCTGCAAGCTATACAGACAGCCTGATGATGGTATGCACATTGCATGTCTTGTGCAATGCTTTATAGTGCAGGAAACCCAGCAAGGGGCATCTGCCTTCCTAAAAATTATCATTGACCCATTCCTGTTTAAGAACCTTGAGAAACTGATAGATTCAGCCTGCAGCTATGTGAAAATCTCTTTGCCAAGCCATGCAGAACTTACAATGCCAATACACTGCAGACACAAAAGTATTACCATGACAAAACCAAACTCCCACCATTGATGGGAGACTTTCCTAATACAACAGTCTCTCTATAGTAATATACTAGTGTGCACAAATGATAACACAATGAAATGGATGTGTAACCACTGTAGGATCTCTGTGGTAGTGGTGCACAGCTTTTCAGTTTCATTTTTGTCTTACCAGAGTTGTTAGCTGTTCAAGCATTAGTATAAAGTTCAGTGATGCAAAGCATACCTAATATCATTGCAACGCTATTGTTAATGTACTGCTCCAAGTATTGTTATGGGGAAAGGCATGCTGGCCTCAGTTGTTGTGGCTAAACATTTCTGCAGACTCTGTTCATCAAGAGCATAGTGCCATCCATAACATCATTGAAATCATAGGCTTTCCAATGTAACATTTGAAACTGATTTGTTACCAATGCGGTTAATGCTGAAGCCACCCAAAACTCATTCAAATCGCACCATGTTTCAGAGGCAAAGAGGGAATTTTGCACTAACTAGTACACTACAAGCAGAGATGGATGGGCATTAGATTATCCAAGATCCAAGGATATTGAAAGCTGGGAACAGATGCCAACTGCAATTTTATATAATTTCCACACATACCCTCTAGAAGGCACTACTACCAAGAATAGCATTGCAATATGAGCAAGACAAAGTTTCCCAGATGTATCATCTTTGGGAGGTCATCATTCCAGGGCTAAATTACAAAGATGGTGGTGCTTTCATAAGTAGGTCAAGGCATGGATCTCAGACACTTTGGCCATGGGCTAAGAGACTCTTTGTGGAGTTAAACACATCTCTAGTGAGATGAGATTACCCAGCAGAAAAGAGGAAGGGTTGGGGTAAATTGTTCAATTAGTGCACTGGAGCCTAGGTGTGCAATTACTACTGAAACTAAAATCCAGCACAACTTTCCTTAGTGTCAGTCCTGTTCAGCTGGCAACAGTCTCACCTCTAAGTCAGAAAGTTTGGGGTTCAAGTCCGACACAAGGACTTGATTACATTAAATACATTGCGATATAAAATGGTGCTGCACTGACCGCATCACAGCCATTCAGATGAGATGGTAAAACAAGATTCCTTCTCTTATAGATGTTCACAGGAAAGCTAAAGGCCCCATCGTAACACTTATGAAATGAATCCCTGTATAGTAGCCAACATTTCCTATGAAGAAAAGAAGCCACTAATGAAGAGGCAATATGGTCCAATGGACTTAGGAGTCAGGCAACCTGGGTTCTATCCCTTACTCTGTCCTTGACTAGTCTTGTGAAAAGGAGGAGAGGAAGGTCTATTTATCTAATAAGTCATAAGAACACAAGAACGGCCATACTGGGTCAGACCAAAGGTCCATCTAGCCCAGTATCCGCTCTTCGGACAGTGGCCAATGCCAGGTGCCCCAGAGGGAATGAACAGAACAGGTAATCACCAAGTGATCCATCCCCTGTCGCCCAACCCCAGCTTCTGGCAAACAGAGGCTAGGGACACCATTCCTGCCCATCCTGGCTAATAGTCATTGATGGACCTATCTTCCACGAACTTATCTAGTTCTTTTTTGAACCCTATTATAGTCTTGGAACAACTGTCATACAAATAACAACAACAAGACAAGGTTGTGTACAAAGATACTGCTAAACATATAATACCTACACACTTGCCTGCTAAGTTACTCCACAACCAGGATCTAACTCATTGCTCTGTAAAGTTAACTGGAATATAACCAGAGTATAAAAAGGCACTCGAAGATTACCACCTACCAAAATGTTGCATTTTATTGTAAAATAATAATAATAGTGTGGTGTAACCAGTATAATGATTTGATGGTGGCTCTTCACCAAAGTTTGAAGAAGTTCCTGCTCTTTCCCAGCAAAGAAATTCATTTAGAGCTCCCATAAAAAGTTTCCTGAAAGCATGAAGTGGTAAACCTGAACATTCATCACCAGTGGATCAGCAGCGGTAGATGAGAAGGCAGCAAAGGGAGGCTGCATTGAGCTTGCTGTGTCTTTAAGTCACTGATGGATTCACACATGATGAAACTAGACACAACACAGCACTTACATCTTGCTGCATCAGTGGTTCTGTAGACACAGATCTTCCTCTCCTCCTCTTCCCCCTCCTGGGCCCAAAGGTACTTTTGTCAATAACTGGATACTGTGGCATTCTGCCCACAAGCCCAGCTAATCAAAATGTCCATTTTTTGTTTCAAAGGGCTTTCGGGGCAGAAATAAATATCAGTTTTGTTTGGTGGGTTTTGCTTTTGTTGTTTTGTTTTACAAAGTCATAGTTTTGCAGATTAAGCTCTATAGAATATAGTCAGCTCCATTTTATGAATTTTAAGTCAGCCATGAAACAGAAGACTTGGTTGTGGTTAAACAAATATAAAAATGCCACTCTTTTCTAAATGAATAAATATGATAGGAACAGAATAGCAAAGTCCCTCCCAATGAGCAGCCATAAACTACAAAATCCCCAAATAACCCCCATACTCAGCCGAATGAGCAAACAACAACAACACAGAATGCCTTCCCTTTGCCTTCTTGCTTAAGGCATCATATGGCTGATAGAACGGATAATGTGACAGATGCATCCATTCCTCGTTCCCAGCCTGAACTCCCTTGGCTAATTGTCATCAACATCATCACTGCCACTACTACAACAGCAGCATCTCTACCCAACCTTGGGCCTCATGGGCAGCGTCATATCACTCACGGCCCCACTAGTTTGGTGTAAAAATCAGAACGTACAATAGCCTTCTGCTGAGCCACATGGGTACTGCTTTATTGAAGGTACATTGCATGTTCGTATGACACTACCAAGGTGCCGGTACGTGATGGGGATGTGGCTACAGCATGTGGCTGGAGCATCTTCAAGGGAAGACTGCCTCGTTTCTGGGTTTGATGACCTTGCTCCTGTGGCATGTTTTGAATCTCAGTAGCTGGTTGTAGAGGTAGTTTCAGAAATCATCTGTTTCTCCCCTCCCCAGTTTGGCCCTTTTCATGTGTTTGCATGATTTCTCTCTCCTGACTTCCCCTACATTTTCCTTCTCTTTGTCTCATAACTTCAGCCAGGGACAAAAAGACAGGAGAACAGAAAAACAGCCTTCATGCATCTATTTCTAAAAAAAATAACAAAAATACCTTTTTTTAAATGTCATCTTTCAGCGTAGAACTATTTATAGTTGTTTTGTTTTTTCCTTTTTATCCTTCCATGACTCCCTGGCACCCTCAGATCTTCCTGCCTCAGGGCATGAATGCTCCCAATCACACAGGTAAGATTCAGATGGAGACCTTGCAATGCATCTTTCCAGCCAAATCTACCCCTTGACCTCCAGCTCCCTGTATGCACTACTTTCAGCTTCACTGGAGGAACAAGCCATGAAATGGTACCACGCAATGGTTCCAAGCAACCTTTGCATGAAAGTAGTAAGCATGCCAAACTTGCACTCAGCTTGGCAACTCTACCTTAAGTAACAGTATTTGGGTAGAAGAATATTTCCATAGTTCTATGTCTTGAGAGGGAAAATATACACATTCATGCAAATGCTGACCCCATTGAGCAGCAAATACAGTGCTGGCGTATTCCAAGTCTAGAGCTTGTTTAAGGGACACAAGTTTCTCTGAAAGCTTACCTGTCTCCTTCTCTCCATCATGGGCCGCAGGGACTGTTTCATGGAAGTTTTGGTATCCAGCAACAAATCTATAAGAGCAAACCAAAATAGGAAATTACATTAAATTCACTACTATAAAAAAAATCCCACTCATTTGTATAAATGCTTGTATTGGTTGTTTTGTTTTCAGGGCCGGCTCCAGCTTTTTTGCCGCCCCAAGCGGTGAAGAGAGAGAGAGAGAAAAAAAAAAAAAGCCGCGATCAGTGGCATTTCGGCGGCTGCTCTACCGCGCCGCTTCATTCTTCGGCAGCAATTTGGAGACCGGTCGTTCCCTCTGAGAGGGACTGAGGGACCCGCCACTGAAGACCTGGACGTGCCGCCCCTTTCTGTTGGCCACCCCAAGCACCTGCTTCCTGCGCTGGTGCCTGGAGCCGGCCCTGTTTGTTTTGCTTAGTACTTGAGCTGGTTTGTTATGAAAAACATTCAGGATGAGCATATCTTCATTTTTTATTAGAAAAACTTTCGCCAGACAATCTTGAATTTTTAAACGTTATCTTTCATTCAGAACCCTTCACCATATAGTTTTGATGAATTATTTTGTGACTAGGGGTTGTCTCTGAATTATTCACTTTGACTCTGCTATTTACTGTCAGGGCAGAGCTACACTAATGTAGGGAGAGAGCTACCTCCGCTCATGGGGGCTGGAGTAGTTAAGCAGACAGGAGAGCTATGTCGGTGGGAGAAGCTCTCCTGTGGACATAGCGCTGTCATTGCCAGAGCTTATATCGGTGTAACTTATGTCACTGGGGGTGGAGGTGGGGAGTTTATTCACTCTCCTGAGCAACGTAAGTTATGCTGACATAAACTGTAGTGTAGACATAGCCTTTTTGTTAGTAGTTTGCCTTGTTTGGTTTATCACCCAAATCACAAGGTATGTCTTCTACTCCCTGATTGGCTGATTGAAACAATAACAAAATTTCCTGTAACAAATAAATAACACTTCCAATCACAATAACATTTGTGACATTTTCACAATTCATGATCCTTACAACAAAATACTCAACTGTTGGCCCAATGCTTCTGAAGAACGAACAGTTGGATCCCATGAACTAAACTTGGTGGTTTCCTTTGTGAGCATATTCACAAATCTCATTTTAAATTTTTATTCTTCAGCCAGCTCTTTTTGGCCCTGTACTGATTTAGAAGACAGAAGGTCCAACCCTCCATTGCACTGCACCTTGTGTAGTCATTTATACAAGCACAAAGGGTGAAAAATGTTACTGGCACAAAATGACTACATAAGCAACAGGGCGATGGAAACTCAACTTCTGAGGATAGTAACATTATCCTCAGGATTGATATTTGACAAGACATACCCTATACAAAATGAATTGATCCTATCTGCTGAACAGACCCCTCCAGTTTTCAAAGTGCACTCAGATGGAAGTGGACGGATCCTATTCACAGATGTTATCAACCAAATATGATCGCAAGAACAAGTAATTCATACTAGGCTTTTCCGTTTTTAAAGTGAATGGTGGTGAGCAGAGCTGTTGAATGATCTTCATCAAAATGTTTTTGCAACAAAATAATGGTTTTTTTTTAAACCAAAATTAATTTTTTGTGACAATTTTTTGTCTTGATCAAAATTTTCCGCTTTTTGATGGAAACTGATTTCCCCCCCTTTATTCCGGATTTCTCTCTGCTCCCTTTTGCAGCGGGGAAAAGGGAGAGAATCAAAGTGGGGAAACAAACAAATGTCCCCTCCCCTCCCCGCCAAAAATTCTAGAACACTTTTTGGTTTTCGTTTAACAATAATATTCTGAACAAGATGAACATTTTTCATTTGAAATTTTCTTGGAAAAGTCTCCTTATCCATAGCAACCAATCACAGGCCACTTTAGGGAGAGAGCCTCTTTAATGGTTCTTTCATATCCCACAGAGGCTGGCTGGGAACTTTACCAGTTTGACCTAAGGCCATCGGATCTTTCACACCAAGGACAAAACCTTCCAGAGACTCTTGCCCCCCGACCCTCCCCATTGGCATCACCCAGGAATTTCTTTCACAAACTTGCTGATGAGGACACAGCAGCTTGGAAACAGTATCTTGGTCTGACCCTGGTAGCCTTACACAGGCAAAATGCCCATTAATTTTACTGAGAGCTTTGCCTGACTAAAACCACCAGGGTCCTATTGTGCAGTACCAAGTGCCTTCAGACCGTGCTATAATGAAGGGAGGGATGAGCAACCATTAACTCAGGAGAGGCCCAGTACCTCCTAAGGTCAAGCCTTTTGGTTGGAGAACATGGCACGTTATTTTGATACAGAGGCAGACATATACTTTTGTATGTACTTCGCTTGACCCGTGATAAATTATAAACCATGCTCATGATTCAGGATTTGAAGCCAAAGTTTTAAATTGGCATTCAGCTATAAATGTGTCTGCCCTGCCCTCATCCTACGAGTCCCTATGGCTCAACTTGATCTTGGTAGCATTACAGGACTATTTTCACAGGGATAAAATATTCTCCAATAAATTAGATAAAAATTGGACTCTCCTAATGCACGTGTCCCACAACAGATCGATCCTCATTTATTTCTCTTTACAACCACAATGATTGTTAAGTTTGTTTAATAAAATAAATAAATAAATAAAGGCTCCCCACTACTGCCTAGAGTCAGGATGTAGTATGGATTGCATGAGCCATATGGGAGCTCTGGGCACAGAGGAGCAGGCCTTCATTCTGCATTTTTGACATTGGTGATGGTGGGTGTTGGGAGCAGAGGGAAATTCTCCCTTTCACCCTCAAATATTCAAACCACAGTAGTTCCATCGGATACAGAGTTTGAGGCTGATTACCCTGATCCTGGCATGATGATGATCCAGATGGGCAAGAACAATTTCTCACCCCCCCCCAGGTTGGATTGTTGTTCTTCCATTTGTTCTGGCCAGAATTACCCTCTGGACCATTAGCCAATGCATGATGTGGCTCCCTAAGTACTTAGTGTTATTTCACTAGTGCTCCATAGTCTGTATTGGCTTGCATTTTTTTTCCAGGTGCAATTCCATATGTTGGGACCTGGATGTCAGAAAGCTGGCTCTGCCATGGTTCTTGAAGTCAGTTGAAGCATTTGAGCCAAACATCTCTAGATGTAAATATTAGTGGCAGGGCATTCTCCCAGAAAGCATCTGGAATTCATTCTTGCACCTGCTCTGACAGTCTTGACCTTCAGAGCATAGAGACAGACTCCTCTCTTCTCTCACATTTCCCAGTGTGGTAACACGGTGGGTGGAACAGAGGGTGTTTGTCTGTCTGGGGTGGGAGGCATTAGCTCCTTTCTCTTTCCCCTTTGAACGCAGGTAGATTTTGTCTATTTGCTTTTATTAAATCATGTGCATACACCCTGAGCTGGGAATGCCACTTTTATCATTCATGATAATAATAGAATTATTTAAATATTCGTAATAAGCAGAGGGCAGTGATCGAGCCCAGTTCCTCTCTAAGCTTCTGAACTAATCTTGGACTTGTAACCAAGAAAGGCCCATAAGAAAGGGGGAAAACACTAAAAAAAAGAGTAATTCTTTTTGAAAGCACCTACTGCCTGATCCTCTGAAAGACTCTATTTGGGTTCTTATACAGCTCCCATCATCATGCTATGTCAGTGCCTCACAATGTGCATCACACACACACACACCCTTCAGTCCGAAGGGACTGGACTATTTTGTGTGTGTTTCTTTCTGCAGCCCCCAGCTCCCATTGAAGTCAGCACTACACAGGGTGAGGCCCTTCGTTTGTAAAAGGGTTTAAGGTTACTTAAAAGACTTTGAAAGTCATCATAACCAGTTAAGGGCTCCTGCAGCCCTGAAATGTCTGGGTGAGGCTTCAAGTGAGAATTAGAAAACAGAACTAGGCCTGAAAAACAACTCTGGATCCTACCATCCCTGGACCACGAGAGGGTGTTTTAAATCAGAACTGCAATCTGGGTCTGAGTCTTACAAATAGCCCTTATCTCTATGATGGACTGAACCAAAACCCTGGCTCGGGACACCCCCTTCGCTGCCTTTTCAGTGTTCGAAATCTGGACAGGGTCCGAGTTTTGCTAGTTGAGCCCATCTCTCTTCGGACTCGCACCCTATTTGCAAGCAGGGAAAAGCAGCAATGACTCTGAGGTCTAGAGGCCTGACTCGCCACTGCATTACTCCAGTTTCACATCTGTGTAACTCCATTGATTTGTCATGTAGCTCATTGCCAGAACCTCCTCCTTTATGCAGATAGGAATTAAGTTCCTCCTCCAAATCAGGCCCTGTATTTCTTAAAGCAGTAGATCCCCATTGGGGATTATGCAGATGGAAGTACATTCTTCTCCCTATTGGATGAGGTTCTGGAAAGGAGCCACATAGCTAGAGAACTGGTGTAGTTTTACACCTCTTTGAAAAAGTTTAAAAAAAAACCAAAACACAACAACAACAACGTAAACACCTGATTCTACTGGAAGACGATCAGGCACTCGCCGCCGTAGCCAGAGTTACACAGGAGAAGACAGGAGTGCTTTCCTCCCATTCAATCTCCCTCTCAGGCATATATATCTATACTAACACACACACGCATGCACACACACACACACACAAAAGCATTTTATCTACACTAAGCCTATGGATTACTGGCTCGGCCTTTGCGGGAAAAAAAAATGTTGCTAGGCAACCAGCCAGGGGTTGCTATGGCATTTTCAAGTAGAGCAGCTGGGCCAATCAGTGCTAACTGCAAGCTAGTGAAGGCGTAAAGCCTCTAAATTTAATGTCAGTGCAGACAGGAAGGGAAGCTGTTGAGGCATGCATGATGCTGAGCGTGCGCTTACTAAATGCGGACAACATGGCCCCCATGATTAGGACCAGCACACTAATGAATATTCATTGGGCTGATTAAAGCAAAGTCAATTAACTACTTGACTGCTTGATTTTTTTTTACTGGATTTTATTCTTCTTCTCTTAACCATTTTGCCACAGGGGCTGCTCTTGTTCTCTCCTCCGCCTCCCTCTGTCCTTCTCTGAATCTTCTTATGATGGTGATTGTGTGGGGGGTTTTTTCCCTTTATGTTTTTTACTGACAATAATACATCCTATTCCAGGTTTTACGGCTTATTTTATTTCACCAGTAAATGACGTTCTTCTAGGGTCACTGTCTTCCAGTACAGTTGTAGGTAAGCTAGAAGGTCACATTTTTCCATCAAGTTTTTAAACATGCCACAAGATTTAATTCCAAATACATAGCTAAACAATAATACTGATTTTAAACTACACAATGGGATCCCCCACACCATTCCCAGTTTAATAGCACTGAGGATTCTGCTGTAATGGAAGTCAAGGGATAGAGAATTTTTATTTTGTTGTTAAAACAGGGTCCAGTCTATATGGACTTCCAAAACTGAGTCTTGTGGCAAATCTAATGTGATTTTAAAATAATGTTCAAGAACGATGATTCATTAAAAAGCTTTTTCAGTTTTGAGAGGTGCCGTTCCCTACCCATGTACTAGTAATGTAGTATGATTATGAAGAGGACTGTATATTTGATAATTATCATTTTTCAAAATGTGCCTGCAAACTCTAAAATATTCTATTAAATTAAAATGAAATACAACAACATTATTTGCCAGAAATCAAAATGTGTGAATTCAGCAGCCTCAAAGCACCATTCCGTTCAAAAATCTGGGACAAGACATTTTCTTGCATTACCTTCCCAATCCCTGATGATTTATTTTCAAAACTCTCTCTCAGATTCTTTGTATTATATACACAACCATTTCACAGAGAGATGAGTCTACAGGACACACAGCTATGAATCTCCTTCTGTACTGAGGGATATTAATAGCAGCAATTAATACCTCTGATGGGTAGTGGTGAAAACATGAACGTAGTCCTCTAGCATTTGGACTCTTGTCTTTGTCAGTTGCTGAATTTAAAAGGTTCAGAGTTTAAAAGGCTTTACAGTACAGTAGGGGTTTCTAGGTGATGTCGACTGATCCAGCAATGTCTGTAAATTTCAGGTACATTAAAAAAAAGGGTTTACTTACTTCTTCTGTTCCTTCCCCTTCAGAATAAAAAAGTCGCCATTCAGATTCAAGAATGGCAATCCAGATTACAGGTTACAGTGGTGAGGGGAAAAGGAACATTTAAACCAGATCAAATTTAAAATTAAGTAGCAGGTGCTGGGGGGAGAAAGCGTGAAGCTTAGCTGAATGAGATATTCCCCCCAATGCACAAAGGTTGCATTATTGTTTAACTGCATGTTAAAAATGAATAACCAATTTTCCTTATTAAAAAAAATCCATGGTCACATACATCTTTCTGTCATGTTACTGGAGGACACACGTTCCATATATGTGTACACACACTGGATTGCTATAAATAATTAGTTGCTTTTCCAACATCACTAAAATAAAAAATAAAGAAAAGGAATGAGCTTGGCATTTTTGTTTTGCTATGGAAGTTGTACTCTATGAACACTACAGCCATTCCCTAGGCAAACATACAGTATATTTCAACTTTCTATTAATGTAGTTCCAACTTTTAATCTATTTTATTGCTACCAAATATTTAACACCTGGCATGAATCTATAAATTACTTAGGGTTCAACATGCCATGGATGATGTTGCAGAAAGCATCAAATTATCAGGGTGCTGTTGCTATCACACTCGAGTATAAGTTAGTATTTCCATCATACTGCCCTATTTGGAGAGGTTTGCATTTCAGTCATCAAAATCGGAACCGTGATATACAAACTCTCAGCTCGATGGGGGCACTTGTATTTATTTAGCAAAATGTGAAGAGAAACAATAATTCAGCCATTTGCAAATGGAAGGATGGCAAAAGAAATGGAAGGGGGTAGTTTATGCTGTCTCCTCTTTATCTTAGAGCTAATAAAATGTGTGTCTGGATGTTTTTTTAAAACTAAATTTTTCATTCACGTGGAATAATGCTTCTCTGTCGTTTAACAGAGGAAACCCCCACAAATGCTATAGAATAATTTCCTTCTTTAAAAAGAGAGAGTCCATCTAGGGAACTGAGTTCAAATTCTTATTAGGTCACAAGTGAAATGAAGTCGGTGGTGTCACTGATGTTTGCCTACGATAAAATATAATACAGTGCATTACATCTCTTCAATCTTTGCAGGGTCTGGTCATGAGAGGACATAGCACTCGCAAGCCGGGGTGTTTCAGGTCAGGATTAAGATGCATTAACAAATTCATGTGGCAGAAGCTCGCCCAGCACCTGCCTACGATTTGCCAATTTTATCAGTCCCTCAGTTCCATGTGCATCAAATACTGTTTTCCATTTAGTGAGAGAAGGGGTATCCTAGATGTCCGCATTTTGAACATGTCAATGACAAAAATTAGTTTGCTCAGAAATTTCCCTTTTAGGAACAGCACTTGCACTAAACCCAAAACTCAAAACTGTAGTTTTTATTGCCCGTGATCCTTAAAATATTCCCAAAAGACAGTATATACACAGTGGATAGACATGGAATCAGGAGGGGATTTATTTTGTTTTTAGATAAAACGCAACTTTTATAGTGAAAATCCAAACTCGGAATCTAGGTTTCCATTTGGAAACCTACAGAAAGAACAGTGCATACAGGGTTAAGTCTCAGGATCTTGTCTGATGCTCCCAGCCTTACCTCCTGTCACGATGTATTTTTATTCCCGCACACTGGGGTGAGTTAAGGCTGGTGGCGTCAGCACAGTTTTGAGCCATGTTTCTGAATTTTATAGCTTTTGATCATATAATTCAGATGCTTTAATTGTGCTTGAATGTCGTTTTCAGTGGGGAAAAAAATCTTTCAAATTCATTTTTTAAATCTCACTGATTTGCAGGGAAAATATTTCCACTTGAAATCCCGTCTCTCTCCATACACTGGGTGTGTCAAGATAGCAATCGCTTTAACAGGCAGAGGTGGATGGATAATATAAGAGCTACAAGTATCAGAGGGATAGCCGTGTTAGTCTGAATCTGTAAAAAGCAACAGAGGGTCCTGTGGCACCTTTAAGACTAACAGAAGTATTGGGAGCATAAGCTTTCGTGGGTAAGAACCTCACTTCTTGCATCTGAAGAAGTGAGGTTCTTACCCACGAAATAAGAGCTACAGCAGGTCAAAAGTCAATGAGTTGGATATTTGATCAACATCTCCAACTGGTGGGGGGAAGGGTGTCATTGCAAAACTAATTTGAGTTCCTCAACTATTTTTGTTGCTGTCATTTATAAACAAATCAAATACAACCCACATAGCTAAAAAGAAGCCCATTTAATGTTTCAAGGATAACAAAACCAACCAACCAAAAACACCCCCCCCCCCCGACATCCCTCTTGCAAAACTAGTCTGGCAGGAATGGCTGCCTTATATATGGTATATCCTGGTGCTTCCATAATATAGTGTGTGTGTTTTCCTCTTCCTCTCCCCATATTTTTTTTATATAGATACCTATCTATATCTAGAGAGAGAGAGAGAGAGAGAGAGAGGTGGAGCAGGCAGGCACACATGGATATATAGATACAAACTCACTTTGTTCCCTCTTCAGAATTTGCTTCTCCCTCTCTTTTTTTCTGCTTTCACAGTCTGTTTTCTGATTTGCCCACTCTGCTTTTTTCCATCCCATTCCTCCCCCCAACAGATTTTTTCCCCTTTCTGCCCCTTTTCCCAGTCTTTTCTATGTGGAACATAAGACCAAGCATTCTCTAGTTGGAGTCAAATTTTCTAATATGTGGAGGTTCGAACCAGTTAGTAATTAGGCGAAACACACTAATGAAAAACTACGAGCACCAAAATATCATGTTGAGTAACCCGTTCAGCTAATAATTTGGGGTTAGTATGTCCGGACCCTGAAGTCAGTTCCTTGAAGTTGTTAGATTATAATAATAATAAACACCTAGCTCTTATATAATGGCTTTTCATCAGTAGATCACAAAGTGCTTTACAAAGGTCAGTTTCATTAGCCCCATTCTAAAGATGGAAAACTGAGGCACAGGGAGGGGAAGGGACTTGCCCAGGTCACCCAGCAGACCAGTGGCAGAGTCAGGAGTAGAATCCAGTTTCCTCAAGTCCCAGTCCAATGCTCTGTTCACCAGTTTCTGGCTGGAAGAGACACACAAAGGCCAGAAAACTTGAGGATTTGAGCAACACCTCTTCTCTTGTAGCCAATGAGGTATATAATGAAGTACGTTGCTGCATAGCCTGCCACTCACCGGCTGGTAGCTAGAGGTGCCCCAGGTATATGCCATCCCAATTTATACATGGTGTATTATTCTCCAGGTTGTCCTGCCTATTTTCTGCATTGCAAAAACCATGTTCTCCGGCTGCCAGGAGTAAATCAGCCCTAGACAGTCTAATAGCCCAGAAGTCACCATACCGTAATATCACATCACACTAAAGATTAGAATTTGGTGTAGGGAGTTCAGTGGAAGGGTCAGCCTCAGATTTTATCCAGACCTTGAAGGGTTATGGAGTTAAGATTCTCCTTTAGTTTCTCAAAAGAGAGGGAACTTGAAGCATACTCAGTCACATTCCCACTGCAGGAGGATGTCGCAGGTACCACCGTAGGAGTGTGTGTGAGGAGGAAGAATGTGATCTCAGTGCATGAGACAATAATGGCTCTGATGAATAAGGAAGTAACATCTGCACAGTCCCTCTTTGTGTAATCCTTTAGCCTTAGTCATTAGGTTTGGCAGGATAGTGGGGAACTGGGAGGTCTTGGGGCATGTGCTCTACCAAGATCTAGTATGGGGTGGTGGTGAGGAGACAAAAATGAACCCGATTTCAGCTCATTAAAGTGAGGTGGGGAACGCATAGCCCTAAAGTAGTGGTTGTCAACCCACAGACCAATCAGCATGCAGCTGCAACCCACGTGACATCCTCAGGGTCATACAGGTAGTATAGCTATTGTGTGGATGTGGCCCACATAACACATAGAGAACTGCGTATGGAGCCCACAGTGATAAAGAGGTTGAGAACCACTGCCCTAGAGGCAGATCTCAGCAGAGCAAAGATCACTCAGAAAACTCTCAGCTGCTGGCAGGAGTCAGGGAAAGTAGCATTACAGATGCTGAAGAAGTGGGGGTGGCAGGCACAACTGCAGGCATCTGGTGGCAGCCTCCCCGGAACAATGAAGCAGCGTGAGGGCCAATTTCAGATCTAGTGGTGTGAGACTGAGCGAGGATTATGCAACGTTTGCTCCCCATGCTCTCAAGATAAAAGCACCCAAATCTGGCGAAATGAGCATCATTACAGGCAGAAAAGCTAATGTTGGTATGAAGACAATGCCGCTTCTGTACACATGCAAACACCTGGGTAAAGTGTGTCATATAAACATTAGAATGATAAATAATAGTAATAAAAAAAACAGAAAGGAGAGCTAAGATTGCCACACTCCTCTTAATTCACCTCTCTTCCTCATTATGCTTAGATACTGCAGAACATATGGTACATGGTATCATGTCCTGTTGCAAGACCTCTGTAGTCATAGAATCATAGAATATCAGGGTTGGAAGGGACCTCAGGAGGTCATCTAGTCCAACCCCTGCTAAAGCAGGACTAATCCCCAGCTAAATCATCCCAGCCTGGGATTTGTCCAGCCTGACCTTAAAAACCTCTAAGGATGAAGATTCCACCACCTCCCTAGGTAACCCATTCCAGTGCTTCACCACCCTCCTAGTGAAAAAGTTTTTCCTAATATCCAACCTAAACCTCCCCCACTGCAACTTGAGACCATTACTCCTTGTTCTGTCATCTGCCACCACTGAGAACAGTATTTATACATGATGGTACAAGTCAAGGACAGAGCAATTGCCTTCAGTCTGATACATGCCTGCTTGACAGAATAGCCAGGTGCTGTTCGAAAAACATTATTCAGAAATCTACCCCCGATTTCATTATCTATGATCTGGGATGTGCCTCTCATGACAATACTTATCTCAGGGAACCCTGATGACTAAATCTGCTCACCTGCCAACTAACATTCCTTAGGAAACGTGTGATGGAAAATTACTACAGAAGTTAGTGAAATGGCTCCCATCTGAATCTTGCTAACTGAAATTCTAGGATCTTTTTAAAAGATACAACATTTCAAAGGGTTAAAAATAATAGAAATTTATATGAAGAGCTAGAGATTTATCCCAAACAAAAACCCCAGGATCTGGATCCAAACCTTGCAGACACTCTTTCTCACCAGAAGACACCAACGTCATGTCACCTAAGAAGAATGGCTCATGTTTGGGAATCTCCCTCACATCCTCAGCTGTGAAGACCGAAGAAAAGAATTTATTTAGTTTCTCCGCAATGGCCTTATCGTCCTTGAGTGCTCCTTTAGCATCTCGATAGTCCAGTGGTCCCACTGGTTGTTTCGCAGGCTTCCTGCTTCTGATGTACTTAAAATGTTTGCTATTACTTTTTGAGTCTTTAGCTAGCCATTCTTCAAATTCTTTTTTGGCCTTCCTAATTATATTTTTACACTTCATTTGCCAGAGTTTATGCTCCTTTCTATTTTCCTCACTATGATTTAACTTTCACTTTTTAAAGGATGCCTTTTTGCCTCTCACTGCTTCTTTTACTTTGTTGGTTAGCCACGGTGACACTTTTTTGGTTCTCTTATTATGTTTTTTAATTTGGGATATACATTTAAGTTGAGCCTCTATTATGGTGTCTTTATACATCCTATAAGCGTTCACCTGCACGAACTAGCAAGATTGTTTTAAATCTGGCCTGTGACTTGCCAGAGTGCAGCTTGTAAGACGTTGCGGGCTCCCACACCCAACCTCATCACACACGGAACCAAATAACGGATCCAGTCCCAACTCAGGCAAATCTCCCATTGATGTTAAAAAGCATCCCTCAAGACAAATAGGCAACTTAATATTCAGCCACTGAACAGAAATGTATATCCCATACACAGTATGGCCAACCGCCAGGGCTCAAAAATCATGAGTCAGACCCCTAAAAAAACATGAGATTTTTTAGAAGGTCATATTTATTGTGTTATTTCTTTTGGCTTTCTGGGTTTTGATCATTTCAGGTTCATATATCAAGCTTTTCTCCACAACCATGAGGGCTAGAAACATATGCTTTTTTAAAAATGAACACTTAGGTTCTGGTGTATTCACCCAACGCGAGGTGCTGGTGCCTTTAAGGAAAAGCACCAGATACCACAGGACTCATGAGATGCTAAACACATAAAAAGGCCTGCTGATTGTGTGACTCATTTCGTGAGAAATTTCAAAATTCTTTGTTCCAATTCGGAATGAAAACAAATTTCAAAATTGCAGAATTTTCCACTAAATGGAAATTTTGGTTCCTGCACAGCTCGGCTAGCCAGTGATGGGCTGGGATCCTGAAAGGCTAATTCATGTGCGGGTGACTGGCTGCTCAAGACCTAATGGACCTTCGCTATTACTGAGCCTGCCTCAGTGTACCTGGGTTTCTTTACGGAGCAGCATGCCCTGCTTTGTTTGGGCCAGATTGTGGCTTACACACTGAGTACATTCAAGGGAGTAAGAGCATAAGGCAACCTCAGACTTTTACACGGCCCACACACGATTTCTACTTTCCCCCACCCAACTGGGTGGATGAGGAGTAGGCAGAAAGGGCTAGTGAATAGACTCTGCCTCCAATTCCCCAGCCAGAAGAGCCCAGCCAACATGGAGGGAGAAGTGACTTTTAGCTTGTCAAGTGTAACAGCAAATTACTTCCCCCTGGGAGCAAGGAAGCCATAATTTCTTCCCTGGATGCTCTTTGGGGTGGTGCAGCTATATACTGCTCTTTACTTATGGTGGACCATAAGTAAACATCCAAATCAAAGAAACTTTAAAATCAACACCTCTACCGTGTTCCTCTATTAGCGAACATCGAACCTCCAGCTATCTATCGAGATATAGCCACAGCACGAGAACTTAAAATGTCCTGAAGACTACCAGGAACTTCCCACCTGGCAGGTTATGGACAACATTCCTCAACAATGCCTGAAATTGTGAAAACCACTATGGATCACATGCAACCACCTCATGTCTCTGCATCCAGCCAGGGATTGACAGAGTGTTTGGACCTCATCCACCATCCCAAAAAAGCACATTCCCCCCGACCAAGCAAGCTGCTCTCCAAGTTTTGACTTGCCTCACAGACTTTGGACCACATTGAACGGCATCTGAACAAATCATGGAAGAGGCAGCTCCTTGATGCACAAGTGGAAAAATCAAAGACTCCCGTTTGTGTGACTGTGGTGAGAACATCCAAACTGTTGAACACATTGTAACACAGTGCCCCACATCTGGATTCAAGGGTGAAATGGATAATATCCACAATATCCCAGAAGAGGCCTTGAAATGGCTTATGGACTTATAGCTGCATCTACAGAACGTTGCTCTGCAGATGCCAGACGCATGCAGGAGAGAGATCGTCCTTTCTGTTGCGCTTATGTAGGAGGACACTCAAGTAATTCTCATAATGGTTAAAATAATTTTTCCTGCTCATAAGCCCATCAAACTCGGAAAATCTGTTCCCATCTCCATAAAGATCCCTCCCCACTTCATTATCTGGACATACTGGTTACCTACTGGGGTGCTGGCCCGCATCCATCTCTGTCTGTGGGTGAAATATAAACATTTTACATCTATTTTAATAGAAGAGAAAAAGCACCGAAACCTTGGTTTGCAAGACACTGAATTCAAAAGAAAAAAAAAAAAAAACAGGTGGATTTGGCAAACAGATCTTTAAAAAGGTAAGAAAGAATTGCCTTAAAGCCCCCCCCCCACACACACACACACACAGGCAAACAGACCCATATCAGCCCTGAGGCGCTATTGCTTTAAACCGCTTCTGTGCTTCTCGTATTCTCAGGGCAGCTAGGGGATGGCTCTCATCAAAACACCAATCAGAGCAGCAGCAGGGCTCCTGTAAGTTACATTCGGACTGCAGTGACTGCCCGTCAGGTGAGAATAATACGCGCGGCGCACTTTGGCCGTGACCTTCTTTCCCCCTCCCCACCCACTGGCACACCTCTTCTGCTAGGAGTTTAGGGGAGTCCAGAATAGGACCATTCTGGCATCTCTACAGTGGCCAGGGAGTCCCTGCCTTATTCCAGGTATTCCAGCAGGGCTGTTTCCAGCCCAGTTACACTGCTAGAGCAGCCTAAAAAGTCCACAGTGCAATAGAGAACCAGACTCACCACCTGGAAACTGAACTGAACATTCAAAATTCCTACAAGACTTTACATTTTAGAGCTCATTGTGTTCTCGAAGATTCTGAGTCAGGGCTTCTGGAGATCTCTGGACTGATCATTATATGGCAGATCAGTGCCCCTATAGCATAACAAATGGATGAGAAACCTCAGGAGATAACAGAGGTGTAAAACCAGCCTTTGACTTGGAAGGTCTCCTACAAAGCCATCAAACACATTATTGATAAGTCATAAGCAGGTGAAAATGTGCGAAACTACACGATTTTCATGGTAGTCCCAGGACCACCATGCCTTTGTACACCCCCATTCTTGTGATGGATGATTATGTTTGAAAACATGATGGTGTACTACACCTGCAAGTCAGTTTCATCTTTAAATCCACATGATTTCTGTAAGCAAACACTGTTAGCTCCTGAGGGTAAAGGAACATCCACGCTGGTTGTTTACCAATGGTCTGGAGAGGATAACCACAGACCAGTCTGCAAAAGGCCAGTCTTAGAGAACTTATTCTCAGTTGCTAAACCCCTTAAAGCCAGACAAGAAGGTAGCTAAAGGATCCTTCCCTGGGTGAGAGTACTGGTAGAATATGCACTTGGAAAGAAAATTAAAAAGCTCTATGAAATTGACCCCAACCAATTTCCACGCTTCTGGGATTGGTCTGGGAGCGATGCAAAGCACGAATACTAATATGAGGCTTGACATTTGAAAAGCAAGTTATAAAGAGGTAAAAAAAAGAGTGATTGTGGTTCACAAAGGAATACGGCTTCCCTATAGTTCTGGATGAGGACATTCCAGCTGAAAAGAAGACCTCGTCTCCAAATATCTGGGCAAGAGAGAGACAGACAAACCCTTAACTCTCCTGATAGCTGATAGCCTTGCTCCCTGAAAGCCATGAGGGTCTCATTTTAAACTTCTATCATAGGAATTTGCAGGTTGTCTGTGTAGAAAGTCCACTGGTGCTGAAGAGGGAAGGCGTATGACAGGGTAACCCTTCTCTGATGGCCGCAGTTGGCACATACACCTATTTGTTCAGAAACCCTCCATTTTTTTTCTGAATCAGGCTGGCCCCTTTCTTGCGCTAACACACTCAATGCCATCTCCCCAGCCCCATTAGCCATGTTAAATATCTCCCTTTGCCCTCCGATTTCACCCTCCCAAACAAACCCATCCTTTGTGCCCACTCGCCGCTCGCAAAGCACAAAGACACCCTCTGTGCTGAGTCCAACCCCTTTCAACAAGTGCCATTGAAAACCAATATAACAAGCCTGTGCACCGCGTGCAGGGGGCAAATGTCTGCTGCCATTGATGGAGCCAGGAGCCATGTCACCTCTTGAGGAACGTGTTTGCACTCAGGCAAGAATGTTGAAAAATATCCCTGACCCCCAAACGTTTACCTTTTGATCGGAGGTTTCCAATGTTGCTGCCATGTATTAAAGCGGAGATGCTCATAAAAAAAACCCTTTGTGTCAACATAGTAAATGACTCTAATTAGGCTGGTGGTGCAATGAAAATGCTTAATTCATTCTGATGAGGCAGAAGGAAGAGCTAAAATGTTTATAGACAATGGGTGAACAGGGAGATATAATGCTGAGTGCCAGCTTTAAATGCAAATTACCGCAGAAAATCTTTCCCTCTCCCTTTCCCTGTCGCCAATCCCACACTGTAATCTCCTAGTGCAGTAATTAGAAGTGAAAGGAGCCACGTAGAGGGGCCTCCAACGGCAATACTAAAGAGACTTACATTAAAAAAAAATACCTGCCTTTAATAGAAGGCAGCATCATTTCCAAAGTGCACTGCTGTTGTAGAACTTAGCATGGTAGCAGGATCAGAGCAGCAATAGTTTGGTGGGTATTAGTGAAATGACATGTAAATTTGTTGTGTTTTGCCCCCTATGGATTGTGCATTATCTGCAGTGGACGTTTCAATAGACAGGGACACTTTGCATTCGGGAATGAGGCTGGGCAGTGTCCTCAAATGAAAATTAAAAATGAGAAAAAGTCAACTCTTGATTTATTGGATTGGGCTATTCCCCTCTCTCCCCCCTCCCCCCCCCCCCCAATCACCAAGCGGAAATCAAATTGAGCTGCTAGCAGGCTAGAGCTACACATCCCCTGCAGTGTTCAGTCCGCAAAGGAGTTCATGAACTGAATCAAGCCTTGCAGGTTTTGTGGGGAGGGTTGAACTCAATCCTCCAAGAGGTAATTTCACCCTCCTACATCATCCCTCCTTCCCCCACTTACTTATGGTAAGTGGGTTTGCATTCCTGAGTCTGATTAGAGAGGAGCAGGAAAATAGAATGTCAGCTGCAGATTAGGTGACAGGGAGTTTTATTTGCTTTACAGTGAAAGGCAGAAGGAACCCAGCTTGACTTTCAGATCCCAGGGTGAATTTGCAGCACCGGCAAAAGTATTAGGCCAGACCCGCCACCGCTGTCAGTCATCTTAGCCTCACAGAGTCAGTGGAACTACATTGATTTACATCAAATGAGGATCTGGTCCATCATACTTTGTAAGCCTGAGAGAACTTAAACTACTGAGTGAGAGTAAACGTGGAACCTCATAATATCATTCTCAGAGTCACTTTTCAGAGCAGATGGCTCTCTTTTAATTCGACCAGTCTCAGTGTGCAAGAGTTCTGCATTTGTTCAATGTGGACTCTGGAAGAAGGGAAATGTTTGGGGGGGGAGCAAGGGGAAGTGGGGGAGAGAAGCAAGCAGTGCTGAAATCTCTGCACTAATTAGCTCAAAGAAGACTGGACACCACAAGAGCAAATAAAATGCTTATTGACTTTTGACAGAACTTTTCTACAGAACATGAAATCTTAAAACACTGAGGGGTCCTGTTGGGATCCATAACAGCATGGATGGATGTAAACCAAATAAAATAAACATTTAGGTAGGGTCTGAAGCAACTGAATAAGCCTCTTTTATCACAGAGAGATTAACCATCTAGCTTCAAATTCTACGGAGATGCAGCACATGTTAGTGTGAGTGATCAGAGAATTAAGGGTCCACTAGCACTGGCTTAAGCCAGGCCTATTGTGGGCAAGTGCTGTGTAAACTCATCCTCCATTGCCCTTCTAGTGCATCTCAATATTGATGTTTAACAATTAGAAGGGGAGCTAACTAGTTATGCTGATACAAATTAAATATTCAGTTATACTGTAATGTAACCAGTCACTCAGTTACACTTTGTTGTCATCTGGCTTGGGTAGGGTTCATTACATTGATTAGCCTCACTCCTTCCCTATATCTGGAATGAAATTGAGATCTCCCAGGACCTGGGGAAACCAGAGACAACATTCCATCCAGAGTCCTTCCTTGGTTTCAACTGAACCCCGCATATCCCAGGGTAGGACGTTGGGAGTTTAAGCAGAGTCATACGGTGCAGGCATGATAAATAAAGCTCTGCGTCTTGATTAAGAAAGAATGTAGTAGCCTGGCACAGAACAGTAGGTTGCAGAGCAAAGAAATGGCCTCACTTTTCCAATCTGAATGCCTGCGTTAAGAACTGGATTTGGTCACAAGCTCGGTGAATTTAGTGGTCTCAGTCTCGTTCCCTAGTGACCATTTGTCCATATCCCAGACCGACCATCCATTTCAGCAGAGTTGGAAATCTCTTCACAAGAAGGACAGAACAAGTCACAGTGTCAAGAGAGTGGGTCAAATATATCCCAACTGCAAATCCACGGAGGATAAAGTGTTTACACCAAGGATTTATTGGAACCCTTGGATTAATTAGTTACAGCAAAACAAAATAGTCACTGCTTTCCCCATTTGCAAGTTAGTCTTGATTTTAATAAAGACAAGAAAAAAGAGAGTAAAGCATGACCTAAACTAGACAAATGAGACAGGGTGACCTTTATGTTTTACCAGTAGTAAGTGTTGCAACAGCTATATTTCAAAAGCCATAAGTCATCAAGATCACATGGGACTGATTTGACCACAACAGCCTCTTACAAGTTCTAAGTTTGCTAAGCGATAGAAAGCAGAGGTTGATCAGGATGTGCAGAACGGGTGCATATCAGGTAGAGTTTTCATAAAAAGAGTGGACTGTTATCAGCTTTCCATTCTTTAAGACAAATGCACTGTCTGCTGATAAGGTCATATATTCATTTTGGACTCGTCATGTACCATTGCATTGAATACCATAGTCAAGGTGACTAGCATTGATTAGCGTAACCCACTATTCAGGGCGCATTATGTGCCTCTACCCCTGTGGCTGATCTACAGAGGATAGTTGCCTGCGGTGGCCCTCAACTAAGGAATTTAGTCCTTTAGCTCAAGTGGCAGTTGTCTGTGTTGTAGAGCCGAAGCTCTTGAGTTCAAATCCTGATGCTGGCTTGTGATATATTAGCACACATAGCCTACTTCGAGTTCTTGACTTTCAAAATAATGTAGGTCCTGGAAATGCATAAAGAATACTTCATAACAATTTGTTTCAGGTCAGCATTTGCAGCAGGTAATCAAGATTTTCCCAGATACTCCCAAGTGATGGCAATAGCCGTGGAGTCATGGCCAGGCACGGCAGCCCTTGCAAACAACTGGTAGCACCGCAGCTGAGTTATGCAATCATAATCAGCCAACCTAACAGAGCATGCTGGCCCCAATCCTGCATTCCTCGCCCATGCTAGTCATTCTTACTCATGTAGGTAGGCTCACTGAAGCCTGTTATAGAGCTGGGCCCTTAGAAGGCATGGCTTGGTTTAGCCTGTGATTCGTGCCCAGCGTTCAGATCAGTTCATTAATAAAAAATTCCCTTCCTGACCTTCACAGTAGCAGAAACCCCCCTGGAGTTTAGGTCACACACAAAACGAGCTCTCCTGGAGGAGTCCCCAGTGCACACCACACCAGCGAGAGATCAGTGCCAGCAACTCTCTCTCCCTTAGCCAGGAACTGCAACATCCCACAATGTCTCTCCCCCTCACTCTTTCTCTCTCTCTGTGTGTTTGCTCAGTGAGACAGAAGCAATACCAGTTTGCAGCACAATAAACCATGTAAAGGAAGCATCAATTAACTAGAATACATGGATATAGTATTTAATTAACTGATAGGCTCCACGGTTACTGTATGATGTCATGGAAACCTTGGCACTCTTGGGTGTAACATCACAGATGCCAACTGGGAATTTTAACCATCACATTTATTTTTAATTAAAAGAAGTCAGGATTCAAACTTTTGATCTGAAAAAATATTCTGACTCTCCCAAGTATCTTTTCCACTAACATAAATCTGTGTGGCCTTTAGAGCTGCCAGAGCCTTGGTTTGGTGCCTTTTGCAGCATGGAGGCCAGGTGCATTATTCACTCATTCAGGGCCACTGTGAGTACCTAAGACTCTTTGTTCAGAAAGTTAAAGAAATAGCCCACAAAGCTCTAGGAAACAAGATTTAAAAAATCATTAGGAACTAGCTTGTTAAACCATAACATAATAATACTTTGCATTTATACACTGCCTTTGATCTAAGGATCTCAAAGCACATTACAAACATTAATAGATTTTAAGGCCAGAAGGGATCATTAATATATCATAGAATCATAGAACTGGAAGGGACCTCGAGAGGTCATCTAGTCTAGTCCCCTACACTCGTGGCATGACTAATATTATCTAGACCATTCCTGACAGGTGTTTGTCCAACCTGCTCTTAAAAATCTCCAGTGATGGAGATACCACAAACTTCCTAGGCAATTTATTCCAGTGCTTAACCATCCTGACAGTTTGGAAGTATTTCCCAATGTCCAACCTAAACCTCCCTTGCTGCAATTTAAGCCCATTGTTTCTTATCCTATCTTCAGAGGTTAAGAAAAACAATTTTTCTTCCTTCTCCTTGTAACAACCTTTTACATACTTGAAAACTGTTATATCCCCTCTCAGTCTTCTCTTCTCCAGACTAAACAAACCCAATTTTTTCAATCTTGCCTCATAGGTCATGTTTTCTAGACCTTTAATCATTTTTGTCACTCTTCTCTGTAATCTCTCCATCTTGTCCACATCTTTCCTGAAATGTGGCGCCCAGAACTGGACACAATACTCCAGTTGAGGCCTAATCAGCGCAGAGTAGAGTGGAAGAATGACTTCTCATGTCTTGCTTACAACACTCCTGCTAATACATCCCAGAATGATGTTCACTTACACTGTTGACTCATATTTAGCTTGTGATCCACTATGACCCCCAGATCCCTTTCCGCAATACTCCTTCCTAAGCAGCCATTTCCCGTTTTGTATGTGTGCAACTGATTGTTCCTTCCTAACTGGAGTATTTTGCATTTGTCCTTATTGAATTTCATCCTATTTACTTCAGACCATTTCTCCCGTTTGTCCAGATCATTTTGAATTTTAATTCTATCCTCCAAAGCACTTGCAAAGCACTCTCCTCCCAGCTTGGTATCACCCGCAAACTTTACAAGTGTACTTTATCTGTACTCTATATGCCATATCTAGTCAGACTTCCTTCATTATGCAGGCCATAGAACTTCACCCAGTAATTCCTGGATCAAACCCATAACCTCTGGCTAAGCTACAGCGTATCTTTTACAAAGATAGCCAGTATGGATTTAAACATTAATCAGCCAAACCTCATAACTTCAGTGACATAGACAAATATTATCCAGAGTTTACAGCTGGAGAAACTAAGGCAGAGAGAGTAAGTTGTTTGCCCAGAGTCACATGGTAGGTCAGTGCTGGAAATAGAACTCCGGGGAGTCTGAGTCACAGTCTTGTGTTCTAACAGCTGTGACACTGCTTTGTTAAATAAGCCTACGATAGGTGTGAAAGTCTGATTTCCAAAGTGCTATTTCTGTGGTACAGTCTGTAAAGTTGATTTTCTTTTAGACATTGAAGTTAAATCCTTGCATTATATATACACAAATACCAACTATCAGACACAAACACTTCTGCTCAAAAGAAATAATTCATTTTATGTACCCAATCTGCACATCTTAATGCCCTTTTTCCATTCATTGCAGAACATTTACCAATGACACCAATGTGGGCCCAGTAGCATACAACAGCATATCAACATTTACTGGAGAAGAGTTCGATGAATGCCATTGGCCTGAGACAGGTAGTATGCCTATCACATTCTATTGTCAAAGGAACAAGGAGACATGCAGCGTATTAATGTAGGTAAGTATTATTTTCTGTGAATGAAGGTGTGCATCAGTTATAAGTATCCATTGTCTCTGTTTATATATGAATTACTTTATGGATTGTTCTGACAGAACTACAGCAACCTCCCTTTAGGCCATTGCTGATATATTACCTTTGAAAGAGAATCACAATTTATTAGTCCATACATAAAGCCAGAGATAGATGTGTGCTGGCTTATTTTGAAATATGACATCATATATAAAACGAAATAGGGGGAAGCTAAATTACACAGCTATAATTACGTTGAGTTCAGGTGGCATCGTAAATAATCCATTCACGATTCGCTCTCAGCGTTTATTATGTCACCAAAGCAATGTAATTAACACTGTATAGATGGGTCATACTCCCTGGATCAAACGCATTGTGGCACATGTATAAAAAAAATAAACAAACGTAGTTCATCATTCATAAAAATCCAACAGTTGCACGCATGAGGATGCGCAAATGCTGGGAGAAAAAAAAACCCGCAATTATTCTTCCAAATGTTTAAAGCTTTTATCATACAAACACATAAGCACATGCATCCACTGAGGTTACTCATGTGGAAAGTTATGCCTGTGGTTTAGTATTCACCGTACTGGCACATATATGATTTTGTGCTGACTGAGTTCATGCCAGTTTCTATGTTCTCACTGTGAGTGTTCCCGCAAAAGCATTTACTATCAGAAGCATTAGACAAAACAACAAGTATTGCAGAATCTTTCATGGAAGTGTCTGTTGAATTTGGAAATGGGATTATTCATACTAGAAGTCTGAGTCTACACATGATGCTCATCCAATCAAGGAAGAAATATTGATCATTTGACTTACATGGCCAAGCAAACCAACCCAACTTTGTCGTATCACATGTTCTCAATGAACTACTCACAATTTACAAATCAAGGATTACTCACAAAATAAATGACAAAAAACATTCTAATGAATACATTTAAAAAAAAAGACCTATTTTCAGAAAATCTGAGCAAAGAAAAATTAAATTAATAAAATAAATTATACCCAGTTCTACCCAGGAATCACCAAGTTTGACCCATCAGAGCTTACTGTGATCAATAAGTAGGAGGTTTATGCCATACCACGAAAATACATCTATCAGGATCAGTGAAGGCTTCACTGACAGTCTGAAGAATGGTTGGGGTAAGGTAGTTTGAAAGTTTTCCATCAAGATTTTTTTTCTGGTCTAAATGAAAATTGTTGAGGAAAGTGTCTGCTATTCTTGAACCTTTTTTATTTTATTTTTTTCAGCTGAAAAGTTTTAAGAGTTTTTGGCTGAAAAGTTTCAGTTTTGGTTGCCAACCCCTCCCCTCCATTTTTTTAAAATGAAAAGTAAATTTCCCACAGAAAATATTTTCATTGATTTTGGGGGGGGGGGGGGGGGGGGCGGAGGGGGGCGGACAGGGAAAGCTCTGGCCTGCTGTATGCCGGGGAAAGGGGGAAAGAGAAAGCATATGAAGTGAGGGGAGGATAAAGAGGGGAGATGAAGGTAAAGCTAAAATATCATCCAGGGTTTTTCTGTGATCTTTAACACCATTAAATAATTAAATAGTATTTTTTAATTCTGGGGCTATATTTCCTTCTGGGGCCGAGGTGTCTAGAGAACCCCCTCAAACTCTGTTTATGTGATTTATGATGGGAGCTGAGGGAATGCTCCTAACAAACTCCAAAACCACAAGAAATTTGACTGGTGTCCGATTTTATTAGGAAATCAAAATTCAGACTAAGTTCATGGAAACATTTGCTAAGGGTTCACAAACCTGAGCCACGATTTGAACAAACCAGGGAGCTAGTTTATGATGTTGCATCTAAAAACAAACAAAATTTACAGCTTCACATACTCAGGGCGGCCGAGAGTGGGTTCGGGCCCCGGTGAAATTTTTTTTTCGGGCCTCCCAGCAAGGGCGGACCGGCTAAACAGGGCAAACGAGGGGGGGAGAAGCCAGGCCCCTTTCCGGGCTGCCGGGCCCCGGTAATTTGTACCAGCTTTCTCCCCTCCACCCCCCTCGTCAGCCCTGCACATACTTCTCATGTAAAACAAGGCGAACCCAGAAGTTTCAGATAGCTGTATGCCTCAAGTTAAAAGTGATCTTGACCCCAAAACTCGAAGAAGAACTAAGAAGGCTACAAAATCAATCCATCTCAAAACTGCATAACCCCCAAAGGTAAAACTATTGAGCTGCTCAAATGTCTGACTATGAAAGGACAGATTGAATAGTACCAAAATAAATTAATTAAAGAATAAATAATTTCAAATAGTTTCATTTAACAAATACTATTTCATTACTCAGCAAACAAACTATTTGACAAGTACTTGTTGACTAGTTATAGAGCAGTTTTATACTGCAGAAATATTAAAGGAATAATGTATTACATTAATAACTGAAATATTCAAATGAATTCTTCAACTGCTTCTAATTTGCAGCCTCGACCGCTTTGAATGGAATGGCAACCCCACAATTCACACCTGCCTGTTATTTGTTCTATGAATAAAAGGTTCTGTTAACTATAATTTATTATCTGTTTACTGGACCTATTGGGTCTGTATCTCTCAAAACACTCACACACTTGCTCAACTTTAAGCTGAGGCTTAATTTTAAGCATTATGCACATGTTTAAAAAGTTGAGCAGGTGTAAGTAAGTGCTTTGCTGGATGGCAGCTATAGCAAGGGAGAAAGAAATACTTAATTGCCATGTGTTTTGCTGACAAACGTTTTTCCTTTACACCTATATTGCAATATTTACTTCAGATTCAAATTCACTTTTGCTTCATAGTGTACGAACACTGATCAGTACACAGTCAGGCTCACTCTCTGAGATTTCAGTACCTTTTAGTTCATGTTTTACCACTACAACTCCAGGACATGCACAAACTGATGGCTCCACTGTCCCATTTGAAGGTAATCATCTTTAGGCTTTTTGGAATGCGATTAATTTAGATCTGGTTGAAAATGTTCAAATGTTAATTTTTTGAGGGAGAGGTGAGGTAAGAGGGGTGTTAAAAAAAGACAAGATTTTCATTTGCAAAAACATCTATTTTCTGACCAGTTCTAGGATAGTTATTACAGTTAAAAAAAAATCAAATATAAATAGTTTATTTGTATTGAAAATGGCCTTTTTTAGAAACGAAAATTTTCAGAGGAAGCGCCTTTCTTTCTAATTTTGTGAGATTTGACAAAAACATCTGTGGGTTTTTTTTTTTGTTTTTGTCCACCCCCTCTTTTGTTTCCCGTTTTTTCTCCTCTCTAGCCCCATTCTCCTCTTTCCCCTTTTGCTACTGCCAGTTTCCTGCTGCCATTGGGGGATGGGGTAAGGAAAAAGGGAAAAGAAAGGGGGAAAATAAACATCCAAAAACTCTGAAAAATATTTTTTTTTGGTCAAGAAATTGGAAAACTGAAATTTTTCATTAGACATATTTACCATCATTCAACCAGGCTGAATAATTATTATTCTAGGTGTATTTAATATGCCTTAGTGCAGGGGGATAGACTAGATCCACCCTACATTTTTGCGATTCAGAGGTTCTTTAAGATGCAGTTCTGCTCTGAAAAGGGACTCTGTAATTTATGAGCAAGAGACAAACACACACATATATTTGTTGCCTCTCGTGGTTTTTGTGGTGAAAGATATTTAATTTTTTTAAACAAAAGGACTTTTTTCTTAACTGCCAACTTTGAAAACTTCATCTGGGACTGAAGAGTCAGGCTGGGTTCCCTCCTTGTAGAGCATAAAGATTCTACAGGCCAGACCCTGTCCTCACACACAAGAATAAATACAGTCGGGTCTATTCTTAGAAGGGCCGAGGCCACGTCCCTCACACTTTGCACTTACAGTATGAATTTAGGGGCTCAAATCTGACTACTAACTACCTAATTTACATCTCTGGTAGACGGAAGCATACACACTCCATGTGAAAATCCTGGCTCCATTGAAAACAATGGTAAAATTCTCATCAACTTCAGCAGGGCCAGGATTTCACCCTCAAATTTGTACCTGCAATTGGATCATGGGTGCAAACTATGCTCATTAAAGGGATGCCTCCCTTAGGAGAATTTGGCCCAATAGGTCCACAAGAGACAAAGATACAGGTGGGCTGGCACGGCTCCTCAGCAGAAGAGATGATTCGGGAGGTTAAACTCATAGCAGAGTCTTTTATTAAACAGCGGCTGCCTTTCTTCTGGATATATTACTTGATGCCAAGTGGTGGGGACAATTTTTTTTTAAAGTAAAGAATATTTAACGTCATACACAGAGAAAAACGGCCCCTTAAATTATTTGTGGCATGTCCTCTGTGCTATGGAGGATCAAAGCTCGCTCTCTCAAGGCGCTGCAGCAGAGTTCAGGAGCAGCAATGGTAGTCAGGAAACAATTTATGGTCCTCGGGGAGAGATCTGCTAGGGTCCTGTGGAATAAGATAAAATATTAGATTTTTTTTTCACAGGGGTAGTGGAGATGAGAGATGCAAATCCATTTCACAGGGATTGTGCTTTCCCTCTGTCAAGCGGCAGGATTTGCAGAGGGGAGTTAATAACCAGGTTTGATTTCAATGCTGCTTTTCTTTTTTCTCCTCCCCAAGCTCTGTTCCCAAGGAATTTCACAGCATGAACAGAGCTTCTCCAAAAGTGGCGGGGGAAATGGTGGGAAGGCAACAACAGAAACACATGGAGACTTTGCCCAGCTGATTATTTTAAACAGTTCTGTTTGGAGTGCTTTTGGTTACGGATGTGATTCGTGAAGGACAACACAGGACTCTCAACCTGGGTGTCCTCTAGAAAAGCTGATCACCTTGATGCTCTTGTGCACCATACCCAGATCCCTGTGGGATCCCCCAGTTTGAGGCTTGGCATCACAGTCAATGATTATATCTGGGTCCTGACTGAGGGGGTTCTGGGTACCTCTCCAGAACTGCTGCAGCGTCCCATCCTACACTGGAACGAGCTCATTGTGCGCTGTTCTTTACACCAGTCCTGCACTCACAGAAACATTCCTCATTTTACCAAGAGATAGCTATTAGCAGCTGGAAAGAGCTACGTAAAACTGACACCTACATTCCACTTGCTGAAGAATTACACCCTCATTTAAGACTTCCCCTCCCCCCCCCCGTTAGACAATGTCTTTCCCTCTCCCACACAAACAGACACAGTTCTTTCACACAGACAGTTCAGTACCAAAAAAAAAAAAAAAAAAAAAAAATACCGTGGACCACAAATATACAGGGTCAAGCTTTCAAAGGCAGGCACAGCACAGAATGCGGAAAAACCAAGTGGTGCTGCAAAGGCCAGTATTCTCAGGGACAAATAACTATAGGAAAACACAGAAATGGGCAATTGCTCACATCAGTGCTCAGTTGTGCGCCAGCCACCCACCACTTCAGCCTCCTTGAGGAACACAGCCCTCTGGGAGAGCGGAGCCACTGCAGGGAAGGACATTTCCACGTTTGTCTAGGACAGCAAAATCCTCAAAGCTGGCACTGCTCAGAGAGCATGACCCAAAGTGCATTGAAATCAATGGGAGTCTTTCTCCTGACTTCAGCGAGCCTTGGATCAGGCCTATAAATCGTCTCATTATCCAACATGGTCCTTCTTCCATTTCCACATCATTCCATTTTCCCTGGCACCCAGGAATGCCCAGAGCCGTGCAAATACAAAGGCAAAATGATGTAGTTAGCTGAAGCTTTGTTCCTGTGTCAGGATCCTCTACGGCAGAGGCTGCAGTGCCGGGAGCAGGCAGTCGAGCCCAGCCAGCCCCGTGGGACAGGCGCTGCCACGCGACCCTTTGAAACATTCCGGCGACACAATTTGGGGTCCAGACCTACAGGTTGAGAAACGCCGCTCTACAGCAGACCCCTCCTCCTCGATGGTCTGCTGACTTCATCCCCAGTGCCTGAGGAATTATCTAGAAGAATTGGCAAGATTTTAAAGGCTGACCACTGTGGAGTATGGGGCAAATTCTCAGCTGGTGTGAATGGTCACAGCTCCATTGATTTCAGCGGGACTACAACAATTTACACAAGCTGAGAATCTGTCCCCACAGTGACCTGTCTGACCAAATACAACCAACCAAGGCATCCTGAGTGCCAACTTCAGTGTATCCCCAGCAGCTATTCATGGTCACTCCACAGTGTGAAAACAAAACTGGGGAAAAAATCAAATTATTTAGAATACCAAAGAAACCTGGGGAAATCATAACATCTTTTCCAGCTACTCTCTGAGCAGACAAAAGGGATACATTTACCAGCTATAATATTCATTACAAATTATTCACTTTGCTTTAATAAGTAGCAGATTAATAAATGAGTGTTTGCCACCCAACGCCCACCCCTCTTGCACATATCTACAGAGCTACCTCACTGAGTGCAGGCTGTTACAGCTTCCCTGCTTTCAACACCACCTGGAGCCAGGGGAGTTCAAAAATTACATGTGTGCTTGGAAGAAAGTGTTTTTTCCCTTCCCCAGCCACAATATAAGGATGAAGGCTACAGGCAAGTTTGCTGACCACTCCGAGTAAATAAAAATAACCCAGATTGCCAATGTTTTCAGTTTGCCTCATCTCTATGGGCTCTTTCTCCAAGCCCCCAAACTCAAAATCCTTCATTAAGAGATTGATTTCTCAGAAAATTAGATCATCAGCGAATTGCGGCGCACACTGCTCTGTTACTAGGATTTCAAAACGAGCTGGCATTTCCCCTCCCAGCTGCAGAGAAGTGGAACTAATTACACTGCAGTTTAAGCACTATGGGGCTCGATTCTGCCACCCAGGGTCCCATTGAGAAGCACTTCACATGTAGAGCAGTCCCATTGGCACTGCTGGAGGAGGAAGGTGTTGCTCAGTGGGAGGAAGGGCGGTAGAATCAGGCCTGATTCTATTAAATTCATTTTTTTTAAATGGTTGTGCAAAACTGATGTGAAATTCAATGCAAGCCTATCCCTCTCCTTGCTGCACATGCAGCAAACAGCATCGTCCGATGGAGGCAAACATACCATTGTTTAAAGAACGAGGCGTCCTTGTGGCACCTTAGAAACTAACAAATTTATTTGAGCTTAAGCTTTCATGGGCTAGAACCCACTTCATCAACCCTTCATCATCCAGATCCTCTTGTAGTTTCTCTTCACTTTATGCCCAAATAAGTTTGTTAGTCTCTAAGGTGCCACAAGGACGCCTCGTTCTTTTTGCTGATACAGACTCGCACGGCTACCCCTCTGAAACCTGATACCATTGTTGGAAATTAAAGATGGGTCAGAGCTGCAGAACTTGTTACTGGATCCCTGCTTTGAGTTCTGTAGAGTTTGGATGGAAGGTTTTGGTGAGGCTCCATCTCCCCTCTCAAAGCACTTTGCAAAGCTGGGTGCGTATTGTCATCTCCATTTTATTGGTGAGGCCACAGATAGAAGTGCTCAGTGAATTGCCCAACCTCACACCCCAAATCAAGGGGCTAATCCAAGAAAAGAACCTCGATGTCCTGAAACCCAATCTTTTGCCTTAATTCCGAGCCATTCCTGACTCCCATCATGGTGAGAGCTAAGGATGAAAGCTAATTGTATGTACATATACAGGACACTGATTTTCCAATGCCGGGGCTTTAATCTAACATCCAGATCTCTTTTGTACACTCACAACACCCTAGAGACCCATAACATAGGTCATTTGTGCCTACGCAGTCTCAGTAATAGGATGCACAATCTTAAAATGGCTTAATCTGTAATTTTATTTTTAAGGGTTGGGGGGGGAGAGAGAATTAGCTCACAGGCAGAAACTACATTTGCCAAGTTTCCATCCAGAGAGTTATTTGGATACCAAATTCTATGCTCCCAAAATAGGGCGTTCATATAGCAGGGACTTGTGCCAGCTCATTGGCTATAATTAGTATTTTCCCCTCTCAAGGTCTTTATTGATATCTGGGATTTTTTTTTAAGAGGGGGGAGGAAGGTGGAGGAGAGATTTCATACATTCCACAAACTACGACACTCACTGCAGTTAAAATGGGAAGTTTTAACAACCTGCCAGCCTCTAACTTCACAGGAAATGTCAGTGCCACTATCCAACTTTAGAGAAACCCCAGGGATCCATTACTGCAGTTTGAAGATGTCCCTGCACCTCCCTTTAAAGTGAATGCCAGAGCAGCTTGCTTCATTCAGTTGCTGCTGTGCGCCACAATATTCCTTTGAGGAGATGCTTTGCAATGACAAAATAACTGCTGACAGTGTGGATACTGACTTCATTTTAATTTTGTTTTACATTTTCTTTGGTATGTTTTGATCCCAAAAATCTTTAGAGTGCAATTTTTTTATGATAATAAAGCTACTATTTATACAGTGCCACAGAGTCATTTCTCGGCTGGTCCCCTCAGCCCCCCCTTCCTTGTTTCATTGATTTTTCGAAGGAAGTGAGCTTTGAAGGTATGACATATCCTCAGCATAGCTTTAATAAAGAAAAAGAAATGGAAAGGAAAAGAAAAAAACACCCTAGAAAGAATGTAAGATCACCGGTGACACAAACTAAGGCGACAATTTTTTTCAACTATAAAATAAACAAACACTGAAGAATGTGATAATGTCAACATGGCTGTCAGTGAAGCATGGCCCGCTGAAAGTCATTGCCTGTAGGAGATGGTAGGGTTCCCCCCTCCCGCCCAGAATACAATTGTTTGCAATAAGGCCAGAGTGCAGGAAGACATCCCTATTCAGGGAGGCATCTAAGCACATGCCTAACTTTAAGACCATGCTTAAATCCCTATGCACATGCTGAAGTACTTTCCTGGCCTACATATCCCCAACTTCCTGGGAAGCCATTTTTAAATAGGGTAATTCAAGAACTTTAAAATAATTCTGTCACAGTTCTCTGGCAGCTGCCTGCCACCTAAATTAAAATTCTACCAATCCCAGCAAGTGAACAATTAATCTAATGGCGATGATGCCCCGATACTCTTTCTAGTATAAGAACGAATATCTGATATTCCTCAACATTGTGAACATCGCTGTTAAATGAAGCAACAAGCCATGCTGGACAAAGCCTGCAAATGTTATCCTTGGGCGATAGGAATCCTGAGGGGACACCTAGTCTCACTCATTCTGAAGCTTCCTTAATTGTTCCAGCTGCTGAAAATTTTTAACCATTTCCCCAGCCGCCATGCCAAGTTATGTTAAGCTCTTTGTCTGGCTGATATGCCAACCAAAGGCACAGTGAGATAAGCAGAGCTGAGGGAATTGCTTAAACTCACTTACATGGGGATAGTTCCACAGTCCAGATTTGTTCTTTTAATTTTATCATCAGCTTTGCCGTTTATTATTGTCCCATGCCTGAAGCCACCACCTCTTGCACCTCCAAAGCTGGACACATGGGGACTTGGACAATGGTGCCTTGTGCTCTTTGTCTGTCTTCCGAGTCTTAGATGCTTAACTTGCTGGCAAAAGCATATTGACACTGCCATCAGCTCTACACATCAAAGAAGGGATGGAAGAGCAAGTTGCTTTCTGCCTTGTGCATCAGAATAAAAATCCTCATTTATGTTCTAAATCCCAAATTTGTGCTGCTGCTGGTGGTGACGGTGCATGACACAGAAGGCGCGCAGCCGGATTTCCCAGGAATAGACAGAGCCCACACTTGAACAAGTCTCGTTTCAGTGCCTAAATTGATCGAGATAATCTGCACCCACTTTAGAGCCCCTTCTCACTTCCAGAATGTTGTAAAAGGGCCCCCCGGGTAAAAGGGCCTAAACATGGAAGAGCCCCCCCATGTTAGGCAGACAGTTACATTTCTGGCGCTTCTTTACCTTTTAAAGAGACCATCTACGCCTCAGCTAAAACCTGAAGACCTAATTCTCCAGTGCCTTGCATCCTGTGTCATCATTTCCACCAGTGAACAGCAGGGGCAAAGTGCTACTGGATCAGAATGGCAACCTTTGTCCAGGTAGAAGGCATTGGAGAGGCAGGTCATATGTGCCTATAGCATTAAATAAATCTGTGTTCCCTTATTTGATTTATGGATATGTTCCCCCTTGGGATTATTTCTTATTACAAGAGATATCTTTACTAAACAAACCAAAATCTCTGTCTCTCTCTCTCTTTCTCTCTCTCAGACTCTCAGCCAGGTTTGTTGCCATCTATCTGTCTAGATAGAAAAGTGAAAAACCTTCCCTAAGATCGCTCTCCCAGGATCCAGCTACAACACAAAGGCCAGTGCATTTAGAAAAGGGCTGCGTTTCTATAGCTCTCAAGCACAAAGGTTGAACTCTATTGGATTTTGGAAAGGCGAAATCTTCGCTGAGGATCATTACGTTTAGTCAGTCATCTGTTGAGGGGTTTGCACCTTTAAATGGACCTTTCCCTTCAAGGTCAATAATAGAGCGAAGGATTCTCAGATGGGCTTGATCTTGATGGAGAAATAGGATTGCGTAACTACCCAGAGCATCTTGCAGCTGCTATACAAGCCCCCATTCCTCCTCTGCATTACTAGATACCATGGGCCTGTTTCTCCCCTGTCCTGCACCTTGATAGGGTGACCATATTGCCCAAAGAGAAAATGGGACACTCCCAGCCGCTTGCCTGGGGCTCTCCCTCATCCGCCATGGGCGAGGCTGTTGTCTGTCGCTGGAACCCTGCTGCCCCCCATGCTGGAACACTGTCTACCACCCCAGCCCTGCCTCCCTCCCCGTGTGGGGCTCGCATCTCCGCTCCCTCCCCCCACACGTTCCTTCACACCGCACCCCACTTTTTTGACAAATGCCTCCTTTTGGAAAAAAACTCAGGACATCCAGGACAGGGCTTAAAAAAAAGGGGGGGGGGGATTTTCCTGGCCAAAATGGGACGTATGGTCACCCTAACCTTGGATAGTAATTTACACCTGTGCAAAGCCAAGTGTAAAATGCTATTGAGTCAGTATGTGAGCATTTTACACCACAGTGCAGAGCAGTAGAGACTCAGGTCCCTGGTGCGTGTATCTCTTTCAATAGCTTTTGCTTTCCAAGGATGTCAATAACTTTTCGTGAACGCTTCTCTCCATTTAAGCCCCTCTGATGAGTTGTCTATATACAAACTTGCATGGGCTTAGTTACACTGAGTGCAAACCGCTGCATGGACATTTTTATTTTGGTTTAAGGGCGATTTATTCTGATTTAGCTTAAACTGAAATAAGAGTGTCAACACAGTTTACTGTACTGGCTTAAAAAAAAAAAGTCACAACTTGATTTAAAATTGGTTTGATCCTGAGAGCGGCATTCAAAACGGAGGTCAGATTTTTAACAGAGTGGGTCAAATTATTTTAAACATTTACAGAACCCACATTTTTAAAATAAAATATTTTGCTAAATCCTCACCACACTGTCATGACTGTTTTACATCGTTACATTCCACCCCCCACCACACTTACTATTGAGTAATGGGGTGTATTAATAGAAGCGCTCTCTTTTCTAATGATACATGCTTCTGCTCGCGCGGGTAAGGAATTCAATGGGAGCTGAGAGCATGCCACAGCAGGCATTCAGCACTGCACAGGGTCAAATTTCCAGCAAGGTTATAAACAAGTGTGGGCAACCTCATGATCTGCGCTGGTCAGCAAAATGTTTTGTTCCAGCGGAAATATTCTATAAAAAGAAGTTTTTGTTTTCATCTAAATTTTTCTTCTAAAGTTTTGGGGTTTTTTGTTGAAAACCTGAAAAAAAAAAAACACACCACCATAACATTTTTGGTTTTGCCCATTGAAAAATTTCATCCAACACCCACTACCCCCCGCATTAATTCAGGTTCTGGTTTCTGTTGCCAAAAGCTGCTTGGTTTTCCATGTTTCAATTAAAACCTGGATTTTTTTTTAAAACTGAAATAGCCATTTTGTTGAAAAAGCCATTTTCCATTAAAAAAATATTTCAAGCAAAAAAATGGCATCGAGCTCTAATCAAGAGACAGGCCCATCCAGATGGTCATGATACCATGACCGACAAAGTGACGGGACATTTGATTGAATCCTCCCCTCAGATCTATAGAAGTGGGACATGGAATTTAAGGTTGGATGGCGCAAAAGATTTGGCTAGACCCCTGAAAATCAGGTGGGATCAGGTTCTAGACAAATCTGCTAACAACACTCCAGATACAGAAGAGCCGAGACTATCCACACAGCCCTACCGCCACCCATCGGAAGCATTGACAAGGAATAAATAATTTGCTCCCTAAATATTCATGGAATTTGTGACTCCTAATTTAGTGAGCTGGCAGGACTTGTTCTTAAAAATATTTGTGAACAGTTTGTTTCTGTGTTCATCCACCCCTAGTGCTTGGGGTGCAGGGAAGCGGAGGGCTTTGAGATGCCTGAGAGGTAAGTTGTACTCAGCTAGAGGGGTGGGAACAGCAGCTGAGATAGGCTTCAGTTTAGCTGCCTGGGGCTCCTTTCTTGTGAACACTTACATATGTGCTGAATTTGAAGTATGTGAGTAGTTCCATTTAAATCAATGGCACTGCTCAGGCGTTTACATTCAACCATGTGTGGAAGTGTTTGTGGGATCAGGTCTATAGTTTCTAAATGATGTTACTTAAAATACCTACAGTATTAAGTAGTAATGGCATTTTACTATCAGTCGGACACATTATGATGCAATTATTCCAGTTATTTCCTCTCCTACTACTCCCCCCTTTTCTTAAAAAAAATAAAATAATACAGGATAGTCTTGATATGGGCTTTTTTGTATCTTCCCCCATCATGAAGCAAGAGAGATGCAGTTGTGTGCACATGAGGAGATGCAGAGAAATCAGTGGAGGAAATTGATAGATGTGCCAAATTCATGAACACACACACACACACACACACACACACACACACACACACACACGACGCAAACAGAAGAAGGAACAATTGATTGCACTCAGTTGTTATAACTGCCTTTGCCCCTGTGACATCAGAGCAGAGACCCTGCATCAGAACTGGTCAGTCAGTCTCTATCTGGCAATTCAGTAATTGAGTCTGATCATCAGAAGCAGAATTTTTCTATTTGAGTATTAGGGGTCATCGTGACTTCAGGAGAGGTTGTGCACATATAACTGGGACTGCAGTTGATGATTACGTGTAAAGCATCAAGTGCTGTGACCAGATATCTGTTTTCACTCTTTCAGGTTGAGGAGCACACTGCAAGGTGTCACAGAAGATGACACAGAGCCGGCGTAAATTTGTGTGGCTTTGTTGATTTCAGTGGAGACAGATTGATTTACACCAGCAGAGGATCTAGTCCACAGTCCCTACCCCAAGATGTTTACAGTCAAAGGACTTGGTCCTGCAGTCAGTTACGACCAAGCTAAGCACTTCCTACTGGACTGAACTGGGACCATCCACCAAAGCAAGCCCCATGCACAATACAAAGTGTTTCTAGAAAGTGCCCCTTCAGTGACCCCGCCTGTGTTTTAAACATGAAACAGGAACATTCTTCTTCTGATCTCAAACCCATTTTGCAGCAGGACAGAGGCGATTTACAATCTGACACTGGCCTCCAGTCCAGTCGGTGTCCCAATCTGTGTCACTTTTCAGCAAGATGGTGGCTTGCCAGCAGCAGCAGGCAGCTCAGAAATGCAGCCTGTAGTCTTTAAAAAAAAAAAAAAAAATAGTTCATTTTAAATGCAAGCCGCAGCTTATAGATGCCAAGAACAACTTCTTGCCACATGAAGGTTTCCAGAATGCTGTGCTCAATTAAATAGGTTCAGCGTTTTCAGATCTGCACATGTAAGGAGACAGCTTGATAGATAAACACAGTTACAGGTGCAGACAGCTCTGGTCAGCAGACAATTAAGAGGATGGGAAGCCTAACGTGCCTGGGTCATTTTGGATAGAGAGAGCACAAATTATTCTTCGCAAAGGGATCTATTAGTAATATTTACATAATGCGAATAGAAATCCAGTTACTCAGAAAGACTGTGAGCACAGGATCTATTTTAGTGGATTCATCTTATTCTGCAAACAGATTTTTTTGCTTCATCATCACATTAATTTTGTCCACACCGTCCTCTGGGATGCAGCATCCTTCAAGGACATGTCACAGTAGCAATCTATCCCATCATGCTCTTGCTTTGAGGCCTAGCAGCTGAATCACCCCCAGCCCTATTTTCTTTTGCAGTGTTAGATTAGTGAGAGGGCTTCTGACCCGCCATCTGTCACGGCAGTCTGCTGACTGAGTCTCCGCTCACTGTGCAACATTGCTGAGGAGGAGGAAGGCATTTTGGGGGAAGAGGGAGAAGAATCTTATTATCCTGCTGCCTGCTCCTTGCTCCACAGCCCGTCCTTAAAGCTGCAGCGTACCGAGTTTCAAGGAGAATATACTAGACTCGCTGGGGAAGAAGAGATTTTTATTTTAATGCAGTGACGCAGCGGGTGCATTTGCTATCAGAGGGGCTTTTGCAGCATGACAACAGATCTACTAGTACCTTGGAGGCAGCATGCTATGCGAAGCGGAGGCTCCTGCATGCTGTTTAATCACACCTGCTGAAGCTTCCCCAGTCTTGCCAGAGAGAGCCAGGCAATGTGACCATACATCTGGCTTTCTGGCAAGGAGAGTGCTGCCTCTGGCATCAAGCCAGCCCAGTCCATCTCTTCCTGAAAATAGCATACCATTAAAAAAGAAAAGAAAAAAAAAAACTAGAAGGATATTTCTCTTCTGGTTAATTGCACCCTGACAGAAAAGTTCTGTGGACAATGCTACCCATTCTGAACCATCCAACAGAATTTAATAGAGAATGAGATCACCAACTAACTACAGCATGCTTTAAAATAATTCTACAGAGAGTTCATTCTAGGGAGGGGGCAGAGCAGAGAGAACAGGAGTACTTGTGGCACCTTAGAGACTAACAGGTGCCACAAGTACTCCTGTTCTTTTTGAGGATACAGACTAACACGCCTGCTACCCTGGAGCAGAGAGAAGACTCTTAAAAACACCAAACAGATTTAGGAGCACAACTCCCATTGAAAGTCAATGGGATTTGTGTTCCTGAATCCCTTTGGGGCTTTAAAATCTCATCACAGGTGTTTAAGAGTCTTTCCTATCTACAGACGCCCTCCGACTTACGCAATCGTTCCGTTCCGGAAAGCCTTGCGTAACTCGAATTTTGGGTAAGTCAGAAACGTATACCCATACATTATACAAAAATTTCCACAACTCAAAAATCCCATTTCTGGCTTATGGAACTTTTTCTGTAAGTGCAAATTTGCATAAGGAGGATCCTGCATAACCCGGGGAGCGTCTGTACTCGTGTTACATTTCTATAGAGCCCTATTGGTTTCATCCCTATGAGATTCTGTAGGACTTTCCCATAAGGGCTGAACTGGCTTCTGTTTAAAATAAAATAATTTAAAACATGAAGGAAGAATCCCAAAATAGTTTGATTTTGGTCTAAGTGATGGTACATTCGGTGACCGGTGACATTCCTTCCTATAAGCAGTTCTCTCAACCTCCTCTACACGAGGATCTGGTTGCTATTTGAGTCTCAACATTAAAAATATAACTTATCTGCTTGAATGAGTTTGCAGGTCTCTCATTCTAGTCTCTGGTGCATGTTTATTAACTTCCTAAAACCATAATGCTGTAAGGCACAATTGGCAGTCTCTGGTTAAGCACAGGGTGCTGAAAGCCAGAATTAATGTGCACTAGCAAAGCTATGTGAAGGATCAAGGACTGAGTTGAGCTGACAGAGCTGGGAGTGGGGATCCAGGACTGGGATAGCAGAGTGTGAGAGATCAAAGTATTTGCAGAGCTGCACATGGGCCCAGGTCTGGAGTAGCAAGGGCTATTTTAGGTCAGCATCAGTGTGCATTAGCAGGGTTGAGTATATGTGCTGGCTGGAATGACAGTGCTTCTCCTCACTGTGCCCAGTTGAGCCAGGAATAATACACCTTCACTTTCATAAGCAGCAAATTCATTCACAGGACTAAAATAAAACAGTGCTAATGATCAGGTCTCAGCATTTACCCAGACCTAGAACCCAAGACATGATGAGCTTTTTATGGTTTTTGGAGACAGATTCCCTGAATGTTCCATTGGATTCACTAGTGGTGGAGTCCTCAAGAAAAGCCCGCAGACTGCCCGGTTTTAGCGGATCATGGTCTCTTGCTGAGCACACTGAATGGAGCTCCAGGTAGATCAGCCTTGTTCAGAAATGGATAAGCCCTGCTGATGTTTGATTGCTAGGCTCTCCATTCCCACCTGGTGAGAGAGATCAAAGATGTGTTTGGCTCCTCTCGCTGCACGGGGGAGGGAGAGGGAGAGACAGAGAGCGAGAAAAGGAGGGAGGAACAAAAGAGTTCTCTCTCCAGCACAACCTTCATTGCAACTGCCTTAACCCAAATTCCCTCAGCTTCACAGAGCTCAAATCAGAACAACCGGATCCACAGACACATCCCAGGTACTAAGCAACCGAGAGCGCTGAGGTTAATTAAAAATGGCCTCCCTTGCCAAAATGTTGGTATATGTGAACACGGAGATCCCTCTCAATCCATAGGCAAGAGCAAGTATTTTCATATCCCCAAGGGTGAGAGGACTTGTTTTCCTATTTCTTTCCAAGAAGTAGACCCTCCAACAGATGGCACTGCTGGGAATGAGCTCATAGAACTGGCAAAGCCAGTTTACTTTTCTCTGTGGTGGCTCACGCCTTCACCAAAGAATTCAATTCTGGATATTGCCAAGCACACATAGGGCCTCAGATACGAACACCCACAGAGTTCTGAAAATAGTATTGCTCTCCAGCCAGCCTAATATCGATTACAAAATGGTAGCGCCCAAATGTTCAGCACTGCACATGGAAAAAAAAATGTGCATGAATTTTTGCAGGCAGAATTACCACAACAGCACGTACAGTCATGGTAATGAACAAATGTCAACTGAGCTGCATTATCCCCTCTAGCAACTGTGCATCATGGGATGCTGGAGGAGTATAGTCATTAAAGAGGATAGGACAAAAGGCAAGAGCATGGAGGTGCTGGATAGGAGCCCACAGTGTGATACAACAGAATTGCAGGCTTGCTGCCAGGCTGGAGGCCAGTGAACCTACCATTTTTACGAAGGTGCCGTGGCCTCTTGCAGTCCCAGCCGCACAGGCTGACAGAACACAACCTGTGTGCCAGAGAACTCTTAGATTCTGGAGCTGCACACTAGGCATATAGCTAGGAAAGGCCATTCACACAGTGCAAGCTGAATCCGTCTCAGATTTCCCAGTGAGAGCAAACTGAGCAGAGCATCTTTCCCCTCACTCCTCCCCTGCAACGGGACATACTTTCTAATTCACACCATGGCCCCTACACATAGAATTAGGATGGAGGGGCTTTCAGTAGCTATGTGGTTACAGGGGCATACATAACCTAGCCACTCTGCCTCTCCGTATGGGTCCATTACAGACCATTAGGGCATGTTTACTCCCCTTTGTGCCAAGGAACACAGGGGAATATGGGGTCTCAAGTTATTTTCTAGAGTGTGTTTTGCGCTATGGGGTGCTTGAAACCATCAGCTAAAACCATATGGAACAAATTCTGATGCATTTGATATGCAGAGAAGTGAACGTCATTTGGAAACAAGAGGTTGCATAAGTTACTGTAGCCCCAGGGCTGTAGCAATTTATGTGCTGAGAATTTATATAGGTCATGTACCTATTTACTTTGCTGTGCTCTAAAAAATGCATAGTTTCCTTAGCAACTTTAACATTGCAGGAGAGTACAAAGCTGTCTTAAAGAGACATTGTCAGAAATGGGAATCCTAATATTTTAACTATCTTTTCTCCCACTTCCACTGTCTGCTTACCAGGCATGTATAATACTTCCTGTGTTTTATTTTTCCAAACCAAATGCTTGTTTTTCTAACAAGGACCAGCCAGCAGTCTCACTATTCATAGACTATGTGACAATGAAGGAAAACTTGCGTGGAAAGAAGATTTTATCCATTTCATCGTCCCAACATGTTCTTAAAAATAACTAAGTTTAAAATATTTTTTAAATTTGTGATAATTGCTTCTACTCTGTAAAACACAAAGCATGCTAATTACACCGGGGGGGGGGGGGGGGCTTTTAGACTTTTAAAAAACTCTTTAAAAAGAAATCTAATCAGTAGGCATGGCCATAAGCAGTCAGGGTCCCATATTTGTGATAATTTATAACTGTTTTGATTTATTCTAATCCAGGGGAGGCCAACCTGAGCCTGAGAAGGAGCCAGAATTTACCAATGTACATTGCCAAAGAGCCACAGTAATACGTCAGCAGTCCCCCCACTCCCCAGCAGCTGCCGCCCGCTCCCAGCGCCTCCCACCCACCAGCAGTCCCGCCGATCAGCGCCTCCCCCTCCCTCCCTGCCCCTCCCAATCAGTTGTTTCATGGCGTGCAGGAGGCTCTAGGGGGGAGGAGCAAGGGCACGGCAGGCTCAGGGGAGGGGACAGGAAGGAGTGGAGTGGGGGCCTGTGGTAGAGCCAGGGGTTGAGCAGTGATCCCCCCCCCGGCACATTGGAAAGTTGGTTCCTGTAGCTCCAGCCCCGGAGTTGGTTCCTATACAAGGAGCCGAATATTAACTTCTGAAGAGCCGCATGTGGATCCGGAGCCACAGATTGGCCAGCCCTGGTCTAATCCTTTCCAATGTTTTTCTTTAGATTGATTTAAAGACTCTCTGTTGCTTTTTACAGATCCAGACGAACATGGCTACCCCTCTGATACTTAAAAATAATTGTTTCTCGTAAAAGATAAAACATCATCTATAACGAGGCCCAGATACAAAATATGCTTACGTAGAACATTAGCCCAATGGAAGAATAAAGATATGCCCTCTCCATCCACACAGGATCTGATCCAATACTCATTGAAGACACAGATTAATGCAAAGACCTTCAATCTACTGCCTCCATTACTGGGGTATGAGAGAATCTCATAGTCTCCACTGTATTTATCCTCACAACACCCCTCTGAAGTAGGGAAGGATTATTACTCTCACCGTCCAGATGGGAAACTGAGGCAACGAGTGACTAAGCAACCATCGCCAGTAGAGGAGAAGAGTGCTTAATTTTAATGAAAAAGGTGCCAGGGATCATGCTCTGAGACACTCCCCACTAGCGGGGTCTCAAAGCCCAAGCTCTTGGCTGAATGTCTACACTGCAATGTTATAGCCCCACAGCCCACGTCCGCTGACCTGGGCCAGCAGCAGCTATGCCATGGGTCTTTTATTGCAGCATAGACATCAGTGGACCAATCCTTCAACTAGTGTAGATCAGCATAGCTTCCTTGGAGTCAACAGCACTATGTTGGTTTATACAGTTGAGGATCTAGCCCTCAATTTCTAATGTATTACCTTGTAAATTACTTTGAGAATCCATGTGTATGAAAGGCACGATATCAAACCAAGCTCTGCAGAAAACATCTTCTTTCTTTGCCAATCTAGAAATACACATCTCAGGATTCCATGAAACTGGACTATTTTTATGTTCAATTAAATATATGGCGAGGACGTCTTGAAATAAATGTTAACTGATCTTAACCATAACCAGGCAAAAAAAAAAAAAAAGACTTTTCCAACAAGGTTTAGAAAACAGAAAATGACCATCCACGAATAGTCTGAGTACACTTAATTAACACGGAAAGAATCATAGTCCATCAGTCAGAGCCATCAAATGAGAGTAAAGCAAAGACAGGACACAAAAGTAAATCAGCCAGTGATTGTGCTACAGAAAATGATGGTCTTATTATGAGAACCCTTAAGGACAAAACGAGAAATTGGTCTGTAAATACTGCCACACTGTAGTACAACTGGGAGGGGGGGGGGGGAAATCAACAGCCTGATGCAAGTCATTGTTAAGAATTACAAAATAAAATGGTGAAATTTAAATTTTTGCATCTGTGTGAAAATTAGCCAATTTTCAATGCAAAAAGAGGGAAAAAAAGAACAATGAATTCTCCCCAAAACAACTCCTAATATGCAGTCCTCGATAGTATGTGATAGATTTAAACAATTTAATCCCCCTTTTGATATCTATAATCATGAAATACTTTTTGCACTTTATGACTATAGAAATCATATAGAAAATGCATTATTTCTCCACACAGAGGAATGTATATATGTCTGTCTGTAACTTATCATTTAAATCAGCTTCTGTACCAAATGACTGGAGGATAGCTAATGTGATGCCAATTTTTAAAAAGAGCTCCAGAGGTGATCCTGGAAATTACAGGCTGGTAAGCCTGACTTCAGTACCAGGAAAACTGGTTGAAACTATAAAGAACAAAATTGTCAGACACTGATGAACATAAGTTGTTGGGGAAGAGTCAACATGGTTTTTGTAAAGGGAAATCATACCTCACCAATCTACTAGAATTCTTTGAGGGGGTCAACAAGCATGTGGACAAGGGGGATCCAGTGGATATTGTGTATTTAGATTTCCAGAAAGCCTTTGACAGGGTCCCTCACCAAAGACTCTTAAGCAAAGTAAGCAACCATGGGATAAGAGGGAAGGTCCTCTCATGGACTGGTAACTGGTTAAGACATAGGGAACAATGGGCAGGAATAAATGGTCAGTTCTCAGAATGGAGAGAGGTAAATAGTGGTGTCCCCCAGGGGTCTGTACCTATGGGACCAGTCCTATTCAACATATTCGTAAATGATCTGGAAAAAGGGGTAAAACAGTGAGGTGGCAAAATTTGCAGTTGATACAAAACTACTCAAGATAGTTAAGTCCCAGGCAGACTGCGAAGAGCTACAAAAGGATCTCTCAAAATGGGGTGACTGGGCAACAAAATTGCAGATAAAATTCAATGTTGATAAATGCAAAGTAATGCATATTGGAAAACACAATCCCAACAATACATATAAAATGATGGTGTCTAAATTAGCTGTTACCGCTCAAGAAAGATCTTGGAGTCACTGTGGATAGTCTGAAAATGTCCACTCAATGTGCAGCGGCAGTCAAAAAAGCAAAGAGAATGTTGGGAATCATTAAGAAAGGGATAGATAATAAGACAGAAAATATCATATTACCTCTATATAAATCCATGGTACGCCCACATCTTGAATACTGCATGCAGATGTGGTCGCCCCATCTCAAAAAAGATATATTGGAATTGGAAAAGGTTCAGAAAAGGGCAACAAAAATGATTAGGGGTGTGGAACAGCTGCCATATGAGGAGAGATTAATAAGAGTGGGACTTTTCAGCTTTGAAAAGAGACGACTAAGGGGATATGATTGAGGTCTATAAAATCATGACTGCTGTGGAGAAAATAAGGAAATGTTATTTACTCCTTCTCATAACACAAGAACTAGCGGTCACCAAATGAAATTAATAGGCAGCAGGTTTAAAACAAACAAAAGGAAGTATTTTTTCACACAACGCATAGTCAACTTGTGGAACTCCCTGCCAGAGGATGTTGTGAAGGCCAAGACTATAACGGGGTTCAAAAAAGAACTAGATAAGTTCATGGAGGATAGATCCATCAATGGCTATTAGCCAGGATGGGCAGGGATGGTGTCCCTAGCCTCTGTTTGCCGGAAGCTGGGAATGGGCGACAAGGAATGGATCACTTGATGATTACCTGTTCTGTTCATTCCCTCTGGGGCACCTGGCATTGGCCACTGTCGGAAGACAGGATCCTGGGCTAGATGGATCTTTGGTCTGACCCAGTATGGCCGTTCTTTTGTTCTTAACCATTGCAGTCCTGCTCTGGAAGAATAGAACCAAATGATGGCTCTTAGTAATCACTGGAACTAAAAGGCCTCAGAAGTTGTAGATATTGACCTGATCCCGGTTAAATGAATGGCAAAAAACTTCCATTGAGTTCTCAGGATTAGGCCCATGTGTATGTTCTATAAATGGGCAACATCTGGGGAATAGAAGGAAGGTTTATAACAAAATTTAAATTTTTGCACATAGAACATTCTGCCCCTTCTGCCTCCTAACAAATATGTGGATACCATTTGCCACTAGTTTCAGTATTTCCTATTTGGGTCAACATTTCCAAAGCAGCCTTTGAATTTGCACCCTCACATCAAGTGCTGATCTGGGAGAAGAGTGCCCAATTTCAGACATGTATTTAGAACTCTCCAAAAATGCGTGTCTCCTGGACTGCAAGTCCCACGCACACCACACAGGTGAAACGCAGAGTGCTCCATACTAAAGGGGCAGATTTCCTAAATCGCTAGGCACCCCAAGTAGGGGCCAGGTTTTCAGCTATCCTGCTTCCATTTAGGCATTAAAATAAGTGGTGAGATTTTCCAAACAGCATAGCACTTTGGGCCTTTTTGAAAATCTGGCCATACGTGTCACAGTGGGAACTAAGGGTCCTGAGCACTTCTGAAAAATTCTGGCTTTTATGGAAGCGGAGCTCTTTGGAAAATCAGGATAATCATCAACTATATTATACTCCCCCAAAGGGGTGCTGAATATCTGTGAAGCACTCTGGATGGAAGGAGTCATCTAAGGGTGAGAGCCTGAATCCTTGCACAGGCAAAGTTGCCTGAGCAAGGACTGAATTAGGATTTCCAGATCTAGCCTCTTACTAGTAGACTTGCTTAACGCATGTGACTCAAGTATTTCCTGTTTTGTGATAGCCAAAGCAAATAGGTGGTATTGTCCCACCTGCATCCACAAAAAGGAGGAGACTCTCCTACAACCAGTCTCCGCCCCCCTCCTCCCCCACCGAATAGGAGATGATATCAGCCATTTCTACACCAGCATCTATGGGTCCCATTGTAGGTGCTCCCCCGCTTCTGGAATCTATGCCCAGGAAGTGAAGGAGCCCCAGGAGAAGGAGGGATGAATACACACTAATCACATCATTCCTTCCCACCCCAGAAACCCGCAGGGGATCTGCTCAAAAGAGAATGAAACCTCAAGGTGTATTAATTTTCTCATGGAACTTCTCCATGGCATTCGGCATCTCTGCCCCTTTAGGGAGGCACCAAAAGCAGTGGCCAGTATACCTGTGCTGAGACGGGATGGTGGGGGAGCCGCAGAGAGCCCCGAGGCTGTGGAACACTGGGTCCCCAAAGAGGCTTGGGCCTCTAATGGTATCAACCCCTTGCCCATCCGACAGAGGCACAAACTCCATTGCACCCACCCATCCTCCATTGCCCTGCATGGAATGAGCCACAGGAAACGTGCGGTGGGGGAAGTCTTGCTAAGCTTTTCCTGTTCCTACTCCCAGCCCCTCCCTGTGTGTTTTTCCATAGGAGGCAGCAATCTGCCATCCAGGGGGTGAGCTCAGTACCTCAGGAAACGGGCCACTTCACCAGTAGCCTAAATATTCCTATGCTCTGTCAGCTCTTATGCCCACGTCTGAGCCCCACCACATTAATTCAAGTTGGTAGTTAAAAGTGTCGGGGGGGGGGAGGGGAAGAGAGAGACAGGGCGAAGCATAGCAGATGGCAGAGGACAGATACAGTATCCCAGTCTCTCATACCGTGCAATAAAACTGTTTAACTCACCCTGGTTCACCACCTTGCTCTCTAGTTTTTAAAACACTCTAAAATGCCTATATTGCCACCATCCAAAAATCCAAGGTTTTCATGTTTGTGTTTCCTCCTCGCAAATTTTGTATATTTCAATTTCTGCTGCAATTATTTAGGCAACCTGGCACAATGAGGGTGTGATGGCCAGGAGATAATCACACCCCCAGGGTGTGATTAAGCACCAGGCTATGCCTCGTGCCACCTATTCTCCATGGATGTGATTATACCATGATAACCACACTCCCCAGTGACACCTCACTGCAATTATGGCATTTCTTTCAGGTTTATGTATGAATACATTATTTAAGAAAATTACTTTGATCACTAGAAACTTCCACTTAGTGTTCAAATGCTTAAACTGGATGGTTTACAGAGATGAAGTTACTTCTTTACAATGTCTGACAGGCAAAGAAACTGGCCTTTTAATGTGAGCACCGTGGAATTGGAGATCTGCTCACTAACACATTTTCTCTTAATCGGGATCGTAACTTCTTGCAGTGCCTAACCAATATATTTAATCTGTATTTTGGCTTCTCCAATATTTGTGCTTGGTTATGAAGAACAGCTCCAAATTTGCCCTCCCCCACCCCTTCCCCACCATCACCATCACTCACCTCCCCCCAAAAATGGTTTAATAGAAAGAATACTGGATAGAATTATTGCTCCCTGCCCCTTTAAATAAGAAGAATTCAGCAGATAGCCCAATATGGATAACTGAGATGCAAGGCTTAAAGAGGCAGTGTGAGTTGGGAAACTGAATAATGGGCTGTGTTCTAATGCTGGCTCTGGCCCTGATTTGCTTTGTGGCCTCAGGCAAGTCACATAACCTCACTGTTGCCCCATCTTTACAAGGAGATGGCGCATTCTAAGGGCTGGTCTGCAAACACGCTTTGCACAGATTGGACTAAATGAATGGAAAAACTGTTTTAGCTAAATTTTTGCGGCCCTTAGTGCAGATACAGTTGCAGAAACATCATCATCTTGGTATCAGTGTAACGGCATCCATACTAGGAGGCTGTACTCATTTAAATGCGCTGTTTTTCCTACGGATTAAGTCCAAAACTTGTGCATAGACAAGCGGTAAGCATTAAATAGAAGATGGGCCAGATTCACTGCATCACTTTAAATGGTGGGGGTGGGGGAGATGGAGGGGAGGGGCAACGAGGGGAAGGGACCCAGAACTGCAAAGTATCCTCAGCTTTACTTAGGAGCAATGAATAAGCATAAGGGGTCAGCACAGCTCCAAAAGTGGGCAATGCCAGCTGACAAAAGGGGTGACCAGGAAGACTTTGAGGCCAGGAAGTATTCTACAGGGACCCTACAGGAACCCAGCTGAACCTCACTGGAGAAACAGAACCACCACCTTCACCCTACGTAGATTAATATCCCCTAGGATATAACTGGCTTAACTAGTGCAGAAGGGTACTCCTTGCTCTTCCCTGTGTCCGCTTTGCAGAACATGACCCAAGTTTACAGCATCTGTATTTGATATTAATCACACTAGATGTTCCCCATTGGAAAGAACCAACTAACAGTGACTTGATACAGGTCCCCAGTGCCAGAGAAACAAGGGAGCCGTCAATACCCACAGAAGGGAATGCAGCATAAGTATCATACAATTGTCTTGTAATCCAGTGTGGAGAAGGAACGAGACTACTTGACTTCTGGGCCGCATTTCTCTGCATCCTGCCTTATTGATATTGATTTGAAGCTTTGCTGAAGGCAAGATTCTATGAGACCTTATACCCAAACAACAACGGAGTTCCTCAATAATGTTAGCGAAGGACCGGCATGCCAAAGGGAACCAAGATTTTTGGCCACAGCGTTTTGCTTTGTTTTTCTACTACTCGTTTTTGCCAAATTTGCTAGTCAGTTTCAGCTCAGAAAAGCATTGCTCTTTAGCCCATGGAGGACGTATTTTATAACCTCCGGCATTGGGGAACCACAAAAAAAATTCAGCGTGTTCAGCCCAGCTCACAAATGTGGAAATTGACATGCAGGAAGTCAGTCACTAGCATCAGTCCCCAAATGTGAAAGAAGAATTTGTCATCTCATCATTCAGGATCATTTTAAGTCCGTACTAAGCGGGAAGCCAGGTCTGAGTTCTATGCCTCTTGATTTTATTAGCAATGGACATAAGCTTTTGATGAAAAATACTGGATATGTTAATTATATTACAAACGCTGAAAAGATTAAGGTTTTTTTAAAAATATTAGGCCTGTAAAACATAAAAGCTAAATAACAAAAGAAATCTAGGTTCCAGATTTGCAATCTGCAAAGGAAAGAGATAAATAAATATAAAACAACAGCTTTAAGAGATGCGCAGAATGCTAGCCAATAGTAAAGCATTCCTTTAACCTCCGTACATGGATAAAAGAAAACAATATTTTATATATTTTGTTAATTCAGTGAGTTTGTGCCAATTTCAAGTTAAACACAATCAAAGTTGTTTATTATAAAAGAGGTGGCAAATATCAACGTTCTTCCTATTAATAGGATAATACAACAATTGGTGTAAAGGTTATATAAGAATGAAATGGCAAGGTTCACATTCAGATAACAGGAGCACAGGGAACTACTAGGGAAAACCTGTGAAAGCCGACAAAGCAATATCTGCAAGAAGATTTCACTTCTTGGGACAAAGAATCATGGCTCCACCATTCCATGTGGTTTTTGCACTTATTGAGGAAAAAGATCATCTTGATCGTGTTTTCAGTAGTTCTGTCACTGCCATCACTAATAGAACACAAACATCATTTTAGAGGAGGCAGAGAAGTCCTCTTCTGCAGAAGATCTGATAGAGACTCAATCTGGATGGTTAAGAATGTCTTGATTCTACACTACTGGAGTCTATCGCCAAGGAACAATCTAAGAAATCCCCTTTAGGGAGCCCCCTATACTTCCCACTCTGACACCAGATGCCAATGAGCCAGCGCTTTTCTCCTAGAATCACTGGGGCACTGGGGGAGGGAGGGAGAGAGAAATCCAAGAATATTTCTTGAGAAGGACCCCTCTTTCCAATGCTCCAGTTCAATGAAGTAAAGAAAGCTGTAGGCAACCTATTGTCTGTGAATTCAAACGGGCCACACAGCATAGGCTGAAAAACTACACCAACCTCAACTGGTTTTATCACCAAACCTAATCCTAAAAACAGTTTATACATCTTGATAATACCACAAGCCATCATCTTAATTCCTGTGCAAACTCATCAGAACATTTCCTCTCACAAGGTTTTGCTAATAGAATAATGTGACTCTTTTTACTTTGCAGTGACCAGGAGAGGAGACCTCACCGTTAGTACTTCTGGTAATGGACTCTCCAAATTCCAAGCTTTTCTCCATCATCTCCTGCCTTCTAAATATCCAGACATCCTTCTGTGAGCTTCCAGCATGGAAGAAATAGCTCCTTAGCATTTCTCAAGAGACTAGAGCAATGGTTTTCAACCTGGGAGTCCTTGGACTATGTCTAAGATTTCCAAAGGGGTCCGCACCTCCATTTGAAATTGTTCAGAGATCCGCAAATGAAAAAAGGTTAAAAGCCACTGGACTGGAACTTTGCCTAACCAAATCACCCCATATCAGATCTTCCATTTCAGCTCTGTTTAACAAGGCAAACAATGGGTCTAAAAGGCAATTCAGACGTTTATTTGGGACTTGTAATGAACCAGTCTGACACAGCCGATCTATTAAGGTTCCGTTGCCTTCATTCACATTGGACAGCACTTTACTCAGCGAGAAGCCCCACCGATTTCAATGGAACCACTTATGCAGTAGGGCCCTCTTCAACATGAGGAAGACTGGCACGAAATGGCCCCAAGCAGTTTCTTCAGTTCTATAAATTAAGTGTGAGACTTATAGTCTTAAGTCACTTAGTGCTTTTGAAGATCCCACCCTGCCCGCATACAGTTCTCTGTGGCAAACGTACAAGCACATTTTGAGATCCAATCCCATGGTCAAAGGGAGACCACAAAAGCTCCTGAACTTCTGATTTGTTTAAGACTATCTGCTATCCACTTTGCTTCTCTCATGTTCCCCTTTGCCTTCACCCCACCTGTAGAAATCCATCACAACCTGTACCCTTGTTTTAAGGATTGAGAATAAGGGATCCAGGTGTAGGTTTCAACAGAGTTTCTGAACCTCCGTGTCTCCAGTTGGAACTCTTCCACTCTGTCTTAATAATTAAATATTCATTGGTCCGAGAGAAAGAGACAGACACTGCTTCTATAGCACAGTGGTTAGAGCACTCAACTGGGATGTAGGAGACCCAAATTGAGGTACCTGGGTCTAAACCAGGAGTTTCGCACATCCTAGAGTGCCGCTGCTGTCACTGGGCTATTGGCTATTCTGGGGTGGATCTCTCTCTCCTCTCCTCCATGTTGGATGAAACTTTCTTCAAAGTGGATACATTTCTGTGCAAAGCTTCAGTTCCAACAAATGGGCTTTTTTTCCCCATCAAAAAGTTCCTGACCAACTCTAGTTCTAAAATGATGGGAGTGCATGCAACTCCCATTCAATTATCAAGGATAATTTTGAGTCTGTGGCTAACCACATATCTCACTTCCATTATTGACATTCGGTGAAGGTGACTCTAAGCAGAGGCAGTTTATCTTGTAGTTTACAAAAAGTTAATTGAAATGAGCTTAAAACCAGAAAGGATCAAAAGTCCTACACACACTACCTTGTTCATCTCTCTTCAGTAGCACAGTACTTGATCGGCAGAATTAAAATGCATGGGATAGTATTATTACCAATAGATCTGGATGATTGTGAGGGTGGAGGCGAAGAGGGAGTATTTGGATGTATATTTGTGAATAAAACCCATTGATTCACTTGACTGGTAAACAACCTCTTTTCTATGAAAACATTTGGGAGGACAAGTTTTGACATGCAAGAATGTGCATGGAAAACAAAATCATCATGAAGACAACCGTGAATTCACAACAGTATCCATACCTGCACTGCTTTCTTTGCCATTTTCAAAAGTTCTAGAAAGAACTTTGAACACTAACTAAAGGTGCGTGGACAACTTGTGACCAGAAAAATGGATTCCTTCTGTTTAGGAAGCTTAGGTCATTCAAGCAGGGAAACAGAAGCAATACCATGTGCTTAGGTGACCAATCATCCAGCAGAAATGACGAGTAATGAATAGAAACCATATATTAAAATTTGTTCAGGAGCTACTGTGATTAATGAACAAATTCCTTCATGGCTTTGCCCCACCTTGTCCATCCAATGGTTTATCCAGCTATTAACCACAACCTCCACTAGGCCAAAGAGACCGGTCTGTTTAACCCATCAGTCCAATTTTTCTTCAAGCATCTTTGTTTTTTCTCCCATGCTACTTCTTATGCAGAGGAGAGAGGATCTCCTCGTAAAAATCTGTAGAGCCACCACATCATCCCCCAGAGGCGACAGAAGCTCACTGTGAATGGGGGCAGGGAGGTGATCTGCATGGGGAACAGGGAGAAGTCAGGGGCAGAGGGGGGAAGTCAGGGTGGACGCTGGGGAGCAACTCAGTGAGGGGAATCAATGAGACATGACAGGATGGGGATTGTTTCCTACCTGATCCTGGGCACCATAGCAGCTGCTCCAGGCCCTCCAGGTCACGCATTTGTCTCTGCCCCTACTCCACATCCCCACTGTGCTTGCCCACAGTTTACTGCAGGGGAAATCAATTATTATTTGTCAAGGTCCAAATTTCTTGGTCAAGGCATAGTCGAGGTCCAGACTCCAGAGAAAATAATAATAATAATAATAAAAACAATAATGATAATAATAAGTAACTAAAAAGATGTTCAGGTCCGCTCAAAAGTGTCCGGTGGTCCGGATTCAGCCTGTTGACTACCCCTGATTTACAGGGAACACTGGGCTGGGGCAGAAACCTAGCTCAGCCCCCACAATATTTCCATTGTAGGAGTGCTAGCCTCCTGACCCCCATCCTTAAAACTCATCCTTGCAAAGATGCAAACTATAGCTGTTCTTTTCAACTTTCCATTACGGTACTTGTTGACTATCGGTCTTGTGCCAGTATTTAGCCTTAGATGGAGTTTACCACCAGCTTTGGGCTGCATTCCCAAGCAACCCAACTCCAAGAAGACCCGGTCCTGGCGCGCCGGGGGACGCTACTGGCCTCACACCGTCCATGGGCACCTCTGAACGGTTTCACGCCCTCTTGTATAGCTGGGCAGTGGAGGTGTTCAGATTGCTGATTTTTCATAGGAGAGTTGCTCAGCCGTCCCCCTGCTTATCGGATCCACTTTCAGTTACTGGGGGCAGGAATAGCCTTTTTGCAATTGTTATCATGATTAATTCCTTGTACTGAAGTCACAGACCACGACCCCATCATGTTACATGCCGTGGAAACACAGAACAAAGAAAGAAGGTCCCTGCCCCAAAAGACCTTACAATCTAACTGGTTGGCACATCTGTACACAGCATCTAGCACAATAGGGCCCTGATTCTTAATGGGGGCTTCCAGGAATTACTGCACTGCAAATAATAACTATCACAAATAAATAAAAATCTCAACTTTCTCATGGATAATTTAACAGGAAAAAAAGGAATATGAATCAGCTCTATGATGACTCAAAGGAGATGTTACAGCAATGCCAATCTATAGAGCAGTCTCTACTGTAGTGAGTGAAGGCACATGGAGTAGCCTACCCCATCCTCATATTTACAATAGGACAAAGGACAGTTGTAATGCTGGCCTGCCAATGAAGTCATGACGGAGTCTAGTCCGTGACTGGCAAAACTGCTCCAGCCGCATCTTACAAAATCTGATTCTCCGAAGAAACAATTCCATCCCTGCACCATTTGCTAGGCTGTCACGGCCCATCCTTTCTTGCGACAAAGCCAAAACCTTTAACAGCTACATTTTAAAATAAACGCACAATGAAACGCTATGCAGTCATTAAAGAAATATCTGAAACTCTGCGTTAACACGACATTGCAGTCGACACTTTGCATTTGCAGCTAATCTGCCAGTGATTAAATGAGCTGTTACCGAGCATTTACCCTGTTGAACTGGGTTTTTCATCTCCTTATTAATCATTCATTTTGCACCATGGCAGCCTCCTGTCCTTAAACAAATCTTAAAAGCAAAGCAAATTCAGGTTTCTCTCCTGATAAGGTTCCTTTACAGTTGCAAGGACAGATTCTGACAACAGGCACAAATAAAACACGCCAAAGCTGTAACGTTCGAAGAAAGAATTCTTGGGGCACTAAAACTTATGGAGTTAAAAAGGTAGAGGACGTGGCTAGAACCACTAAGCTCTGGTGTCAACATGGCCATTTAAGAGGATTTGCATACTATTTATTAACCTCCCAAAAGAACTACACAGGCCCCAGTCACTGAAAACAACTGTGTACACATGCTCGTTTCATTCTTGTTAGCGAAATATAGCCTTTGCCACCCACTTCCAAGCCCCTTCTCAGGTAGATAAATGAGGGGGTGAGGAGAGAGATTGCCTATTTCCTATCTAATTTGGATTGTTATAAAACCTTGAATTAATCTGAAATGTCCCCCCTTGGCAAGAAGGGGTAAACAGTGCTGTCCTAATGACTTCGCATTTCTTAAGGTGCAATGATAAAGGAGAAATTCTCTCTTCAGATGCGAGAAAATTTAGGTGCCCTGATTAAAGCCAATCACAGCTAAAGTCTACCCCAGGCCTACTGAGGGTTGGTGCCTTGATGAGTGAGTGTGGTTCAGCATGCAAGACTGGCATTGAGAGACTTCAATGGATCTATGACCATTTGCACCAGCTGAGGGTCTGCTGCCTGGATTCGAGTCCCGTCTCAGCCATTCATCTGCTTTGTGACTTAGACCAAGCCACCACATCATTTTAAGCTTCAGTTTCCCCATCTGTAGATTGGGGATAATAGATCCTTCCTTTGTAAAGCACTCCTTGCTCTATGGTAACAAAAGCTACATAAGAGCTAAGTATTATTTTTATTGCAGTCAAATACTATGTACTTGTTATATAAATCTCAAGCGTTTCATACTAAGTTCCAGGTTATATTTTATGACAGCCTGGAAGCTGTGTTCTGTATCTATTTGCATGGGAATGAGACATTTTCTTTCAAGAGGCGTGGAAGAAAAACACCCCGATAACGAGCAATCATGAAGGGCCAATTTAGTCAGTGGACATGGACAAGAAAGATTTTTAGGGGAAAATTTTCAAAGGCACTAAGGGTCATTAGGCTCCCAACTACCACTGACATTCAACAGTGACAATCTCACCCTTACGAAACACCAACCGGCATTCTTGGATGCCTGTGTTGGACCATCCTTCCTGTCTAACCGCTCCTTGCCCAGTTGTCAGGGTGCAAGCCAGAGACAGGTGTTCAATTCCCTGCCCTGCTACAGACATTCCCATGTGATATTAAGCCCCTCTATGTCTCCGTTCCCCATCTGGAAAGGGGAGATAATAGACCTTCCGTACATCCCAGGGTAGGGAATCTATTCAAGATTGTGAGGTACTACGATAACAAAGCCAGATAAATACTTTAGATATAGCCTCCTTCAAATTATACAGATCATGAATGCAATAAATACTTCCCTAACTCCACCTGCTTGGCTATTTATAATAGAATGTGGAAGGTGCTAGGACTCCGTGGGGAATAATCGGAGACAGATATTAACCCCAAATGAAGAACGTATGGTGTGATCGTTAGCACAAATGAATGGAGGTGAGAAGCATTGGACAGCAGGAACAGCTTGTGTTCCCAACCTAGCTAAAACACTGACTCGTTGTCTGACCTTGGACAAGTCACTTGGCCTAGTTTGTGCTTCAGATAACACAGCTGGGAAAAAATAGAGTAAAATGCAGAACATCACTGAACAGCGGAAACTGAGCTGTATTTAGTAAATGGAGTTTGTATGTGATCCTTTTTCACACACAACTCTACCTTAACTTTGTTATAAAGGGAAGGTAACAGGTTAAAAACCGTATGTTTTTTGTTACTAAACACCACCTTAGATTATTAAGAGAGATTTGAAAGTCTAATTTACTTTAAAAAAATGGTTCGCTTTGTGTAAGGACAATAAACAAACTCATTTTAATGTTTAAGTCAGATAACTAATCAGTTTCATTTTCTAGTTTCTTATAATAGGGTGTTGCAATGTTTGTAGCACAAGCACTGGATGAGAATAATTTTACCTTTATAACTAAACTGTTTTGTGGATTTCTCGCTCTCTCTTGTTTTTAAATCTGTTAGAAACAATGCCATTGATATGGGGTTTTGTTAATCCATTGGCGCTTTTAAAAAAAACAAACTCACTCTACATTTGGATCCTAAATTAACCCAAAACTTTTGCTGTATATAAACCTATTCAAGCAATTTTCAAAAACTTAGAAGAGGTGCTGGTGGGGGGGGGGGGGCGTAGTTACATCTTCCACATTAAAGATACATACAAAATTATAATTAAAAAGTAATGAGTGTAAATCAGGCAACTAAGCAGTTTGAAATCTCTCCTGAAAAGCTTAGTCTTTTTTGTATATTACGAATTTACTTCCAGTGGTTATTTTTAGCTCAACACACATCCAATTACCCATTCTGCTATAATAAGTAATTTGAAATATCTTTCTGAACAATCAAAGAAGGTGCAATGTTCAAGTACAAGCACGGAAGTCAATTTTATCTCACATTTCTCCATGAGGACTTCTGACCTTCCTGATGTGGGCTCATTTGATAGGAGTGCATTGACTCTTTGGAGATCGATGTCTCATGTAAAATGATTATAATAGAAGTTCATATCGTAAACCCCATACAGAATATCATTCTCTTTACCTAAAAAAAGTTGACATTTTCAAGCTCTTACCTAGAGAGCAAAGGACAAATGGAAAAGATCAGACACATACAAGCTACATTATCATGACATCCCATGGCAATTTCTGAGTACTTTGAATACTAAATGCTTCTGTTCCATATCTAAATTTCATATAACAAGAGACCATTTTGAGGCATAAAACATACCTGTATTGCTAATCAGAAACAAATAAACCATGGACATCTTACAGTTTAAAGTGACTCCCTATTTGGGTTTGGTCAAATTCCTCAGTGTGAACGAATTTGCCCAGCACACTAGACAGAGATGTTGCTGATGAAGTTGGATGAGATACCATAGAGATACATTAATACCATGGGATAGACACAAGCCACAGCTACAAAACTGAATCTGACCTTATTAAGAACATAGGAATTTACCAGATTGGGTCCATCTCCTCCAGTATCCTGTCTCTGAAAGTGGCCAATACAAACTACTTCACAGGAAGCTGGAAGAAATCCTACAGTAGACCAGTAAGGAACAACCTGCTCCCAGGGAAAGCTCCTTCCAGTAGAGTTTGGTGTATGCCCTGAAGCAGGAGGATTTATATCCCTTCCAAAACTCTTATAGTAGTAAGGATTAAAACATATCCAACTCTGGATATATTATCTACATAGATGTCCAAACCTTTTTTGAACCCTGAAAAGCTCTTGGCCTCCATCATGTAGCAATGAGTTCCACAGGCCAAAGTATGGGGAATGCTGATCTGGGATTTCTAACTTAGATCTACTTCCTTCCTTACGCAAAGAGTTTAACTACATCAATATAGTAGCTCTGCTACTATTATTATAAACAGTTGTAGCGAGATGACATCATGACAAAGGTGGCGTCACTTAAGAGGCTGAAAATGAAAAGTACTAAACCAACTGAATCTGTGTCTATACTCACAGCAGTGGGATGAATTTTGCCCCACTGAAGTCAATGGGATGGGCTCATCCCAGTATCTTTAACACTTTGCTTGTTTTGAAGAGCTTTTGCCTCGTTTATTTGCTGTCAACTCAAAAACTTGAGAAGACAGTTTGGAGTAAACACCATCAATAAGCAGGTGAAGCCTAATCCAAACCCCAATGGGAGACTTCTTCAGTGGTCTTAGGATCAGGCCCATTATCACAAGGCATTTTATTCCTGCATCTTCTGTGGTAGCCCCTGTAGTAGAAAGGATAACAGGAAAAACTTAATGGAAAACAGGCTTTTGTGTAAGGACCGGCATCCCTGATTTCCTTCTAGAGCTCCTCCCTTCCACTGGGCAGTGTCTTCTGAAGTCTCCAAGTGTTTCTAAAAATTCAGGTTTACACTTAATGCCAGTCCCAGAACAGAGTTTATAAACTGCCCTAAATGCACACCTCACCTTGCCGTGTGTTGACACATTTTCAATGTTACAGCCTCAATTAATATTTTTTGCAGTGATGGCAATCTGATATGGAAATGTCCATTCATAAAACCACAACGAACTCTACGAACAATCACTCCATCCAAACATGGGCTCATGTCCTGCAGTCCTTTCTTGGACCTAACCCCCCCACGATACTTCTGCAGGGGCAGGGGTTGGGGCTGGTTTTACAAGACCAGAAACGCCAATGACTTCAGAGTTACCCCCTGATTTACATGAGCAGAAGCAAGAGGAGGATTAGGCCACGGGTGTCTATAGTCCCCTTGGGAACCCGAAACTACCCCTATAATCTTTGCAAAGCCCTATTTCCCCTTTTCAAATCACTCACCTAAAACATTTATTTATAAAGAAATAAAAACCACCAGGAAAGGCAGTGAATGCCAGCCATCCCAGCTTGCTAAATCATCTCAAAAATACAATCTGGTTTCCTACATTGTTTTTCCCTTACAAAAAAAATCAATTTCTCTATGATTTACAGTAGGGTTAAGGCAAACGTGAGGCCCATATTAAGGCCGCTTGCCCCACGATAAGGCAGCAAAAAGGTCAACAAATTACTCTCCCCCTAATGGTTCATTTGAACCAGTGAAAACAGGATATTTGATCCTCCCGGGTCAGGCCTGTTTAGAAATCCTATGTTCTCTCTCTCTCTCTCTCCCCCCTCTCTCCTTTCAACTCTCTCTCTGAACCTCCAAGGTGACCTTTTCTCCTAGTCCTAATACCAAATGTTCTGGCTGAGTGAAGCTGCGCATTATTGCAGCCCTGGCCAAAAGTCTCCAGCCAACAGGCCTAAGGGCCAGGAATTTCAACTGCAGCCTTATAGGCTACAGCCCCAGCAGCTGGCCCAGGGCAGGGCGAGCCAATGCCAACCCCAGCTGGACAGAGGTGACCAGAGGTATCAGAGAGAGAAGGGGGGAAACCCTCCAGTCCTGCCCTGCTTGGGAGATGCTGAGTTGAGGCTCATCTTACAAAGGCAGGAGCAGGAAGCTCTAATGCTGCCTAGTAAAACCGCCATCACATCTCATTGTTATCCTAGCTGCTGATTGAAGGGGGGGAGGGGGGGCTGCAGGGATTGGAAGTTCAGCAGGGTGACTTGATGCAGTTTTAATGAGACTTGGGGTGGGGGGGCGGTTGCTTTAGGATGGAGATATGGAAAATTCTAGCCAAATATGGCTGGCATCTATGGGGGGGGAGGGGGAGAAGAGTCCTTCAAGGAGACATGGGACATTACAGGGTGTTTCGCGTTGAGATTCTCTAACTCAGGCGCCGGAAAGGACTCGATCCAGCCCAGCCCTCGTTTGCTTCTTTATTCCGCTGCCAAGAGGCAGAAAGGGTTAGTCGGGGGTTGGAGCCGAGAGGCGGAGTCCTGCAGTAACTCCCCCCGCCGCCCTTCTCCCCAGGAACGACCCCGGTGCATAGCCAGGGAAGGAAACGCTCTGCTGGGGAGAGTCAGCTTTGCGGAGAGCCCGGCAGCTGCAGCATGAGCTCATGCATTGCAGAGTTCAAATGCACTTGTCCAAGCAGACTCCGGGCTGCCTGGTGGAGGGTGCAGCAGAACCTGACTCAGCAGATGTGTGTGCTGCCAACGCAGGCTCCCTGCTCGGGAGCCCCCCGCCCCCGCGGAGAGCAGAGCAGGGCCCCCGTCGGTCAGAAAGGAGAACCGCCGCGTTTACTGTCGAATCAGCCCAGATATGGGGGCGGAGGGAAGAGTGGGGGGGGGGTCTTTAAAGCTGGGGTGTCTAGTTGAAACATCCCAGAGGTTTGCATGGAGCAAGGGGACACTGTCTTAATGGTGTGGACATTATAGATCATCTTTTCTTTACATCTGGATCTGGTCTCTTCTTTGGTTCGGTTTCCTTGCAGCCGTGTGCGGCTAGTTTGTGCATTTCGGCACTGTGAAGTGGTGGGGTGGGATGGGGTCCCCCCCCCGACACACACACACGCTTCATCGGAACCAAATTAAAGATAACAAATTAACCCTTCCCAGGAAGTTCTCCCTCCCTCTCTCTCACACACACGATCCTGTCCACAGCCCCAACGTATTAGAAAGTGGCAATCCCTTTTTATAGAAAAGGATCAGCCCATCCTAAAAATATAGGTCCCTGATTTCGCCCTAGGCTGGCTGACATACCCTCTTTTTCTTTTTACAGTTTATCCCAAGACCTGGCATGAGAATAGTAAAGAGAAGAAGGATCTTAAAGAAAGAACAATATTGAACTAAATTATTTTGGTGGAATTTACTTTTAATCTGCAAAGAAAAATGTTTGTTTTCCTGACAGAAAGATCATTTCTCCCCGCAACAGGATGCAATATGTAGCCTGACTCAAAGTAGATTAAAAAAAATCATCTTTATCATTTACACACACACACACACACACACACAATTAATGCACGTGTGAAGTATTAGAGGCACATCAGCTATGAACAACATGTCCTTTAATTCTGCTAATGCTTAAAAACGGAGAAATAGTAAGACAGACCGAGGTCCCTTCATAACAAATGAAGATTCGAATATTTAAACAACGTATCCAAACCTATTCCCATTGAAGTGAATGGAAGTTTCTCCCCAAAACTGATTTCAGTGGGGGGGGGGGAGATATGGATCCTACTTATTATTAAATAATATTGGGTGGGGGGAAATGGACAAACTCAGCTGAGTTTTAACATCTCTCTTCATTTGCTTTAGTTTGTTCTGTGTTTCCGGGAGGGGGTGAGGGGAAATTTTAAATTATGTTCTGCAGAAAATAGATGTGAATCCAATAAAAGAAAAACAGAAGAGAAAAGCCTCTGGAAGTTGCGCGTGTTATTGATACAAAACTTCCCTTGCCCTTTGCCTTTCATTTGCCACTTTGTCATGCCAAAGAAAACGATCAAACCATCACATTCTGCGGGAACCTGGGAATTCTTTGAAGCAGCTCAAAGTGACTTACAGGAAAACTTCACACCGATTTTGTAGCCCTGTGTATTGAAAAACATAAGTATAGCAAAACACACACCGCAGCCGTGCGCTCAGGTTATGTGTGGTCACATTTCTGTACCGTTTGACTGCCGGGTGTCAACAAGGACCTTGAGCATGCATTGGAGATAGGGATTTGTTATTTCTATAGCAATCCATGAGCGGTATTGGGCTGACTAATATCTTTTCTGATTTGCAGAGGACTCTACAGCTTCTCTCTAACAGTTTGGCTTTGGTGTTCGTGCCCCCAAAAAGACAAGCCGAAAGGGGCTACCGTGTTTCCCCGAAAATAAGACAGTGTCTTATATTAATTTTTGCTCCCAAAGATGCGCTAGGTCTTATTTTCAGGGGATGTCTTATTTTTCAGAAATGAAAAATGCCTTATTATCGATGGATGCCTTATTATCGGGGAGGTCTTATTATCGGGGGGATGCCTTATATTACAACGAGAGGCAAAACTGTAAGTAGGCCTTATTTTCGGAGGATGTCTTATTTTCGGGGAAACAGGGTAGATCATCCTCCCATTGGGACAATCAGCAAAACCTCTATTGATTTCAACAGGAGCAGGATCGAACCCAGATTGTTTTATGGAAGAAAAGCCAGTGGAACGTTCTGCCAACGTTACATGCAAGCACAAGACACCGCTCGGCCACGGTTGATTTTTTATTTTATTTTTTACACAGAGATCTCAGCTTAAATCTGATCAATGAAGCATCCTCTTTTCCAAAGAAGGGTTGTTTAAAAAAAATTCTCTCTCCAACATATTCTGATTAATTCTATACTCCATGAAAGATTGGGGAAGTTAAAGTTTCCTAAATAGAGAAGGGTGTAAACATTGGTTTGACGACAATGCTGCATTCCAAAGAGGGGTGTTGGAACAACTTGTTCGGGGGTGTGTGTGGGGGGGGGGCTGAGAGCCATTGAACCAAACTGTAAACCCTGTATATAATGGAAACCCCTTCAAGCCAGGGGGTGTGGCAGCACCCCTAGTTCCAGCCCCCATGCTTCCAGACTACACAGTCCACTTACAAACATTTTCTCCAGTGAAGAGCTGGATTTAAAAAACCACAAGTCTTCTGAGCGTATTGCTAGAAAGAATGCATTTATCGTTCAACAAAACTAAATCAAAAATGCTAAGGAAGGGCTGGGAAATCAATGTGACGTGTCTTGGCATATCCAAGACAGGCTGCGAGGGAAATCAAATGGAAATCCCCCTCCCCCAAAGAGAGAAAAGAATCTTTTACAAATTTAAAACAAATATGAGAGAAATTGGCAATGCAGGGCCATTTGTAACGGAGATCACAATGAACCAATTTTGCAGTGAAGTGCACAAAAGGAATACTCTCAGAGAGAGATGCCTCAAAAAAAAAAGTGGACTCATAAAATACTGTGATGCCCCCAGGAGTTTGGGAAGAAATCAAAACTGTTGCACTGTTTTCATATCGTAATAAGAAATATTTTCTAAACATCCCAGAGGACTGTCAATGTTCTGAACTCTAAGATTCGCTTCTTTTTATGGGGCAGGGTAGATTTTAAAATGGCCCTTAAAGACGTGAACCTTCTGGCTACTGGAAAATATCTGTGCTATCACCCTGTTCTACAGAAATGTTCATCTTTCAGGAGAAAAAAAAAAAGAATACTGAAGGCAAATATGAAAGAAGAGCCCAACCCTGCTTTCTTTACACACTCAGATCTCCTATAGATTTCAATGAAAAGTGCAAGGAAAAGGTTATTTGCCGTATGTGGTCATCTTGAGAACACTCTGCTTGCAGTTACTAATGAAAGGAAGGTTGTAGTTTCTCTGTAGAGCTGGTTCATGTTCCTTTATATTCAAATCAGGCCCACAACAAACTAACAAACCAGGCCACCCACCCACCCACAAAGGCAAAAGTGTACATTTTTGGTTTTAGATGAAGGGAGATGTTGGGAAAGCAGATCAAATCATTCCCCTGCATTGTTTGCAGAATGGGTTCAATGTGAAAGTTAGAAGCTGGCAATGCCAGGGCCATTTGTCTCATATTTGTTTTACATTTGTAAAAGATTCAGTCAATCCAGTCATTCAGACCAAGACCTAGCATGGCTGGACCCTGGTTAGTTATTTTTACTGGCTAAGAATCAGTGTCACTTACAAATATCACAACTTTTTTTTTAAATGATGCTTTCATTTCTACTCCAAGATTATCTGACCAAAACCTTCGAGCACCTACCTTATCCTCCTTACTGAGGCTAAACTCCCAACAACTACTTGATTCTGGTGGCCTATTTACACCTATTTGCACTGGGTTTTTGCTCATTTGATTGTTTCAAGGATCAGGCCTGTATTCCTTGCAAACCTTAAACTCCCACTAAGGTCAAAGTGAATTTGGGGTGTTCCAGGAACACAGGGCCAATCCTATTGAAGCGCTGTACAAATTGTTCCTTCTGTGAGATAGGTGAGCACATACCATTCACCATGACCATCCAAGAGATGGAGAAACAGACTCAGGGAGGTTAAGCGACCCAATGCCAGATAGCAAGGCAATAGCAGAACTAAGCTTAGAGCTGGTGTCCCAGGCTTCATGCTCACTCCACTAGTTAAATCTAGATCGGTGTAGTATATGCAAATGGCATAAGAAATTTTCAAAGGAAACTTTTTAAAGATGGGCTTCTACTTCTGCTTATGCTGTAGCTATTAATCCTTAGATGGAAACAACTAACGCTTGAGTTTTCTTGTGCGCGCATTACCTGGAAAAGGCAAATGAGTTTTGTTTCTGTGCTAAAAACCTCCCTTAGCTTAGCCTTCCTCAAAAACTGGAGGATAGACAGAAATCTAGCACATAAAATGCACATTCAGTATTTCAGTATACAACCTAGCTGCACTTTCCCTGTTATATACACAGAGTGAAATTGCCCCCCTCACAACAAGGGCTAAATATCTGCTCTGGTTCCAAAATGCAGTGGATAGTATGCAGTGGAAATGGGGTATATCCTAAAGATAGCAAAACTGGGATTCTACTCAGTACCTGAACTCACGCATAGGGGTAGCTGGAGCAGGCTAGGGAAAGGACAAGGGGTATGGTCAGTGGGCTTCCAATTATGTGAATGCAGTGGGTTTCACACCTCCTGCACAGAGATCACCTTGGTCACCTAACACTGGCTTTTAAAACTATTTAGCTAAGAAATATATTTACACAGAGAATTTTCTTACATTCTGCAATCCTGATCTTCTACGGTCCCCAGGGGATACAGGGGACTATTTGTCAAATATTTGGCCTGTCCACTGATATATTTTAATTTCATGGAAGCATTTCTATTGGTCTGAGACTTATCTTTACAAAACCTACCCCTATGGCCACATTGGACCAGGTATTGCCCTTTTAAATAAATAGCTTATTTTCTTCACTACTTAACTTGTCCACTAGTGAACTTTATTTTCCTTTGCCATTTTACTTCAACTTCAAGCAATCAGGTATTGCTTAACCTCTAGATCATCAAAAATAAGGGAAACTATTGTAAGTATTGAAAACTGGCAATTTACTGTTTGCTTCCTGTTTAGAATCATCTGGTCCCGGATCAATCTGACTGGATGTTACAGACCAGATCCTCAGTTGGTGCAAATTGGCAGAGATCCATAGACTTCAATAGAGCTACACTGATTTACACCAGTCTCAGAATCTGGCCCTACATTTCCAGTAATTGTAGACTTACAACCTGATCCAAGTTTCACTGAAGTCGATGGAAAGACACCTATTGACTTCAATAGGCATGGACCAGGCCCCTAATCCTGGGAGTTACTAAGCACCTACCACATCCAACTCCGCTCTTCTCAGGATACAGCTCTGCTAATTCCCAAGTGAAATATTACCATCATTGAAAGCAATATAGCGTCTTGTAAGAGAGAGACTTGGTGCTAAACTGTGTGGCAGGAATCCTTTGTGTCTCTTAGATGCTTTGCACTAAAAAAAGAACAAGAGTTGTCAAGAGACAATGAGCCTGTTCTATTTTATTTAACCTTTTACTTCTTAAAATTCCTGAGATACAATAATAGATTGGCAAACAAATTAATGTTTCATCGGGCTCAAAATGGAAGTTTCCAACATTTTGAGAATGGAACTGAAAGATCAGCAAGTATAACTTGAATTTGCCTCTTTTTCTCACTCTCCAACTACCTCATCTTAAGATATTGATGTTATTTTCCCCTCTTTCTTCCATAATAGAAGAATGACACTGTTACAATGGTGTCCTAAGACAATAGCCCTTTCTTCAGTGTCAATAGCAGAGGATCACTAAGACGAGTAACTTTGCACAATTGAGCCCTCAGATTTCTAGTATTATTCTATAGCCGTTCTTATACCACACTCGTCACCATAATATCTGAGCACGTTCCAGTAGTGCATCAAGCAACATGATTGCAAATCTATCGCATTTTTGTTTTCTCATCTTCTCCCGGGAGAAGGGTGCACAGTAGAGTTAGATTAGCTAGATTAATTTTTCTAGCAGAGGTATTGATAGAGTGCCCATCACCATAGCATTCAGGTGAGGGCATACATCGGAGCTTAATCCTTAATGGATCCCTTTTCCCCCCTCAGTTTAGCCATTTGGACTTGAAATTTATATATAAATGATACATTCCCACTCAAACCCTTTCCTCACTCCTCATTGTTCTTCAGCTTCTGTCCTTGCAGGAAGGATGGTGGAAAGAGGAGTTTTGCAATGGGATCTGAAGGTTAGAGTTGTGCTTATTCTTATCTCATCCGGTCAGCAGCTCCACCGATGGCTGCCTTCCTCAGAGAACACACCTCCACCAGCTCCTGGAAGTCTGACCCTGGGCTTTGAGAACTCCACATTCCTTAAAGGATGCAACTGTCTCAGAGTTATGAGTAGGGAGGTTTTCTCTGAGGTAGCCTGGACCCAGCCATTAGAGCTTGAACTATCATGACCAAGACTTTGATTTGGGCCAAGAAATTAATGGAGGGTAGGTACATAGACTTGGTGTGCTCTTGGTGGGTTGCACTTGTCAGGAAGTAGGTATCCACATGCTGCACCATCTGGAGTGTGGGTTAGTCAGATCGTCTGCCTCAGATAGAGAATTACAGCAGCTCAGTCCTGAGGAAACAGCCATGTGGATCATGGTAGCTAGATGATTGTTATGCAATTGATAAACCATTATTGAATTAGGGTGGAGACTAGCCTCCCCCAAAGGCCTTTCACAAAACAAACGGTGTCATTTTCCAGCAAAATCTAGCACTAGGCTCAGAAAGGCCAATAGGAACCAGATGTAAAAATAAATCCATTTCATAGTTGATTCATGGTGACAAGAGCTTTTAGGTGGGAACTCCTGGCAGAGTGCTCTAGGTTCTCAGGGCAACTTTAGAGCAGAAGATGATACAAGTTATTTTATGGATATGTGGAGGATCTGGCTGTGGAAGAGATTTGTGCATCTAAACTTCTGGATAGCTAGCTGAGCGTTTACCCAGACCTATGCCCCCATAGGCTTTCCACTTAAATCTTGCATTTCCGCCATGTGTCCCATTCTGACTGTCCAAGCTAGAATGGTTTTTGTAATTAATTAGCATACCACTGTGACAACTGTAAATAACACCAAGAATAACAAATAATGTATGCGATACCATAGGGCATAGATAGCTAATCAAACAGATGTATAATCAGGAAAAAAAAAAGATGCAAAGGTATACAATGTTCATCCCCAATTCCTATATGCCAGTTGTCATAGTCAAAGGTGAAACAGGCCAGCAGTGATTTGATGAGATAAGAATCAGGAGACCCGGGCTCTATTCAGGCCTCTGCCAGTTAATTTCTGTATACCTCAAATTTTCTCTCTGTAAAATGGGCATAGTAATGCTATTTAAAGTGTGTTGAGCTCTTCAGGCAGAAACCAATAGACATTCTTAGTGCTTTTCACCTACCTTTGGTATTGCTAGGATATCTAGCAGCTGGTGTCTAAGCACTTATTGTGATCAGACTATTAGTTTATATAGGCCAAGTTCTCCAACAGGATTGCCCGGATAAGATGGCAGATTTTAGCTATGCACTTCTCTGTTGGTTACACAATGCTGGAAGCACAAGACACGGGGTGAAGTCCTGGGCCCAGTGAGGCAAAATTCCAGTCAGCTTCAGTGAGGCAAGGATTTCACCCAAGGTCACTTAGCTGCAGGTTGGTTCAGCCAAACTGAAATAAGTTGCATCAAGGGTCACCTGCATTCAAAAGCAGCATAAAAATACAAACACCACAACACAACACACACACCCCTCAGGCATTTTGCTAAATCCATCCAATTTTGGGGAGTCAAAAATCACAGACCTGTAAGACATACTGATCCAGCGAGGACTTTTCTAAGAGATTGGATCAACAGTGAATCACAGAAGCTGCTGTCAACTCCCCCCAAATGTAGGTGACCAATAGTGTCTGGCAGAGACATTTCCTGCTGATCAATTTTAAAGTGGAGGTGTTGGAGAGGTGAGAGTGGAGATCAGCTCCTTCAAACCGGCTACAAGCCAAGCTATTCTCCAGTTTTAATTCACGTTAACCACTGATGAGCTACCATGGGAAGAGGACAGTTCATGGTGCAGGAAAAGGAATCTTTCTACAGAGTGCTTATTGGTATGCGGGGAACTGCCAGACTATTGCACAGATGTGAAGGAAAGCCCAAGCATGGACTATTACCCCATTCTGCTAGGTGCTGTACAAATACAGCACACACTGACCGCACCCCAAAGAGTTTGCAATCATGGAACACCATGCCCTGTGGCTTGTTTTATGGTCTTGTTCTGACTCCAAGCCCTGTCTCATATTGAGGGAAATTCTCTAGGGGCAGAATCAGAGATGCCAGTGGATTTCATGATCTACAGCCAAATGTTTGCTTTGGTGAAGGGGTTGGTGGGGAAGAGGTGGAGCTGCTGGAGATGACCAAAGGGGGGCAGGAAGAAGTGGGAACTCATGAGAGAAAAGGAGGGATTGGGAGATATAAGGGGAAGAGATAAAATATGGGGACTTAGAAGGAGGAAGAGTGAAGCATGAAAGATTTTTTTGCAGGGGGGAGAATGAGAGGAGGTGGTCCTGATGGGTTTCCTTTGGGAAAGAGGATCAGTGAAGGAAGAGTATAAGGCCAAATGAGAGGGAGAGCAAAGTTAAAGCAAAGAGGGAATGGGGAAGCGGAGAGGAGGGGCAAAGCATGCAGAGAGAATGAATGGGGAGAGAGGAAAAGGAGGAGAAACCCATCAGGGAAAGAGAAGGAGGGACTATCTGAGCGGGGAAATGAAGAGGCTTTTTCTGCTGTGATTGCATTGGCCACGATTAAGGGCCCAAATTCCAATACTCCACCTCCCTCCCACAATCCCCTTTCAATAGTCCCCGACCCACAAGAGACGACCCACCCACCCACTAAGAACTCATAGTCTCAGCTCAGTTTGCGTCTTCCATCAGTGCTAGACAGCCATTCTTCTTTTGTAATTTACCAGCCAACTCTAGAGTGCGTGCCTTATACAGATGTCCTGTAGGTGCACTTATTACCGTCACGTGCTTTTACAAATCCTAATTTCCATCAGTCTTTTCATAGTGGTCTCACCCTGTACACAAATGCACATTACTTTTTTAAAAGTGTGAATGAAGACATTTGTCTGCGCCATCCTTTCCAAGGCCATCTCTGACGTGAGATTTGGATTGTTGGTGCATAATTCGTTTTTCTTGCCTTTCTGTCATCTAATCAAAGCCTATATTTTAATACATGCTAATTCTACTGATCCCAAAGTTCTTCTACGTACAGAACAATTGGGAAACTCAAGAGATTTGCTGCATTCCTTATCAACACAAATCTGTAGAAAATCATTAGCATGCGGCATTCATTTCTTTTTAAAAATTTCACAGGTACAAATAGATAGTACACACCTATTACACGTACTGTTTTTCTCACAGACGTGTATTGCACCTATTCCACGGTTTCCTTACAACGGATAAGTCATGGGGGTATTTTTTGCTCTGTTAACGTCTGCGATGACAGTTAAGAAAGAAATTTAAAGGATACAAATTTGGATAATGTGACTTCTCTGCATGACTGAATCGGTCATTAAAAAAAAACTGGACCTTTGCTCTTCATTAATTGTTAGAGCTCATGCAAAATGGCTGAAAGTAAAGAAACTATTTATAGGCCGTCTAGTTTGCAAAAGCTCAAAGGTTGAAGCAGGGGGGGAAATCCATTGGACGTGTCTAATTGCAAGTCATATGTTGCAACAAAATAATCTCTTGTTTTTCCACTGGGTTTCTGTCTTCAATGTATATGAAGCTGTATAAATAGCTACATTTGAATTCTACAGATTTCCTGAAACACGGTCTCTTGTAAGAAAATACAAGATTGCATGTCTCAGCAGAAGGACAAAATGAAATCAACCAAGGAAGCGTTCTTTAAGGAGAAACATGGAGGCTTGTTTTTGAAGACGTCAGATTCGGTTTTGACATTCTTTCAGGCTCTCATTATGACACCTCAGCCTGCTGTCCCTTTGCAGAAACACTCAAAACTAATCACCACCCTGCATAGCCTGGGATGAAGATTCTTCACGGTCCAAACCTCGAATTGTTTCTCTAGGACATTTGAAGTGGTCAGAGATAGACAAACAATCTCGAAACATTACCAGAAATAACAGCTTGAAATAAAGGATGGGGGGGGGGGGGAGAAATACGTAATGATTTCTCTACAGAAAAGAAGTAATACTGCGCTCCATCTGGAAGCTTAGTCAAACATTCACTCCTTCCAATAACCCTTAAAATGCTAACGCCTGGATAAACTGGTTACTTCCAGCAGTCCTGCAAAATCATACAAATAGGGAGCGCCCTTAGGTCTGTTTTTAGAATTCATCGAGGCAAATTAACAAATAGACGTTCTTGCATTAGGTGCTACAATGACTGCTTCGCTTGGTAGCTTAGTGTTTCAAATTTATAAGCACGTTTCTAACGTAAAGTAAAAACATAAACATAAAAATCTACGGATCGGTTTTGCACATGCCCTAAATTCCTCGCCACTAAGTAGCTGGGTCATGTCTTCACTCTAACACATGGTCCCAAACATGGTAACTTTGTGTTAAGAGCCAGCGTACACAGCGACTGAATTCATGGTCACCATGGCTGCTTGGATGGAAGAGGCCAATCAAATCTCGTTAGCACTAGCAGTTACCACACCCCAACACACCATGTGTGTTGATTTCAATGGAGACTAGAATGGGGAAAACAGGGGAGAGGTACTGATCATTCAACCTTTTCCCTTTAGCGTGGTGGGCAAAGTAAAGCAAGGGTTTATAAATGGTCCCCTTCTGTTGCTTTCGGGGCTACTCGCAGGAGTAAATACTCCCACCTTTGCAACTGGGTGAGAGACATCCGCTTCAGGACAACGGGTCACGATTTGGGGTTGATGTTCTTGTTAATTAAAAAAAAAAAATCACACACACACTTGCTGGACTGTATAAACTCCAGCTCTCCCTGCAGCAGGCTTTCAGCTTCACAAAGCTATTGGAGTTCTTGAACTTCTTTCGACCTGTATTTTGGGAAACGTGACATTTTATTGGATTAAACGACAGGGAAAGGGGGGAGGGAAATCCACAACTGTCTTGGAAGTGGCATTATTTAGGTCTAAATTCTTCCTTGCATAGATCACTGCAGACCATGCTAAAAGTTGACTCTGGACAGTTAGAAAGATGTAGTAATGGTGAGGGAGAGGAAAAGGCTTTAGCACGTGTGTGCTTTTCCCTTTACCACTATTCACAAAATGTAAAGAAGGGAAGAACGAGGCGTCATTTCCCAGCTGTTTGGGTCGCTCGCAGCGTGGATTGGATCCGGAAGAGCTAATAAGCGTCATCAGGAAACTGCATTAACAAAAGTTGGATGACACCGATCTATTGTTATGGATTTTTAATCTCTCAGGGCATCCGCGGCGGCTCGCTGGTTTGGTGACATACCTCCCTGAGCCCAGCACAAAGCACTGTTTGAACTTCATCTGGTAAAGCCGCCTGAAACGTTAATTTCAAACTGGCAAGAAGTTGCTGGAAAATGTTGCTGTAAGTCAAACGAGGGAAGCGGGCTGCATAACCCTGCAATGCTCAGTTGACCTCAACAGGCAGCTTAGCTTTGAAAGGGGAGAAAAATGGACAAATCAAATAAATAGGACGTTGAAAATAGCAAATTCACAATACTATATAAGAATTAAGTTGGTAGGAATGAAATTTCCCATCACTTTAGTCCAAGGAGACAAAAACATTAATTGATTAATTACCGAATGAAGGAGTGAAATGACAGTATTTCTGTTTCAGCAAGATGGAAAAGGAATCTTTTATAGGGCGGATTTTTTTCAGTTACCTACCAAGAACAAAATGTTACCTGAAAGCATCAGGTCGTTTTGAGGCTTGTAATAGTAACGGGAGTTATTACTACCAATAAATACAAGTTTCTTCATCCTTTTGAAAAAATGACAAGATTAGAGCACTTTAACTATGTCTTAACTATCAATACTTGGATTTTTTCGTTTCAGCACGTTTTCCTATGAAAACAGATACAGACATTGAGATTTATTTTCTTTTTTTTTTATGTCAAGCCTGAAAGTAAAATCAAGATTATCCGTTAACTTCCCTGAGCTATGCGGGTCTGGTAAAATTCTATAGCCATACATCACACATTATTACGCCAACTAGCCCTATATATCAGAGGATGTGTTTACAAACACACCCTTCCCTATAGAAACTACTGCATTAGATTAGCATAAAAACCCCACAAAGACAGAAACCTATACGTAAAATCCCAACTAGATGGGGCTGATTATTTGACAGGGAATAGCACTGGTCCCACTGAAGAAGAAGTTGAATGCATACCAAAAGGTATATATGTTTTTCCCTAAGAGTCATTCTTAGAAAATATGGATCTGAGACTGACGCTGCATCAGCAAAAGATACAGTAGTGTCCTCTCTCATAATGAACTCTGAGGTGCATTCATTTCAGTGGATTGTCATGCCTGTCACAGAGAAATCAAAGGGAGAGAATGTCTCCTAGAGTGATATTTTCAGGTATTTACACTTGATTTCTTTCCATTAAAGCCGCAGAATAAAGGTCCTGCATAGAATGCAGCAAATATTTTATGGATGCATCCGTCGTTCTAGACGGTGTTTGAATACTAGACACTGAATGTTTGTTTACATGATACTGTAACTGGTTGTAACGCTCCCTTTAATCAAATAGGCTTCTTGTTAAGTTAGAATCCAGTATTTTAAGGGCAAATATTTAAGAGACATCTCTTGTAAGAGGTTTATACCTATCTATAAAATGAATTTCGTGGGAAATAAAGGAACAGGAGGAGACGGTTCTATCAGCCAATGAAAGGCAAAGTGTATTTGTCCCCCCAACAGTTGCATTGTTAGTGACTGAAGTATAAAGGGATAGCACAGACAGTAAGAAACCGTTTCTCTTTATACTGGCGGTTGGGACCTTCCTACAGGAGAGGGGCTCTTAAATGACTTGTAACAACTTTTCTCATGATGAGAATGTCTTAAAACAATACATTTTTGGTAAAATAAAAATCGTTTTACAAGTCACTAAAAGATAGAAATACGTTCTTAGGAATGGTCTCGAAATAAATGTGCCCACATTAGCAGCATAGGAAATTATGCCTGGTAAAGAAGGGAGCTCTTGGCGTTGTCTAATGTGTTGGGATTTTTAATCCAATATAGTTCCCATGAAAAGAGAACTGCTCGCTGGTTTACGGTTCATATTGTTGTTAAGTAGTTGGCCACCTCCCGGATATCAGCCTTTCCAACACACACTACTAGGCATATATGCCAATAATTATTCCATGCAGTGGTGTTGTAGCCGTGTTGGTCCCAGGATATTAGAGACACAAGATGGGGTGGGTAATATCTTTTATTGGACCAACTTCTGTTGGTGAGAGAGCGAAGGTTTCGAGTTTACACAGAGACCTGAAGAAGAGCTTTGTATAAGCTCGCCTTTCTCACCAACAGAAGTTGGTCCAATAAAAGATATTGCCTCTTTTATTACCTCGTCTCTCTGATCATTACTGATTCATTTGACACTTGCAAAAATGGGGGAGGGGAGTTAGTGGAGTAATCACATTTAGTTAAAATAAAACATTCAATTTCCAATTCAAGGCTGACCAAAACCGAATGAATGCATGTAGTGGGAGTTGATTCTAAGCTTCTGCAGTTAACAAGAGCAGTAAAGGCATGTGCTACACACGACAGGGAAATAATATTAATATATGTCAAATACGGAAATAGGGATTTTAAAGAGAATTCTGAGAGGAATCCCTTTCCTCAACAAACAACGACTGTAGCTAGCAGTTTATGTACACAGAAACTGATACACATATGCACACACACTTGAATGTACACACACCATATAATAGGAATAGTGTCTTTACACATCGTATAAACGTGCAGCCAAAGTCATCTGCAGAGGGTGTATCCGTGTTACACACATACTATATCGTGTAGTTCTGTTTGTGGAAACAAAGAAATATGCTGACAAGCATGTACCGTTGCCTATATGCAAAATGTACATACGTGTGCGTACAATGGACATACGTTCATTTGTTACCTCCGTGTAAACAACACTTTCCTAGGTCTAATTTCCTTCTGAGCAGGAAGCAGTTGCAGGCAGGGGATGCGCGGAGACCAGGATAATACAGCATCCCGAACTCAGGCGTTAAGGGCCCGGTTCTCCATGGTTTAATTAAAGGGTCAGGAGGATGGTTGAGAGTTTCGGGGAATGAAACATTTTTCCTCCCACTGGGGAGCGTTGCAACTGCGCGAAGTGCAGTATCCGAAGCAAGACAATCGCTTAAGAACGAAGAACTCTGGCAGAAATTGGGGAGCTCTGAAAGACGGGCTTAAGGGACACCTAATTTCATTTCAAGAGGCCGTAAAGCCACCAGAACTGCCCGTTTAGAAAGTGCAGCATTCGGGAAATCCAAATTTCTCCCCTGGAAGGAGAGAAACCCTAACAAAGGGATGGGGGTTTCAGGAAAGCCACCAACACGTGGGAAATCGCATTCTTTAGCAGAGTGCAGCCCTGCCATGCAAATCCAGTACACTGTAAACCCAGCTCCAAGGTCTCCCCGAATAGGCGAAGCTGATGTGGGTTACCAGAGCCAGTTAACAAGCACATTTCGCTGAAATCAACACATGGCGATCGGGGTAGAAACAGCCCGTTCTTGTTATGATTCTTAATCTCCCTGCGTGGAGACGTTTCAACCGGTTTGGAAACAAGCAAATCACAAGCAGTTGTTTACATGAACCGGCCCTCCCAAACGAGGCAACATCTGGAAGCAGGACCCTCCGAGGGGCTATACACAATGGCTGTGTACACACACGGCCCCGCGCCCACACCCACTACAAGTGCTACCTCGAAATCCACCCAGATCCCAAATAAGATTTCCCAGCAAAGAGTCCGAGCGTGGGGAGCGGTTTGTGCTTACCTGCCAGCCGCAAGCAGCGTCCCCCTCACAACCTGCAGAAGAGGAGAAATCTCCTTTCCAGCAACCCTAAAACTTCCCCTAAGTCCACCCCGGCTTTTATTATTATTATTTTGGAGAGCTAATCAAGGAAATAAAGTTAAAGAGGAGGAGAGTTCCTCTTGTTTGGGATCTGGTTTACTGGGGGGAGGGGAGTGAAAGAGACCAGTTGCTGCCCACTGCTTTGACCAGTGAGGGGATTCAACCCTGATTACCATTTTGTTTTTGTCCAGATTTGAAAGTAGGGCCCCCTGCATTCACATCAGCGCCTTCCACCGTGAGTGTAAAGGACAGGCCTTCGCGGGCCCCTCTGGATTGTCCTCCATTAACAATCCCTTCTTTTGTGGAGGTGTTTCTTTTTCTATTCACACACAGTGCTGATGGCACTTCAGGCCCAGCTCTTAAAGAAACTGTTTGCAAAATTATACCTTTCCGCGGGCTACTCCACAAGGCAGCGGGCAGCTGTAGTTAGGAAAACATTATTGAGGCTTGTAATTTAATTAAAAATGCTGAGGCGTGGGGGTGAGGGGGGAAGGGAGGCAGTGGGAAAGGGGAAAATCGGGGCTCCATTCATGCTATTTTAAAAATTAGAAACACTTTCTCCAACACTGATCAGCACGCTGCTAAGTCTCTGACCAGTCGTGGCTATAAATAAAACACTGATTTGGGGTGTTACAGATGTATACAAGTGTGGAAACATTATACCCTTTATTATATATATTCAGACGCATCTATTGTCTGCCTCTTGTGTTAGACACTATATCCCACACATTGTACAGATACATACGTGGAGGGAAAGTGTATATGAAGTTACACACACATCTGCCATGATATCTATTTGTGTGTAAACATACAGTTTATACACCTTATATGTGCTCGGCCTGTGTGTTGCACACTGTATAGATATAGATACATACACACACATATCTAATACAGGTGTGTGTGTGTGTGTACATAACATTACACACACACACACACACACACACACACACACACCCCTAAACTTGGTTTAAAGAAAAACGCATTTAACAATCCCTTTCCCCTAAGGGGAAGCAAAAAACACCAAAACAAACAAACAAAAAACCCACCACCAAACCCAACTAGGATTAAGAAATTAGTCTCAAATAATTAAAAAACATAGTGAAGGTGGATGCAATGTGCCCCATTTGGCCGCCGTTCATTTCCAGGACCCCCTAAATGTTGTGACCCCTCTACAGATTATCCCCAGCGCCTCCGAAATGCAGAATGTGGTTGGTTTGCTTAGCACTATGTGACTGTCGTTATTATTCCCGTAGCCAAGAGCTCTGGAAATGTTCAAAGAGCAACACGACTTAAAAACAAAACAAAACACATAATAATTCAGCTGGAGAAGCAGGCCAGAGCCTGACCCCCGGCTCCATGGATGAGTGCTTCTGTCGGACCCCTGCTGTGCCAATGTGGACCTTCAGCAGTCGCTCAGAAATTGGTGTGATTTGCCTGGGAAACCAGCAGCCATCGACCAACTGGCCTTGACAAGATGAAGAGGCGATGTATAGAAGACGTTTAATGGGTCGGGGGGGGGGGGGTATATATCCCAGCCAACCCCGGAGAGGAGCATTCCTAGGTAATCTCTTTAGGGCCGAAAGGAAAGGGGGTTGTCGTTTAAACCACGTCGGGGTCCTTTTCCCCCCCGCATCAGGAGCCCCCCCAGAGTTCTGCCTAGCAAGGGGTATTTCCTTTTTCCTGGCTGGGGCCAGTGCAGGAGGATGGGCTTCCGCTAAAGATGGGGATTTCTTTAATATCAGCGAATGACTTGCTGAAGGCTGGCGGGGCTTTCTATAGACGCATGGAGTTGGATTATGCACGCCTAATAGCCCAAATTTCTTCAAGTGATCTTGAAATCACGCTGATGGGCGGCGGAACATTTATAAATAACTGTGCGAGGAGTTAAGATGATTTACTAGAGAGATAGTGGGGAAGCGATTCCCCACCTAAGCAGAATAATAACGAACGGGCTCTGGGTGGCTTTGGCTACTGTGCGAGGTGGGGGGTTATTTCCGTGCATACAGAGTATCACTGGTTTTTAAATTGGGTGTTAAATAATTGCAGTAGCAATGGGCTGCCTCGCGGGTTGCCCCTCCCCCCGGAAGATTTAAAGCCCTGGAGTCACTCCTGGGGCCCCCCATTGTTATTTATATTACCAGCACTCACGGGCCCCCGTGGTGCTAGGAGCTGTACAAATGGGTGGCCTGTGCCGCGGCGCGAGGACAGCGAAGCGGGACCCCCCCACACTAGCACCCTGAAGAGCAGGGCACAGCTCCAAGGAGGAGAGAGAAAGACCCCACCCCCTCCCCCAGGACCAGGCTGGGCCCTTTCAGTCCCTCTTCTCCAACCTGGGCCACCTGAAAGGTCCACCAAGGCGGACAGCCCCCACCCCCGGGTTGCTAGTGCAGTGGGAGCCCCCCACGAGCCACCCCGTCTCCTCGTGAGGCTGGTTCAGGGTCCTGCCTCAGAAGCAGGAGAACAACGTGGGGACAGCCCCCTCTCCAGCCCGCAGGCCCCGGGGTGATTCGTGCTCACACTGCGCCTCTCCCGAAGCGCCATGGCGGGGGGGAGCTCTCCCCGATGCGAGGCAGGGGCAGGTCGAGCCTGCTGGGCAGTAAGACTAAAGCTCCTTCCAAAATCCCGAGGAACAAAAGGCCAGCACTCCCCACCGTGACCAGCAAGCAGCCGGAGCCCGGCTGCCCTCAGGATCCATGCTCGCTCCTCCTTCTGGCTGGAGGATTGGGCCAGCGCCCCTGGAGTCCAGCGGATTCAGGATCGGGTCCGGGGAGGGGGCAGGGCATTCCACCCTGGCTTCTTATTCACCCTTGCCACGTGGTCAGCCTCACCTTACACATTTGGGGAGGGGAGGCGAGGGGCAGGAGAGCAGGTCGATGGGCATTGCTCTGTATTTGTAATACCCGGGGATTACAGAAGGGAACATGCTTTGGCGGGGGACTTTTCTTGAAAAGACTAGAACTCAGGTACAAGGCAGCTGCAAGACAAAGCGGAGTGATGAGGTCCAGGGTGCGCACACACAGACCCAGCTAGAGGCAGGACAAAGCCCGGCAGGCACGTGACAAGGCTGCACAAAACCCCGACACGCAGGCCGCAAGATGCTGCGCTTTGCAAAAGGAAAAGATGGGGCCAGGGCCTCCTTCCATTGAAAGAAGCGGGGGTGTTTGTGAGACACACCCCTAAAGCTCCCCCCACCCCTTTGCAGGTATCCAGCCCTGTTACAGCAAGGCAGAGGTTAGCTGTTGGCCTGTCACAATTCCCTTGGCGCCTTATTTCGGGAGGCACGTGTCTACGAAACAAGAACCCTGGAAACCAGCAGCATGCCTCCAAGAACTGTGCAGTCTTCCAAGAGGCCCACTAGGTCCCTCCTGTTGTTATTTAGGTTTTTGGTCTATTGTTCGCCTCGCTGGACAAGAATGCCATTGGTCTGAGACAGGACAGCCTGCAATGCTTGTGCGGCGTGGAAGGGCCACGCGTGTTTTCTAAGAAGAGATCCACACATTTTCCTTCCTACTAAATCACGACCTTCTGCTTCACGTGGCAGCCACGCCTACCAATACCGCTCTGGGTGGTGTCAACAGAGCCTGGCATGGATGGATGATGCTCTCTGCTTACGGTTAGGAAAACCCAGTGGAAATACATTTCCAAAGGAAGGGGGCCGGGTTCTTTATTTACTGCGACACTCTTCACTCTTACGCATGAAAACACGCATTGAAGATTTGCGCTAACACCACTTCCCCAATAGCTTTGTCACGGCTCTGAAGTCACACCCTGGTCCTTCCAGATATTATGCCATAAAAGAACAATACATCTGTGGACCACACTCTCTTCCCATCACCAGCGACGTGTCGGGCTTGTATTTGGTATACAGATTCCCTTCTCTTTACAACGGGAAACTGAACGGGGGCCAGTGATCAGTTCCCATTTGTATGCAAATTCATGGCTTTCATTACTGGTATTGTATAGTTGGCCTCATTGGGACATTTGCCCGAGCAAGGACTGCTGGTCTCTCTCTTCTTCCCCTTTATTTTGGGATCTCAATGAGGCGCTTTACCCAATTAGACTATCTACGAGTGTGTCCCTGGGTTTCAATAAGAGACATTCTTGCTGCAGAAAGAGATCTAGGGGGGAATTATGGCATTATTTACAAATGGTTTGTTTCATGGACCTAACTTTCTTTCCTAGCGGTTGTTTCATTAATGCCTGTCTGCGGCACAACTGGACTCGGCCACTGTTTCAAAAGGAAAGATGGTGGCCTCCAAAGATCACATGCCACCCAGGTGGTATCAGACCAGTCAGTTGACTGGACATACCGGCCTGTCTCAAGAAATGGAAGAGGATACTTTGAAGAACCATGCATTTGAATTATGCATTTGACTCTTACGGACCGGCATCTCTCTCTTCACTTGTGTTAGTATCTGCCTATGTGTCAAATGTTTTCGTCTGAATACGGTAGATCCAGTTTCTATTTAGCAGTTTCAAGGGTCACCCTTTAAAAAAAAAATCAGTTTCTAGAACTGGATAACAATGGGTGTTTCAGAAAGAGGCGGCAGAAAATCATTTTTAAAAGCCTCAAATATGAAACTAACGTTTAAAGGCAATTTAGCAAGCCTTCCTACTGAAGATACAGATGCCAACGGTATTATAGGGCAAAAAGAAACTATTTCTGGACTAGTGACTGGCATAAGCAAAGTGTGGGGTTGTACAGGGTATGCTAGCAGAGTTGAATAGGAAATCCTAAGGCACTATGTTGAACAACGGAAGAAGCGGTTCTATCCTAGGCTATAAACAACCAGCCAAACAAAAAAAATCTAATCTCTAAACCTGTGATATAACCGCTAAAATCCCCCACGATTTCCCAGGTATTAATTGGACCTTTTTGCATGCTAAACACAATTTTAATTCCTTTCCAAATCCGTGCATGTAACTTTCTTCCAGGGTGATTGAGCGTGAGTGACTCGAGAGTTCTTGAAAATGTCTAAACATTGTTTTTCATTCAAAGCCTGAGATACATAAGTGCAATATTTTATCTACATTTTATAAAAACAATAACCCCGAAATCCAATCAGCAGCTCACGATGCTAGTTGTGCCTTGCCAAGGTGGCTGGAGGGGGAAAAAAAATCAAACTACAATGCACTCTATTTATTGAGAATCCCAAATAAATATCTATAGAAAAACTTGCTCCCGTGCAGAAGCGTGGTGAAAGGAGAAAGAATATTAGGTAATTGGAAAATGACCCAGCTAGTTGATGGACTAATCTTTTCCTAAAGAGGAAATTCTTGACATGAGACTTCTGCCTGGGTCCGTGAAATAACGGGCGGATCAAAGTGAGGGGTTTTTTTTTATGATGATTATATTTTAAATTTGTAAAATCAAGGACCAAGTGGAAGGGAGGGAGGGGGGAAAGGCGAGCTTCTGGCATTCTTCACTTCAGATGCTTGAATGTTTCAAAGTTGCTGCTGTGCTGTTAGCTGACGGCTATTGTGTGTGTTTAAGACTGGGGGGGGTGAGGAGGGGACTTTGACCCCCTGTTGGTGTGGATTTGCTGTCCAGAGACCGTTAGAAACAGGCAGAATGAATTGAATTGAACGCGATTGTAATGCACAAGGCCCTCCTCCTTTCTCAAGGAGCTGTGAGGCCAGGAAAGCAACCGGGAGGAGAGTAAGCAGCTTTCTTACGCGAAGGAAGATGCTTTGCAAATCAGTGAATTGTATATTTCGAGGGGGCGGGTTAATATTTGTATTATTGTTGTTGTTATTCCAGATCTGGGAAAAAAAATCAGCAACCAAGACGACCAAAAAGACAGAGAGGACACACTGGGTAGAGAAGTCTGAATCCCAAACCTCTTGTAAGTGTAATTACTTTCTAAGAAAGCTTTAAGTTATTCTTTTAAATTAACCACAGAAAAGACCAATCTCTACTGAAATCTCTTTTCTATGCCGCTAGATTGTTTGTGCCTGAACTAGAGGCCAGGGATCTATAATCCACCCCTCTATTTCCTTTACTTTTTGAAACAGAGCAAGGCCTCGTTTAAAAATATATTATTGTTTGACTTGTGGGTCGGTTCCGAGCTACTGATTCTGGGGGTGGAGGGTCGAAACGTTGTATTCGATACCTGTGCCCAGTTCCGATGGCAAAAGAGATGCTTGTTAGTTACTTAATCAGCAGAAGGGGGGGAAATAGGAAGACTTTCTGAAAGCAACGCGCTTCTCTGATCACTTGCATCGCCTGATTTCACTGCAGTGTGTGTGCGTGCATGTGTGTGTATATACACATCCACATTTTGCTGCCTGGTTTAGGGGTGATCGCATGTTGCGAGAGGGCTACTATGGATTTCGGGGTATGTGTTTAACATGGTCAGCTATGCATTGCAGAGTTAAGGTCTGGAAAGGGAAGGAAAGTGATAGCATGTTTCTTGTCTCTAGGATCTCTTTGTTCGGGGAACAGTAGGTGGTATGTTTAAAGAGAGACAGAGGGAAAGAAAGAAAGAAAGAAAATGGCCCTTTGCAAGTCATCTGACTATTTTCTTCCGGAACACAGAAATGCTGCATGAGAGATTAGGGAAGAGATGTTCTTAAAACAAAAATGTCTACATGGAGGTGCTATTGAAATAGCCCCAAACCCTACACATCTTTAAAGCCTTTCATACAGAAGGTGGAAAAAGGGGGTGGGGGAGAGAGTCGATTTAATAGCAAATTTAAGAGGGGCTAAACCATTGGTATGGCCAAAAGCGAAGTAAAATCATGCCACCAGCATGCTAAATAGGAAAGTTTTTCCTCTCTGCAGCTTGACACTGCTCAGTTACAACAGAAGCGCTCTTTGCCTTAGTAGGAGGTTAAAAATATCACATCCATGCTGGGGCCACCAGGCTTACAACTCCAGAGTGGCTAGGAACATTTAGAAAGGCAGCACGAATATTAAACAGCACAGTCTGTGCATGGATGACAGGCCGACCCTCCCCCCACCTGAGCAGATATAGGGATGGTCACTTCGCTTCTTAAGAAAGTTTATTTTTAAGTCAATCCGGACGTACACGATTTCGCTGATCAGGATTCGAAGGAAAGGAAAGAAATCTCTATTCAGTACGAAAAAAAAATTGCTCTTAATTATTCCTGACTGTACTATTCAAATACACCTGGAGTTAAATGATACGTTTTAAGTCAAACTGGCACTGGGGGGGGGGGGGGGAATATAGGAGGGGAGGGCAGGAAGAGGGGGCACCGATTCTGAATACTAGGGAGGTGACTGATGTGAAGGGGGGGGAGGTGGGGAGTGGGGGGAGAGAAACCCTATTTCATTCAACACCATGGACAGCGAACCCTTAGCCGGCAATGGAACCAGAGGCCTGTAGCTCACCTTTCTTTTCAGCACCTTTCCCCTGCAGAGCAGGACCTGGTCTCTGTACTCGAATGCCTTCTTCGAAATGAGACGAGGGAGGGGAAAGGAATAAATGTGGGGCCTCAAACCCAGGTGAAGGGAAATGCACAACAAACATGGAAGACCGAGAGTTTGAGAATATGATCATTGTTTCCCAGACTGAAATAGATCTCCCTGTTTTTTTCACTCCGCTGCCATTAGCTGCTCTGTATTAAGAGCACAGCAAGGTGTAGGCATTTGAGACAGGTATTTCTGGAACGCCAACTGGGAACTAAAGGGACAGGTCTAGCTAAATAGAAATGTCATTCTATCTGAAAGCCAGGCTGTTGGTTGAAACCCAATGCACAAAGACGGAGAGCTTTAATATTGTCCAATGAAATAAGCCTAGATCAGGCAAACTAATAATAAATAATAATAATAATAATTTCCCCCCTTCAAGGACGCAAATCCTGGATTTGGGTGTGAAAAGAAAATTAATTCTGAATTTGGCTGAAGATGGGCATCGTGTTGATGTCCAATGCTGGAGAAAAGCGCTCCCTCGCTCACGTTAATTTAGATTTTTCACTTAGATCCACAAGGTACAGATTCGCGTTCATGTAGCTTCTCGTGGACATAAATAAGTCGATAAACAATAATCTAAAATGAACCAGATGAAAAAAGTAGCTTCAGAAGATGGTAAAATGATGCTTAAATAGCAAACTTTCCTCTTGCAGCCTAACAAACAATGCATTTTCGCCTATCTACTATACATGCCATGCACTGTAGCACTATACAAAAGAAAGGAAGTCACACACATACACACACACACACACACACTATTAAGGTGTGCGAGTGTTTGTCCAATGGGCCTTAAGCCTTGAAAGCGATATTTCACATTGCTGCGGAGCATTTCTGATGGCTACTTTATTATATACCTCTAGTAGATACTCTGTCGTGAGATTCTATTTTAAACTGCCTTGAATCGATTGTTTCCTCAATTGTGTGTCTGGGTTTGCGTTTCAGAGACCCTCTATCTAATATAAACAAAACTATCAGAAACAACAACAAAATCCCCGAACAATTGGTTTGATCTAGTGGGAACAAAATGTGTATATAGTTTACAGTTCTACTAACACACCCATCATGTAACTGCACACCCAGGAATGGCAAAGTGGAGACTTTCAGAACTGGAACAAAAAATGATTTCCATCATAATCAGAGTCCAACTCCCACATAAGCATGTAAAATATCTGTGTCCATAGAAGTCCTACTAGAATCAAATCATAGTCTTAAATCATTCTAATAATAGACTGCAGCGTTTTGCTAGCCACAGAAGGTTATTATAGCGGAAAATAACCCACAAATCTGCACTTTCCACCTAAAAATCCTTACATGGGGCGGGGGAGAAAAAGATGCAGAAGTGGTTCGCCATATTTTCTAAGGATAAGACTAAAGTATAATAGGATGTGTTAGAACAGTTCTAAAATACTCATCTCTGATCTGTATATATAGAAGTATTCTATAAAAATAAAAACAATCTCCCCTGAGCGAAAGGACACTGACTCTTAAAAAAATGGCATGACCCTGGGAGTAGGCAAGCACAGCCTGATGAAAGAGGTCTCTAGGCATCATGCATTCATTCACGACTTAAAAAAAAAACATAAAATAAATCGGTTAAAACCATATAATGAAACGCCAGCTATAAATACAAGCAGAGCCCTATTTGCTGGGGATGGTTTAAAGAAGAACCAGCATATTGTATTCCGTGAAATAGATCAAGACTATTTGATGGCATTGCTACATTGTCCCTCTCGGTGGGCTTTTAAAAACAAGACTACTCTTTCGGTTTATTATTTCGAAATGCTCTAGAAGGAACTCCTTTCCTTCCAAACTAAGCAATTCTTAGCTCCGGTGGCTTCCGTGATTATGTAACTTTAAGAAGCTTGATCACAAGGAACAAAAACACATGTAAATAGGGAACCCCTTTATTTTAAAAGTGTGACTTGAAACACATTCTCTTCCTGGAAGTGGGGAGGGAAGAATTCCTTTACAATTTTCTCAAATCTGTTTTTTTTGTTGTTGTTGTTGTTGGGGTTTTTTTTGGTAATTACATCCATGTCAACTTTAAGGAAAATTATTGCTGATGTTTTTTGAGGTAGGGAATATAATTGAAGGATATACAGTCCTCCCCCTCCTGCCTCTGTTTAAAATAAAACACCGCAACAGAAAATATAAAGCTTCTCCGATTAACCGTTTAGGTGCAGATCCCAATGTATAACGTCTGTGTGTTCCTATAAGGACTAGATTCTCTAGCCCTGTAGTGCAGCCATACGTTATAGATGCAGCTGCAAGTGCTCAAAGCTTAAACACTATTTTCCGAAAGCCCGAGCCCCCAGCCTGAGAGGAAGGTTGGGATGGGCTGGGGATAGAGTCTCTCGAATGTTACTCCTATAGTTTCAAGGACATCTTGCTGATGAGGATTTGGTTAATGGAGGAGAACTTATGTCCTAGCGGTGACGTCATTGGGTCCCAATGTAATCCTCTTGTGCTGAACCCAATCAGCAGATGTGCTGAGAGCCTGGACGGAGGGAAGAAGCGCTAATCCTTTAGACTGGATGAGATCAGCTGAAACAGCCAGGACTAGACCCAAAAACCCCTCTGCTAGGAAGATCAAGAGAAAAGGGATAAATTGAGAGAGACGCCTCATAACCCCTTTAAAGAGCTTTGGAGAAGAGACGAGCAGGAGAATGGAAAGATGCGTGGTGCACCCATACAAGTTCATCTGGCTTTTTCCACGCCGAGCGGGAGCCTGATTTTCACTCTGATGAGGTCTTTCTTCATTGTTCCAGGGGGAGGAAGAGAGAGAGAGAGAGAGAGAGAGGTCTAAAATTCAAAAGATAATGAGAGACTAGGCGCTTTTCTTATTCATCTCTAGCCCGCATACACAAAACAAGCATGCTGAACCACGGGAGGGCGTCCGCACTGGATCTGAAAGGACGCGGAGTTTCTGCCGCCTAGCCACAGAGGGCTGCTTCCATTGGAATGGGTAAATCTGCTAAAAGCTAGTCTTGCCGGTGCCGTAATTATGGGGTTTAGGCGACAATGGTGGGAGAACATCCCAGCTCGATTGCTAACTTGGAAGAGCGTCAGGATTTTTTTCCCCCTTCCTCTTTTGCAAGCGTCCTTAATGGGCTTTATCATGATTATTAGGGTTTTTTTTGGGGGGGGGGGGGAGTGGGGGAATTCAGCGGCAAGATCTATAGAAAGAAATCGTCCTAAATTAATAAAGTGCCTTTAACTCCGATGGCCAGCAACGCAATCGCTTTAATCATGGTCACTCTCGTTCGATCCTTATTTAAGAAAGAAAAGCAAAAAAACCCAAACACCCCCCCCCCCCCAATCCAAACCGTGGAGCTATTCTTGTGCCTAGCCGCTGCGGATGGCCAAGGGCACCTCTACGCTATTTCGGTTTCCCTTCTAAAGAAGAGAGATCAGCTCATTTGCATTTTGAGCGGTTTAAATGAAATACGAGGATTATATTAATTATATTATTATAAAAAAAGTAGAAGAGAGGGAAAAAAGATGCCCAGCACTTTGACTAGACCTGTAACTGTCGAGAAATTGACCTATCCCTTGACATGAGGGATCTGTTACGCTTAATTCAGGTCTGTCTTCCTATTAGAAGGTGGCTAACAGCTCTGGGGCGACTGTTATGTGCTAAGAACGTATCCCTTTAAATACGGTATAGCCGGTTATATAAGTTGCAAACCCTCTGTACAGTGTATTATACAAGTCGTTTATGTGGGTATTATATTGAGGTTTATGGCAAAGTTTTTTGCGCGTGTAGGCGGTGTATAGGATAGGGTTTGTTGTATAGGTTTGTCTATGGGTTTACGGTATAGGCGTCTGATCTATAGGGTTTGTCATTGTGTAGAGGTTTATTCTAGCGGGTAGAGCGCAGAGATATTTTACACTGGACGGGGAGGGGGGGGGTTCTTACCTAGGGTTTGTTTTTACATGACAAGGATTTTATACCGTATTGAGAAGTGGGTGTGGGGGGTTCTCTCTCCTCTCGGAGGCTCAGAGAACCCCTGTTCTCTCCCGCTCCGCAGGGGAGCCCAGCCCTTGGCTGGCCCGGGCTAAGCCCTGGGCGCGTGTTGGCGAGAGAGGGGGGGCACACGAGCGGTGCCCCCACGGACAGCATCGCTCCGCGGAAGACGCGCCGGTGCCTTGTTCTCTCCCTGCCCTGCTGCCGACGAGCCCCTCTCTGCGTGTTCACAGCGGACCTTGATTTAATGTCCATACAATTAAGGCACGCGGTGAATGCCAAGAGAGGAGCCTCACAGCTTCATTTTAATGGAAATTGGGGACATAAACCCTCTAATTACACTTAACAGCAGCCACGGAGCGATCTATGGAGCATCCTCGGCCTTTTGACAAATAGGAGCAACAATGGCTCCAACGTCTTGCAGGGCAGCTGTCTCTTTACATTAAGAGTGGCAGGGGGGCGAAGCAGGCCCCTTCTGAATATGCAGAGGTTTAGGGGCTCCTGGCTCACAAAGGGAAAGGGCAGGACAATGCAGGGAGAGCCGGGAAGACAATGCGGTAGGGTGGCTATTATTGGGGGGAGGGGGGTTAAGATGTCCTTGCAACCCCCACGGTGGTAACTTTGCCTCGCTCTAGACGTTTGAAATGAATGGAGAGATCCGAGGGGGCACAGAAAGGGAATTGCACGAGCTATGAGTAAGACAGAAACCCGCCAAAGGTTCAGGGAAGCTGTGCTGTCCCTTGCTCAATGTCGCTTGAACCAAGGTTTGCATTTAATAAGAGGAGAAAGATCTAGCTCTGTCTTAGAGGCAAAGCCCTCAGCTTGGACTTCGTGTCCGAAAAGCGTCGCTTGTATGCTATATATGTAACACACACATCCCTCGACTTCCAACTGGGGAGGAAGGGAAATACGTATGTCCAAAGCACTTTAATGCCCGTTTCTGTGGTTAAGCGCATCGTTTCAAATCTAAGAACAGTGGCAAAATGTGTTGGAATAAAGAGTTCAGCTTCTCTCCTGGTTCCTGGATTAATCGTTGCAATAACGCTAATAAACTCTTTTTTTCAAATGGCAGCCGAAAGAATTTTGTTCTTCCTTTCTTGTTGTTTAACGTCAATTCTTTATCATTATGCAGCAGGTTCAAAGTCGTGCTGCGATTTAAAGAGGTTACAGAGTTTATTTAAATATTTTGAAACCACCACCATTTTGGTGGCTTCTTTAATCGTTTATATACAACGGTATTGAAATGCACAGTGGTTAGTTTTTTTTAAATAAAATTCGTGCTTCTGTGTCTATTATTTTTGTTAAGTTTAGAAGACAGCTCTTGTTGTAATACAGTTCTAGGAAGAGGATGTGGGGTGTTATTTTAAAGAGTTTAGATTTTAAGAACCAAAAATAGTTACGAATGCACTTTGCTTATGCAGAAAGTTTCTAGGTATTTATGTATCTCTAACATGGCCATTCTAAAATTAATTTATATATAAATAAACGAGTAATTCTGTATTTATAGATATGTGCATGTAAGTTTCATTATGTTTATATACAGTGTGTATCTATAACCATGCATATAAAGGTGTTGATATAGGTATCCATGCAATTTATATCAGTAGGATTGTGTGAATGTAAAAAAAAAAAAAAGCTGAAGTTTCTCGTTTATCTATCCCCCTCCCCCCTCTGTGTAAAGACATTTTAAAAGGATTCTCCTAATATTCCCCCTTAATTTTAAAAATAAATTAAATTGCTGGTCTAAAAACCTAGCAGAAAAAATTGCATTTCCAGCGGTTACAGACGAGCCCTCGCATAGCGCCATCTGCTGCTCGCTCTGCTGTATGGCAAGTAATGTCCGCGGGCCAACCGGGCTGTAGGTCGCTGCTGTTTGGAAGGCGAGATGCGTAATCCGCGGGGCTGTGGGCCACGCTGGAGGCAGCGGCCACACCGGTTGGTTTTCTAGGTTCAGATTAATTTTGTGCCGCAGGGTCTCCGATCATCAAGACACAGCGGACCGCATCCCGACTTGCGTAGGCCAACTCCCAACCCTACGGGAGCTTGCTCCGAGCTGGCCCCAGACACGTGCGTGGAGGAAGAGACAGACACACGAAGACACGGGGGGCAGAGGCATCCCCCAAAGGTGTAACTTGGGACCCAGCGCGTGGAGGGTTGGGTCTGGGCCCGGGCCCGCTGTAAAGAAACACAACGGGGGGAGTGGCAAGAGGCTATTTGCCTGGTTTAGGGGTCCCCCCCCCGCCCAAGTTAATTGCATTGTTTTGTTTAATGCCACATTCCCTCCGGGAGAGCAGGTGTCCCCCCCTCCCGCCTCTTGGAAGTCCCCAGCGGCTTGGCGTTTGGCAGGTGGTTGTCTTTGGGGCTGTTTCCCCAGCAGGAGTCTCCGACACTGGGGAAAGACCGAGGAGACGGGCCCTGTGCGATGCCATTGCTCACCTGTCTACACGGTCAGCAGCACCAAGACCAGCCAGCCTCGCCTCAACCCCCCGCCCCCCATCCCCCCGCATGCGGAGCTTGGTGAATTCCTCCAGCACTGCGCCCCCAGACGCTGTGAATTGCCGCGCATATCAACTGCGCTCCGCGCAATCTGTGCTCAAGGAGGGGCGCCTGGCTAAGTAGGGGGCTGGGGAGAGGGACAGAGACCACCAAGACAAACTGACACCCGTGGATTCCCCCCCACCCCACCAGATCAGGCCTGGAAAGGGGAGCCGAGCCTTGCCCCCCTCCCGCCGCTCCTTCAGGCGCTGCAAAACGGGGGTTTGGGCAGATCTGGATCTCGCTCGCACCTGGTATCGGGCAGCCCCACCCGCAAAGTCACCGCGGGGCAAGGCCCGCATGTGCGAGCTCAGAACAGGCCCGGGTCAGGGAAGGCGGGTTCGCCGGCCTATGGACAGGCTCGGGCCGCCAGCGCTCTCGCCCGGCTAGACCCACTGGGCCGCCCCTGCTGCGGGGCCGGTTTCGTTCCCAGAGCAGAGCGGGGGCGGAGAGCGGTCAGACGGCGTCGGGCCCGCCCTGCTCCCCGATCCCCTGGGCAGCTGGCTGGAGGGGCCGAGCGACAGGGCGGTACTAGCTGGGGTGCAAGGGGCCGGTTACCTGCCCGGAGAGCGCAGGGGACGCTCCTGTCCTCTCCACTAGGCAGGTTCCCAGAACTCCCAGGGATCCCAACCACACCTGATGTGCAGCAACCACCAACACTGCTCGGACAACATCCTTGATGCAGTAAAGCAAAGACCAGGTGTGATACACACACACACACACATCCTCAGGGTAGCACGTTCACACCACAGCAACAGCGCCCCCAAGCGCGCGCGGGGGTTGCCCGGCTAGCCTGGAGCTCGCTTAGCTTATTCGCTCCTGTTCTTTCCTAAAAGCCGATGGCGACCGCAGGGCAAAGAAAGCGGGGCCTGGAAATGCCATCAAGTGACACCACAGGCTCCGGGACAAGCGTCTGGAGTTCTTTCCAGGGCCTGTCAGCTACTCCCGTGGACAACGGAGAACGAAAATACCCCATTCTTGGTTGGCCTTTGCCACTTGCAGAAGAGCCGGGTGGTATTGGGGTCTGCTGGACTCCAACCGCAGAGGGACGGAGAGCCCCCAACAGTCCCGAAAGACCCACACTACAGAAATCACGTGAACACCTGCCGCGCACACGCCCGTGGCTCCTGTTCCCAAAACGCCCGATCCAAACCCACTCAAACAGAAAAGGGTCCAAAGCTGCCGGACCTCCCCAGCCCAGCCCCGAGCGTGTCTAACGCCGCCCGGAAGCCTTGACCAACTCACCCATAGTAAGTCCTGCTGGGAGGCCCAGCTGTCTCCCTGAAGGCGAGATTGTCCCACTCCTTGGCAGAGAGAGGAGTTATGTCAAAGAGGTGCTACCAGCCCAAAGAGGCAGACGCTGCATCTTCCCCACACTCAAATACCACCCCAGGCCCCACAGCTGGTTCAGAGCCAGAGGCCACTCTACCATAGCAGGGGTTTCCCCTTGATTAGAGCCTCCCGCGTGGCGAGGATTAGCCGAGACCCTGTGAGCCTCTCACCTGAATCCCCTTCGCCCCCGGGAGTTACTCAGAAGCGGCTGTCACAGCAGTGCACTGCAGAGGTCGCGTTTTGTCTTGGGAGCGGGGCCTCTGCTTTTACACCTGGGATAACCTCATTTCACCCCGGCGCTCCAGCTGCTGGTGCCCAGCCCTGCTCCCAAGCCCAGCAGCTGTTCTTCAAACCCCATCAGCCTGGACATCACTGGAGACGATTTACAGCAGCTGAGGATGTGGGGCCCTATGGACCGAGGAGCAACCATTAAAGAAAGCCCTTTCCTCTCCTCTAGCTTGTCGGTTTCCCAAGGGCTGGAAGGCAGTTGCCCCAGCAGGTTAGGCGTTGCAGGTCAATTAAAGCAATCCCCCAAGCAAATATTGTTCATAGAGGAAGAAGGGGCTGAGGTTGACCCTGATTTATTCCAACCCCCTGAGCCTTGGTTCCATTTTACAGATGGGTACATCCAGAAGGAGGCAAAGGCTCAGGTCCTCAAAGGTATTTAGGTGCCTGATGGTGGGAGTTAGGTAACTGAATACTTTTTAGGAGCTGGGCCAAAAGGATTTACCCAAGATCACAGGGCAAGCCAGTGCCAGAGACGAACTTGTAGCCCTTAGCTAAACACATAGCTCTCTGCTGCTAGGGCTTGGTTTGATTGAAGCAGTAGCAAACCTGGCACTTGACTCAATAGCACAGGATTGGGCCCCGCATGTTGAAATCCCTACAAAAGGCATGATAGCTTCTTATTTCCCCTCCCTGAGTCTGTCCCAGTCGCCCAGAGCCAGAGGCCCATTTCTTTTGTGCATCACAGCAAGTTCTTTGTTCCCAGCGACCCACTGCTACTGCACAGAGAATCAGTCCTCTCTGATTTACCCCGTCACCCTAAACAGACATTAGCCTGTTTGCAAATCCTTGGGGGTGGGGGAAGGTTAAAAGTCTTTACAGTCAAACACTCACGTGAAAGTGGACATAGGAATCAACACAATTCCTTCTCCCTGGTGTAGATCTGCTTTACCCGAAGCCCTTCTGTCAATACAAAGGAGGCCCAGTATTTAGTATTTAGTACCTGATTCCTCACACAAAGTGGACAGAGACTTCCGAACATCTTCTCGCCTCCTCCTGCACCAGCTAGGGAACTCTTTGTCTCAGCTGCCATTTCTTTTCCATGAGCTGCCCCGCTCCTGCAATAGCTCCATAACTCCCTCTTGTGTCCAAACCTGAACCAAGACCATGGCCGGGGGTTAAAAACGACAGCAGTGGACAGAAAAGATGGTTATGTCTATAAAAGCAGGAGCTAAAGCTCCAAGGATGGCCATTCACACTGGTGTGAGAAGGGGAAGAGGCCTGGAAGTTTCTGGTGCATCCCCAATGGTAATGTTAATGAGATAGAGAAGGGTGCTACAGCACACTCAAGGGATTCCCAATTGCAACCGGTATATAGAGGTCACACTCAAGCTGTTGGAGTGCTAAAGTTTTTCTATTGCACTTCTAGGTTTCTATCTATACACACACAGTTCATGCGTAGAAAGAGAGCTTTGGAAATCCGGGTCATTGTTTATTACATTCCCCTTCAGCTGGTTTCATGCTCCATACAGAAAATACACAACCCAGCACTGCCCTAATATGCTGATGAGAATGCAGATGACATGTACGAAGAGGAGAATTTATGACAGAGAATCCTTTCCCCCCAACATTTCCAGCCTTGCTTTATTTCTCCAGAACGTCATATTTTGAGGGGAGGAGGCACAATCAGCTACTACTGTATTAATATTATTTATTTGTTGTCCAAGTAGCACCTAGACACTCCAGCTGAGATCAGGACCCATTGTACTGGCTGCTGCAAGGATGCATCGTAAGAAACAGAGTAGTTCACTCTCTGCAAAGGGACGTACCATTTTTAAAGATGGGGAGGGTTAAGGCTGTCTAGCAAACCAGGGAATAGAACCCACATTCAACTCCAGTGCCTTAACTACATGTCCAACCTTCTCACCAGTGGGGATAATTCCTTGGCTCAGTCCGTAATGAGGGAAGAAAAAGACCTCACCCACTAACCCGACAGAGGAGAGACGTCAAAGCAATATTCACGGAGCTGCCCCCTTCTCAAACTGCTGCACAGTGTTTTGGTCGAATGCCCAAGAGAGACCTCTCCAGAGAAGCAGGTAACTCCCCAGGGGGCCAGGGAAAGTTTGTGTAGGCCAACAACAGAGGACCAGCATTGGCAGGGGTGGGGGGGGAATAAACACACTCTTATCAGAGGGGTAGCTGCGTTAGTCTGTATCCACAAAAACAACGAGGAATCCGGTGGCACCTTAAAGACTAACAGATTTATTTTGGCATAAGCTTTCGTGGGTAAAAAACCCCTCTTCTTCAGACACACTCTTGTTATTCTAGTTGGAATGTGAGCTGAACTTTGTAGTTCATGTATCAATTTTTCCCCATATGGCCCGAGACTCCTGCCTCCTGATTGGAGGACACAGAGATATTCTAATGCATTGGCAGCAAATAAACCTCATCTAAGCATTGCACAACCCAAGCAAACTTTGGAGTTACTTGGTGCCTAGAAGAGAGCAAGGGTCCTTACTTACCCAGGGTACATATTGACCCCCATTACCGCAAGATCTGAGCACCTTATAATCTTCAATACATTTACACACAAAATCCCCTGTGAGGTAGGAAAGTGCTGTTATTCCTGTTTATCAGATGGGGAACTGGGGCCTGGACAGACTAAGCTTCTCACCCAAAGTCTCACAGGAAGTCTGTAGCAGACCAGGAAACTGAACCCTCATTTCTGGCTAGCACCCTAGGCACTGGGCCATCTCTTTACTCTGATTTGCTGGCTCTTCACAACCACAAGTAAATGGTTCATGCCCATGCCCTAGTCCAAAATAGTAGCTGAGAAGGGAGAGACAAGGTCTATACATAGGGCTTGAATGTCTTCTAACCTATGCTGATGTAAATCAGGAGTGACTCCGCTGATACCAATGGAGTTACATCCATGTGAACCTGATGTGCGTGGGAGGAGAATAAGGCCCACACAGTGTAAAACAAGCAAGAAACAGGATAAGGGGTAGTTTAGGACATTTAACCATGAAGTCATCATCAGTAATATTTGTCCACAAGCCCTTTTTCAGCCATTTTCTGAAATAGGAGAGGATGGGATATTAATCCATTTTAATAACTTCTCTTCTCTCTTAGGGAATGGTCCATCTGTCTAGAGACAGAAGCCTACATATGTACACACATGCCTCTAACTGACGAGGGTGATGAATAAACTTCCCATATAGGCCAATTATTCCTTTATTGACCAAAAAAAGTTTGTGAATGGAGGTGGCAGCTTGCATGGGGAATGGGCATGGGGCAGAGTGGTCTACAAGACCATCTCTTAATTGAGGTTCAGTCAACATATTTTGAAAAGCCTGAGCACCCTGGCATTAGTACAAACTGAAGGTCAAAAATCTGCTTGCCTCACTCACTGTCCCTTTGAACTTCTCAGTCTATTTAGTCATAGGCCCAAACCAAGAAAGAGAAGAGAAAGAGAACACATTTCTCTTAAACAAGCCCCAGAATGAAGATTCAAGTGCATTACCAGGAGGACATCAAGGCTCTACCACAGCAGTGTCCCTGCACCTTCTGCCCTACCAGACTGCCATTTGTCTTAACCTCCCAATAGATATTCTCGCATGCCTGGTTTGTATTATTTAAGAACATAAGCTATGGAGGAAAGCATGTTGGCTTAGTCGTCCCATTGTGCACATGGTCAAAAGTGTGCAGAGAAGGAAGGTGTAACAGCCCCTTCTCTTCTCCCTTCTCTTCCCCCAAGGAGGTGGTCAAGTGGTCTGGGAGAAACCAGGGATGGAAGAAGTTCAGCAGGTAGCTCTGTTCCAGTCAAAAGGCCTGGACATTAACATTCCACCTGCCCTACAGAGAGGGAAAAAGTCTTTTACAGGAAATCACCGGTGTTCAAGGGAATTCACCCTGTAGAGTCTGTAGTTTGTTTAAACTGGGCTGGCAGAAGTTTTACGGTGGGAGGGGAGTAGATTTTTATGACATTATGTCACTTTTGGGAATATAGCATCAGTAACTAAAGAACGGCTCTGTGTTTGAAAGTAGATCTTGTGTTGTTTCGCTAGCTATTGTGTGAGTACTAGGATGACATGTTTAATGCAAGAATAATTTTCACAAGACTGCTCAGAACCCTGTAGTTAGTCCCTACAGTGTCAACTGCTTAGTGGGAGCATGCTGTGTAAAGAGGGTCAATACAGTTTTAAAATAAAATGGAAAGAAGGGACAATTATAAAACTGACTCATACATGGAGGGGACTCACACACCAAATCACTAAGAAGGAAAACAGAGCAAGAGATCAGTCCCTGGAAGGAGCCACAGATGACCACACGAGGGCACTACTCCGTATCTGTTACATCTCCTGGAGTTTTATTTTATAGCCTATGCCAGAAACTGGAAACAGACCTATCAAGAGGGCTTTGCTGCAGACAGTGCTTTGGGTGCTGATACGTTATTGCCGGGGTTTGAAAGAAAATGCAGAGGAGACATTGTTTAAAGCTCCCAGGTGGTGAATGTCACTTAGCCGCCAATGAATGATTCTGTACCCTTGACCTATTCAGATGCTGAGCCATGGACTTGGTTTTGAGACGGTGGCTTGAATTGGATTTCACTCTGAGTTGGGGACGCGGTCAGAAGTGACCTAATGCTGCCTCCTTTCCCTAGTCCAGTTTCACTCTCTCTGTGGAGTAAATCTCCTCTCTTGCTATTTATCTGTAGTGTTCACAGAATGAAGCCTGGGAATGGTACGTAATGCAGGATTCTTTCCTCCCCAGCACCTGTTTCCATGATTTTCCTGTCTTCTATTCCAGTCTGACTTTACTTTGGAAACCCTTTGGAGTTTGGCAGGACAAGTAGCCACTGCCTCCCTGTGAGCAACTAACAAGGTATTTATTGATACAGCAAGAAAACTAGAGATTTCATTTCACTCCATTCTTCCTTCATCACAGAACAAACACCTTATCAGCCCGATTCTCCGTTGACTCGCAGTGCTTTAGACAGGTGTAAATGACTACACAAGCAGCAAGGGCCTGGAGAATCAGGCCCCAGGAAGGAACCAGCATAAATCTTTAGCTGGAGAGAAACTCCTTGTGCTGTCCATAAGGTGGCGCCCATTCTCCATTTGAGTGGGGAGCAGGCTGAGTTTTCGGCAGAGAAAGGAGCTACTTGAACAAGATGCAAAGATACTTTGCTTGAGCCTGGTGATGTGATCCTTTGTTTTGTGTTTAGGATCCAGCCATGCAAAAATAAAACAAACACATGTGTACCCAGAAAGCAGCTCAGGACAAGAGACCAAGGCCCAGATCCTCAAAGATATGTAGGCGCTTAACTCCTATCCATTGCAATGGAAGTTAAGTGTCTAAATAACTTAGAGGATCTGAGTCTTCTGTAGGTTGCCAGGCCCATGCGGTATGTCTTACAGATGGTAATGCTGTGTGCCAAGCTCCATGGAGCCACTAAAGAATAGTCAAGGAAACATGTCTTGAAATCACAGCAGCACAATGGGAATTTTAACCCAAGCCACATGCCCTTCCCATCTGTTTGCAGACTGGTATAATGGAAAAACAGAGACAAGCACTTTCACACCCCAGTGACGAAACTTAGGCACCTGAATCCATATTTAAGCCCCTACACATGCTGCTTGTTTTTCAAATGCCCTAAGTTCCCGTGTCTCCTTCTGACAGGTGCTCAGCCGCTCTGTAAACCATTTATTTAGGGGCCTAAATAGAGATCTAGTTGACTAACTTTTAAGCACTCAGGTGCGGCCATATTTGATCACAAGCTTAACTGTGTAGTAGAAGAAAACAAATCAGTGTCTGAACAACTCTGAGACAAGAAGCTCTTTGCACAGAGGTAAAGATCTCCCTCTTTGCAGCTGCAAATTGACTTTACCTTGGGCTCCCTGCATTCTGCTCACGTCCATTATAATCGCCCTCTTTAATGCCCACTTCCCTAGAACAAGCTTGGCTCTCAAATGTCTAATGAAAAGGAGGAAAGCGAGATATGTAAAACTGCTCACACTGTTAAAACAAAAGCTTTGCAATGGCAGCTTGTGTTGCTGATTTCTAATTTACTGAAATACTCTCAGCAATAAACTCTGTCAGTTACCTAAGGAACAGTCCCCTTCATTAGGATCTACCACTGGATAATTGATAGTCAAAAACATAATGGATGTAATGGATGTCAAGGGAAACCACCAGGCAGTAATGTCTGCAATGATAGGATAATTGAACTTTTTTTTTAAATGCACCAATACTTAAAAAAATTATTCTGATACACAAAGAGCAGAATGACATTTTCTCTTAATTTGAATTGCATGGAATAGGCTGTTGCCACAGGTCCCCTGCTGAGGCAAAAAAACAGACATTGATCCAGCGATAATGTTCTCTCACAATGATTTCATTTATATTAGGCCAGATGACTGATGTAGATGTAATCATCTGATCTGATTCATGCTGCTGCAGCTCCAATGTATGGTGGCTCATTGTAGCATTATAGATTGGCTGTAGACACTGGGAGCCAGCCAGTTACACTTCTCTTGTTTACCACACAAGATTTTAACACAGCACTTGAGTTATTTCAATGGGAGCTAGGCTTCAAAATATCTTGGAGGATCTGGGCCTTAATGAGTTGCCCAAGGTCAGACCTGACGTGAACAAGGAAATGAACTCAAGTTTCCAAGTCGCGGGTTAGTGCCCTAACTGCCTCTTCAGCTAATCGGAAAATTGGTTTTTGATTGGCTGAAGTTTTAGGTTTTAACTGTTTTCAGCGAGTAATAACTCTCTACCTAGAAAGCTGATTGGCTGGATTAGATTTTATTATGATAATGTTTAGCATTTATGGAGAACTTTGTTGTGTACAAACATAAACTGAACTTCACAACAGCCCTATGAGCTAAGTCTATTGCAGGGGTCGGCAACCATTCAGAAGTGGGGTGCCGAGTCTTCATTTATTCACTCTAATTTAAAGTTTTGCGTGCCAGTAATACATTTTAACGTTTTTAGAAGGTCTCTTTCTATAAGTCTATAATATAGAACTAAACTATTGTTGTATGTAAAGTAAATAAGGTTTTTAAAATGTTTAAGAAGCTTCATTTAAAATTAAATTAAAATGCAGAGCCCCCCGGACTGGTGGCCAGGACCAGGGCAGTGTGAGTGCCACTGAAAATCAGCTTGCGTGCTGCCTTCGGCATGCATGCCATAGGTTGCTTATCCCCGTGAGATCACTCAGGCCTAGTCTTCACTTACCGGCCGGCGGCACGCCATCGATGTTCTGGGATCGATTTATCGCGTCTGGTTAAGACGTGATAAATCGATCCCGGATCGATCCCGGAAGTGCTCACAGTCGGCGCCGGTACTCCAGCTCACCGAGAGGAGTACGCGGCGTCGACGGGGGGAGACTTCCGGCCGCGTCTGGACCGCGGTAAGTTCGGACTAAGGTACTTCGAATTCAGCTACGTTATTAACGTAGCTGAATTTGCGTACCTTAGTCCGAAGTCCGGACTAAGTGGGGACCAGGCCTCAGTAACAAATGACAACAGAGGGGCAGAACTGAATGAGTTGCTGAATGGCTGCAAAAGGGAGTGTGTAGTAAGCCATTCCCATTAGAAATTGCTTATCTAGGGATGGATTTTCAAAAGATCACAGCACCCAGAAGTTCCCATTGTTCTCTATAGGGGGAGTACTCATTTTCCTTAGTGGGAGCTGTTGGGTGGTGAGCAATTTTGAAAAAAACTTGACTCTAATATTTAATGAATATTAGCACTGACTGATTAATGGGGGTTGAAGAAGAGAGACAACGTTCATAAATTATTCAGATTCCAGATGGTGGTTTGGTGCATTATTCAGTACTTATTTTTTGTTACTTTTTGTCCTGAGGTTTAAAAAGTTTAGATCCTCCAATCAAGGAGAAGAAACAGCATCTTGGGACTCAGATTGCCAACTCCCATTGGCCATCCCATCCTACAAACAGCAAAAAGTGGAAGTTGAATAGGTCATGAACACCACTCAGAATGAAAGTTGTCCTCAAATCTGTTTGCCAAACCCCTACAAACAAAAGACACATTTGCAGGGATCACAAATGATTCCGGAGCTGAAAAACAGGGCTACATTTATCAGACCATGCACTCAGAATTTATCTGTCCGTCTCTATTTTAATACACACAAGACTCAGATAGGTAACACATAAAGACCAACTGGAGCAGAAACCTCCAGAAGGGAAAGCTCCTTTGAAATATCTCTGACATTCCCAGAAAACTGAGTATGCACCTAAAATTGCCAAGACTTCGCAGATAAAAAATATTTTTTTTTCATCACTGTGTTTAAATGTTCAAGGCTCTGGCATTCGCTTCAGGCAGTAATATTTGAATACAGTTCTTTCTAACCATCAGCTTATATCAGCCATTAGCTGCATTTTGTATGTATGCAAACAAGTACCAGGTACCATGCCTTCTTACATAAAAGCATTTGTCCTAGCTATGCTATGACATTTATTTCCGTGTTCTTTCTATCCTTTTTGGCAGAGCTGCTGTCACAGTCTCTCACCCAATGTCAACTCAGCACCTTCTGCTGCTCTTATTGTTGACATCAGCTCTCTGCAGGTTCTGAGACGGGGTGACACTAGAACAGCGAGTGACAAACGAAGTACCATGGGACAAGAAGAAAGGGCACATTACCCCAGGCAAGTTGGAGAGTTTTTCCAAATGGGATTTCACTGGTCTATAATAAATGTTCCAGTCGTAAAAGTGGAGAGTCTCAGTGCTTAAAGAAACACAGGAATAAATAGTTACCAAAGCAAAAAGAGAAAGAAAAATGTATCTCTGTTTTATTTTTTTTAAAAATAATGAAATGTTCTGACCTGAGAGCTTGAAGCCTTCTGTCTTCGGAGAAGGTACTTTATGAGAACAGCACAGCCCTCACTTCCCACTGCAGCCCGCCAATAAGCCCAACCCTGAATTGGAGGGGCCATTTCAAGGCTCTAGAGCTAGTGCTGGTTGGAAAACGGCAATTATTTTTCCACAATAAATTTCCATTTTTAAAAAAATGTATCCAAATTTCAAATGAAAATATATATTTTTTTAAAAATGCCCCCTGCCCCCCAACTAATGACATTTCTCCCATTCAATTTTTGGTCTCCAAAAACTGGTTTTGGTTAAACAAAATCGATGAAAACTTTCACGTTTTTTGTCCAAAAAATCAGAATGTTGTTGAAAATTATATTTTTCCATAAAATGTTTCATTTTTGATGAAATGCCATTTTTGGTCAAAATTACTTTTCAATTAAAAATGTTTTGACCAGCGCAAGTCAGTGGATAGTTCATTCTCTGTGCCTGGTTAGTTCTTGGAAGCTAAGTAAGGCTTTGTCTTCACTGCTAACAAAGGTGTGTTTTTATGTTGGGGTAACTAACGCATATGAACAATTCTGAGGTAAAACACAGTGATGACAAGTTTACCATAGGGTAAATTAGGCCAGGTGAACCAGGAATGAGGGGATAGTGCTGACCTCACTTAGTTTACCTCACGGTAAACATGTATTCACTGTGTTTTTACCTCAGGATTGTTCATATGCGTTAGTTACCCCAACATAAAAACACACCTTTGTTAGCAGCGAAGACAAGGCCTAAGGCTAGCTGTGACATGGATATCTGCCTAAGAGAAAGTGACCTGAGATTTCCAAGCTCATTCATGCAGACCAGGGAATGGACAGATGGTAGAGCTTTGTTCTAGTATAAGTATTTTGAATAGAGATGTGATTTTTTTTTTTAGCCATATTGGCTATGTCTACGTGATGAGCTCGGGGAGTGATTCCCAGCTCACATAGACAAATTCACGCTAAAATAGCAGCATAGGTGTGGTAGCAGGGGCAGCTGCAGCGTGTGCTAATGGCCCTGGGTAGGTGCCCGTGGAGTTCAGGTGGGTTTGTACTCAGGGAGGCGACCACAGTACTGCCACTGCCCATCCTACCGCAGCTAGCTCAAAGTATGCCTATATGCCAGCTGGGAATCACACCTCTAGCTCATGTGCAGACATAGCCACATAGTCATAGTACAACCCCTAGAGTGGATGCAGCTATACTGATATAAATGTGTCTTATGTGTAGCATTCCCCCCGTCCCATACAGGAATAGTGATGTCGTTAGAGATGCACATCTCTTGTGCAAAGACGAGGCCAAGGTCTAGTGTATAACCACTGAGTCAAGCTTGATTTAAGCTATTGATTTAGATAGTTACCTGTAGAATATCCCATAGTTCTGTGGTTAGTGCACTGGCCTGGGATGCCAAAGACCAAGATTCAATTCCCCCACCCTCTCTGCCAGAGCGGGGAGAAAGGATTTGACCAGGGGACCCCCCACCTCCCAGAAGAACCCTCTTACCACTGAGCTATGGGATAGTGTGATGTGGCAGTCCCTCAATCTCTCTGTTGCTGTTCCACCGTGAATAACTAATAAAAGAGTGATTGGAGCAGGGGGAGCGGACTCAGGGTCTTCCACCTCTCGGGTGTGTGCCCTAAGCACTGGACTATAGAATCATTCACATTCTCTCTCCCTCTGTCTCAGGTACAGCAACACAGAGGAACAGTCATTGGGTGAGAGAGACTCAGTCCAGGGGTTTCATTATTTATTTATAGCGGAACAGCTTCCACAGGAGCGATTGAGGGCATCCCCCATCAGAATATCCCAAAGCTCACTCTCCTGAGAGGTGTTCAAATCATTTCTCCCTCTTGGGCAGAGAAGGGGGCATTGAGCCTGGGTTTCCCACATCCTAGCTGAGTGCTCTAACCACTGGGATAAAAGTTATAACCCACCTCTTCCTCTCCCCTACTCCAGGAGGCATTCTAAGATGCCTGTCTCTCCACATTCATTGTATAGGGAGCCTGGACGTCTAACTCGGCTTTGTGGATTGCCGTGCTGTTCCTGTGATTTCCTAGCTGCCTAAAAGTTAGGCGCTATGATGCTCAGTGTTGCAACACCAAAGTCCCTTTGTGGATCCCCTCCCCGCTAACAGCTAGAACAAATAACTAAGGCAGTGGGCTTATACTGTCAGAGTAGGGTGACCAGACAGCAAGTGTGAAACATCGGGACAGGGGGTGGGGGATAATAGGAGCCTATATAAGAAAAAGCCCCAAATATCGGGACTGTCCCTATAAAATCGGGACATCTGGTCACCCTATGTCAGAGCCCAAATGCAAAACTTTGCTTCATTAAACTGAATCCCCTTGCCACTAAATTCAGGTGAAGCCCTTGAAGACAGGAAAGTCACTGACATAGAAATGACTGAAAAGGTTCTAGAGATGCCATAGGAAATTACCGGCCAATTAGTTTCAACGTCATCCGTGGGGGAAGTGTTAGAGAGTGTTTAAGGGATCAAATGTGAAAGCACAGCTTGAGTAAGGAGGGCCAATGTGGTTTGGGGGAAGGAAGGCTGTGTGCCTAATTTGACGGAGCTCTCTCAGGATATTACTGTTAGAGCAGTCCGAGTGAGCAAAATGGGCATCGCCTATTTAGACGTGGTGAGAAAACTGGACAAGGCTCCTCAGAGAAAGTTAATGATCTAGGTGGGGAGTCCCAGAATAAATGAATGGCTTAATGGCTTAATGCACGGGAAATTGGCCAAAAGCAAAGGAACAAGTGGGAAGGTCTTAATGGAACCTTTCGATGTCAGGAGGGGATTGTTACCAGGGTTCCTGTAATGGACCAACACAGCCAGCTCACCTGGCGTAGAACAAAACCCTGCAGGGCTAGATTGTGAGTGACTGAGCTCCCTAGGGCAGGGAGCAGTCACTTTAAGGCTGAAGCACCATGACCTTGTATAAACATGGCTCTCAACAGTTTCATGCACAGCTGTTGGATTTTTGTATTTGTTTTGCACTATCTCTCCCCCATTGTTCTGTCCTAATGGATTTTTTTAAAGCGCTTTTCAGAACTAACAGACGTACAAACAAAGGCAACTGCACATGAGTGACAGGGGGCTCGATCCTGTTCCCAGTCTCTTCTGCGATCGTTTTGCCAGTGGCTTCAATGGGGACAGACTCAAGGCTGTCAGATGGTAAGGCTGGCTGAACACGCCTAGATTGCCAGGGTTGCAGAGTGTGTGCATCACACTGGGAATTGAGGCTGAGATTTTTCTAAGCGAATCAGAGCCCACAGTCCCCTACTCAGTGTTGATGGTGCTGCCTGTTATTTTTAATGGCTGGATAGTTTCACATTAAGGGTACATCAACAGGGTGTGGGCAGGAGACATTTGAAATAATGGTCATTTTATTATCATGGAACCTGATTTTCATAAACTCAAGCTAATTAAACTGGTACACACATGTAGGTGCCAATGCATGCCTAAGTTGCACATGCAGTTACTAGGACTGAGCATAAAGCAGGTAGCCATTGACTAGATCGGGCCACTTGCAACTGTTCCATTTGTGCACATACTGCAATTGCATGCATAAATTAGGCACATAAATGCATGTATTCCAGGATATTTCACTTACTAGGACCAGGAACACTCTGTGTTGCTCTTTGAGCCCATGATCTAGCTGCAGAGCCATATTCCTGAGACATTATGATACAAATAGTGGACTTTCTGATCTCTATACATACCTATAGGCTAACATTTTCAAAAGCAATGGGATACCCAACATAAGTCACGGTGAAGAGAATGTTGTAAATTGGAGAGGGTGCAGAGAAGAGCCATGTAGCAATGCCTGCTCCTGGCCCCTCCACAAACGCAGTCAGAGACCAACTGAAGTGCAGCACCTGTGTCCTTTTATTGTTTGTGTCCATTCCCACCACCTATTATTTACAGATATTTACAGGGACCAACACTCCAGGAGACTACTAGCTTCCCAGCCAGCAAGGATCTAGCACCCACACTCCTCCCTTTCCTCTCACCCTCTGTGACCTGTCTCTTAGCCAGCTTTATAGGGCAGGCTGGCTACCCAGGCCTGCAGGTGGATCCACTCTGGTAATTAGGGCGTGGCCCTTCAGCCAGCCCAACTAATACCCTTCTTCCTCTGGACCAAGGCTAACAGAGGCCTGGCTTGTTTCTCCTAGCCAGCACCCTGTTACAAGTCACAAGAATGATTAAAGGCTTAGAAAACTTGCCTTATAGTGACAAACTCAAAGTGCTCAATCTATTTAACTTAACAAAGAGAATGGTAAGGTGTGACTTGATTACAATCTGTAAGTATCTATATGGGGAAAAATATTTAATAATGGGCTTTTCAATCTAACAGAGAAAGGTTTAACACAATCCAATGGCTGGAAGTTGAAGCTAGATGCATTCAGACTGGAAATAAGGTGTACATATTTAACAGTGAGGTAATTAACCACTGGAACAATTTACTAAGGGTTGTGGTGGATTCTCTATCACTGAAATTTTTTAAATCAAGTTTGGATGTTTTGCTAAAAGCTCTGTTCTAGGAATTATTTTGGGGTGGTTCTATGAGCTGTGCTATACAGAAGGTCAGACTGGATGATCACAATGGTTCCTTCTGCCTTGGAATCTATAACTCAATAAAAGAGGCCTGATTCTAAGAGGGTGGGTGCTCCGCACTTTCTGAAAATCAGTCCCCTTTTAAGGCATCTCAGTTCATCAACCCCAAAATTGATACCACTAAAATCACTAGTTAATATAGAAAACCTTGGCCAGAGAGCTCATGCAATAACAAACAATATGATAGATATCAACAGGCTAGTAAAAAGAATCCTCCCCAACCCCAGCAATTGAACTTGAAACATTTTCAAGGACATGGAATGAGTCACGAATAAGGGGTTAGAACTTGGTATCTGAATGTAATCTCCAAAAACCCAAATCAAAACTGTCTAACGGGAATGAAATGCAAGATAATTGCTTTCTTAGGGAATTCTCCAAGATGCAGCATAGTCTTTATCAGATTACGTTGTTATCCACATACAAAAGGCATCAGCAGGTCATAATGCAATGGTAAGGACAGCACTTGAACCCAAGCTTTAATGCCAGGGTAACTTTTGTTAGAGGAAGAAAGTAAAAGGGGGTGTGCATGTAGGGTTGGGTTTTGTGGTAAACAGAATTGCTAGTGCTTGAAGTAGGATTTCTATAATACAGTCAGCACTGTCTGTCCAAACTCGCTATCCTTTTATCAAATCCAACATCCCATTGTAATGTCTATTGCTATGCTGATATCATTAGAAACTCTGCTGGAAAGTTACAAACATGAAATGCTGTGGCTACCTGTAAAAGATGTCCAGGGATTTCTCTTCCTGCCCACTTGACATTTGACTGCATCTCTCACTTCCATCTTAATACAAAGTATGCTGTAAAGTACCTCACCCTGTCTCTGGGAGAAGGCAAAAATCCTCACTTAAATACAAAACCAGAGCATCTTAATGTTGATTTTTTTTGTTGGCTTTATTGTCCTTATCAACTGCTGCAGACTGTAAGCTTTCATATATATGTCTATATGTGTATACATATATATATATATATATATATATATATATATATATATATATATATATATATATACACACACAGAGAGAGAGAGACAGGTGTGTGTGTGTGTGTGGCTTGATTTTCAAAACTGTTATGAGAACGCACAGCTCCCATAGAGGTTAATGGACATGAAGTCTTATGCTTCTAGCATTGTGGAGGTAAACTTCAGAATGCCACTTGATGCAATATCATTGTACTGAGTTGCTGACTAGACACACTGAAACGATGGTTTGGAGAGGCATGAACTGCTCCCATTCAACTCAGCAGGACGATGAATTTGAAGTCTGCCCATGACCACTTAAATGTCATTGTTAACTGTTTCAATGACTATCAATTCAGCAGAAACATCTGGCGACTGTGATTGTGGATGCAGATTTGATGGGGTGCCACCACTTTTCTCAACGGTTTTAAGCAACAGAAGAACCACAGGTGCCCGCCATCTCAGCTTCTTTTTGGCCTTCTGCAAATTCCTGCATATGACAAAACCCATTCTTGCAGATCTACCCTTTTATGGATGGCTTCCAGACAGGGATTGTTTGATTTACTTTTACAGCATAACCAGCTGCTCATCTTCTTATGTTCCTCTGATTAAGGCTTTACAAAATGTGAAAAGCTTTTCTTGCCGGGTTCTATTTTATTTTATTTATGGTGAATCGTTCAGACCTCTTCCTCCTCCTCCACATTTTGTCTTTTTTCTACATTCCCCCATTTCATCTATTGTCATCACATTGTTTTAGTTCTCCAAGCCGGTCTCAAGGTCCCTGCAGTGTGGTAAGGCCAGATCCTCAGCTGGTATAAATCAGGATAGTTCATTGAGTGATGTCAATTTACATCAGATCAAGGACTGACCCCTAGTGAACATGGCGATAAAATCACTCACCTATCTGTATAGAGCGAAAGCTGGTGCTATTTGTCACTGTATTTGACTCTTCAAAATGCAAACCAAACCAAAACATTAAAAATATTATGCCTGGTTTTTATATCCTGGGTTTAATAAGATCTCTTTGAAGAAAGGAATAATTCACAGGAGGCAGCATGTCCTGTTCTACCAAGGATAGAGTCTCTGTAGCATCATTCAGTCTGAGCAGGCTGCAAGTTTAACTGCATTAGAAGTGAGGCAATTAGATCATCAAGGACATTTTAATTGACAGGGCTGTGTCTTCCCTTCTTTCTTTGTACAATATATTTTGCTCGCAGACCTCCATGAGCCACAGAACACCACAGGCAGGGGTACAGCCTATAAATCCCACCTTCTTTGTGACTTGCTAGTCCTTGTAAGGCATTTTTAAACTGATTTAAGGTCTGTTGTAGTTACTATACTACAGGGGCCCTCTGCCTCTGGACAAACTGTACTAACGTGACTAATGGAACAGTTGGTCACCTTGGAATAACTTTGATGATTTCCTTATCCGTACATGAGCTGCACCTGCAGCCATCCTTCTTCTTTTATAACCACTAGGCAGTCAGGATGGCGTGCCTGGGTTTACACTGCTGGTATGTTTGTCTTTTACAAGTCGTGCAATAACACTGCACGAAGGAAGAGAATTCCTCATACCTCAACCACTGACATTTCACACCAACGATTTACAGTGTGCTCCGTTGTCCCCCAGTTAAGGGTCTTTTGGATTGGGTTCAAATGTCATGAATCTGTGAGCCAAAATACGGTTAACTGTCCAAAAAATGCATGGATCTGAAGTCCCAGGGAAATGTCACAATACTGGGTTAGTTTTAATCCATTTCCTGTTCCGTGGAGTAGCAAAGTCTTTCAGTACAGAGAGAGGTCAGTATAGGTGGGTATTTCAGAAGGACCTCTTTGGACAGTGGTCTCACTTCTTATCCTTTTGCCTCAGATCTCCACTGTGATTCTATCCTTCCTTTAGTAGGGTTGAGCTGCATGAACTAATACGACTTTTTTTGTGTCTAACTCTTATGATCCTATTCAGGCACAGAAGTATTTACATGGAGATTTCATTATATATGGCACAAAAGGTTTGAGACATTCACTTCAACTTCACCACCCCCTCCTTCCCAATCTCCAATCCCCTTCCAAGTCTCCCTTCCCTTCCTGTCTTTCACTAGGCCACACCTAACGTGCCCTCACACAAACCACAACATCAAAGTCAAAATCATGACACTAACATGTTATTTGCTGTCATCACCTTCCTCTGTTGCATGGCGTGTGGGGTCACTTGCTGGGATTACCTGGGCCTATCTCAATTAATCGATTCCCTGCTATTGCAGGGGCCCCGGGCACTGGTGCGCCTCTGTCCTGCCTATTCTCTGCCTGTGGCACATTGTAGTCTAGTCTCCGGTGGGCTGTAATACTTAGCTCTAATTTTGGTTGGTGGGTTTAGTGTATGGGCGCTGGGTGGTATTGGTGATCTGTGATCACATCTTTGGAGATCCCTTTTGGCCTTAAACTCCATGACAAACTCCATGACAACTCTCACACTGTTCGCTTTGCTTGTGTGTTATACCCCTTCTCCCGTCGCTGTTTGTCTAGTGTAATTACTTTGTAAACTCTTTGGGCAGGGATTCTCTTTTACTCTTTATGCTTGCAAAATGCCCCTGCTCTGGGATTTTAACAAATAATGACCTCAGCCTACAGCATTTATGAATTAACAACTATACAGGTTCAATAGCCTAAAAGCCCATAAACCCCTCCCAGTAAATGCCTTATATCTGGTTACTTACCATTACCAAAAGTAGATATTCACCAATAAATATCTGATCATCAATACTTCCATCCTGTCAGTCTCATTCCTCTCCACTATTACAGTGGACCACTTATTCTTCTATAAAAATACTAGCCAGCTAGTGGGAGGTGATTAAGAGCAGTGTGCTTAGCACATTGCCCAGTAGTGCTCGAATAAGTCATTTCCACCATAGCAGGAAAGGTTTTTGTATATGTTCGTGAAGCTGGACTTCTCCCTGCAACACAATCCACAGCCATTGCCTTAGTATCAGGACGTGTTTGAAATGTAACAAAAGAAAGGAGTATCCATGTGATTGTCTCTACTGTGACTTTAAACTTTCAGTTGATTATATTTATTATTTAAAACAAACCCACAAAGATTAATTAAAAACCAATCTAAAGGCTCTTCTGATCCACCTCTCCTTACCAATCCACTTCTTCCAGGACTGGTCTCCAATTCTCACACACTTTAAAATTGTTCAGCTTGCAAATATCTGGTAGATTTCCCCCCCAGCAGACTCAATATGTCAAGGAGGAATTTGAAAATGTCTTGCTCATGAATGAAAACATTTTGATAATTGACTCATGGAGTCACTATTCATCACCCATCAAGTTCTTTACTCATCACTGGTAGATAAAATCTCCCATAGGAGTTCATTATGTATCTTCCTGATTTTACACCAGGAAATGTTTTGGAGCTGTTTGTTAATCCCAGCTGGTAAAATATAGATTTCTCCCTGTCCTCCCCCCGCCCACCTTACTTCCCCCTCCCCCGCATTAATTTTGAAACAGCATCATTAGAAAGAGCTTTTATGGACACAAAACCTAATGTCTGTGACCTTGGAGATAACTTTAAAGACTGAGTGTTATACGAACTGAATGTACACCAATGGGACAATGAAGGATGCACTTATTTGACTGAAAGGTTAAAACCAGGAGCTCTTCTTTCATTACCTGTCAGATCAAACAAAGAATCATTATTATTTCTGTGTCATAGTCACACTACACATTTTACGGGTCAAATGTATAAAACTAGAGGACAGGAAATCTTATTTCCCCCCCCACACACACACACTTCTTTAAACACTGCACATTTCCAACACATTGATATGTTTCCTTAATTATTTCTTTCAATCTGGGTTTCTCGTGGCTAATGCACTGTCAATGAAAAACAAATCACTACGCCGGGATGTTTCCAAAGCTTGCATATGATGCACGGCAAGCCAGCTCAGCTTGCTGCATGCTATACAGAAAACAATAAATATCGTTTAAAAAATCAATGCAAGTGATTTAATTTGATGACATTTTGCACGTGCTTGCTTTGCCACACAGGAGTTCACTTTAATCGGAAACTGCCATTAAATAATGTGCGTTAAAGTGAACTTTGTATAATAGTTAAGCAAGCACCTCTCATATTTTGGGAAGAGGAAAAAGGTTAAATATATTTATCATTGGGTTGAGCGAGCAACGTTGCTACCGTATCTCACGATCTAATATAATTCTAGAATTCATGATTCACTGGTGACTTCTACCCACAAATTATTAAACCTCTTGCTGCCATTGTAACATCTCACTCAACATCAGCAATTCTTAAATCCCACTGTCAGTGTTCACACTTGTGGATTTGAGGAAGCTGCAACATGGTCAAGACAGGCTATTTGATACCTCTGTTCTCTATGCAATCTTTAAGCACCTGGAGGTAGAGCACAAAACAGCTTATTGAGGGATCAAGCTCTACCTATGAGCTGAGTCACTATAAAAAAGAAATCTGTGATTACAGCATCTTCATCACTATGCTTTTCCACATTTGTCCTAGGAATAATCCGTGATTGCTTTCCAGAGTTTGGCGTGTCTCAGGATGTGCTACTATGAACGGGAGGCATTAAAAGGTTCTAAGCTCCAAACTATTCTAGAGTTTAAAACCAGCCAAGCTCCAGAACACTGCTATGTAAATAATTGATTATTTGATTCGGTGGCTGAACCAAAAAATTGAAAATTAAATTTAGTTTTGGGTTGAACAAAACATTTTGTTTGAGTTTTTTAATACCTTTTATTAGAAAATACAACTGAGGTAAAATGTGAAACAAAAAGTCATTTCAAACTGCAAAAGCCAAACACATTTTGATTTTTTTCAGAATTTTGTTAGGTGTTTTTGGGGTGTGTTTTTTTTGGTCAGCAAATTCAACACACATTCGTGAAATATTTTGTTCTACCCAAATCTATATTTTTTGTCTGAAAAAAGTGTCTACCGAAATTTTTACCCACACAGCAACAGCTATTCTTGTCTCTTATAGTTTATTTCTGATGAAAGGTGCCAGAGTGGAGGCACTAGAAATTGAAGTCACTTTCATAGTTAGATGGGACAGCTTTCAATTAGAAACACCACATCATGGGCCAAAGTTTGCAAAACTCGGAATCTAACAGTGTCTTCAGTTCACACTGAGATGCCTGCCTGATTTTCAAAAGTGCTGAGCACCCAATAGTCCCCTCAGGGTAAGCAGCATTTTTGAAAATCAGGCAGGTGCCTTAACAGAGACTAGGAGCTTAACTTTAGACTCCTCATTTTGCCAACTTTGGCACATTGCAAGTCTATACAGCTAAATGTGCACTGGCTGCTTGTTTACTCTCTTAGCTCTCGAATACTGAACTTAGTATGGGTAAGTTTCTAGTGGGGCATATATATACCTCTATTTACTCATTCCATTACCCCAAATATATTTATTTATAACTAATATTGGGTTAAATATAGTTTCTGCAGAGCATGTTCTGTGGAACAGTACAATTATGATCAATAATTCTGGTGGCACAGAATGTGTTTAGTTCACCTTCGCTCTGTCTTGTGATGCTGCAGGAAGAGAGTAGATGACAGAAGAGATGCAAAGCTGAGAACAGCAAGAATACTAGCAACACTAGCAATTCTGTTACATTGAAAGTACATATTTACCTCAGCAGTGTGATAAAGCACTGAGGGGTGGTCCATCAGAATAGACAAATTACCTTGGAAACACTCCTTACCAATTTCAATACAAATATTTAATTCTTATCTTGAACCTATTTATTTTCCTCCTGTTTTGTAATTATTTTTCAATAAAAAAGCAAAAATAGGTCGTGCTGGTAACAGGGTACTCTTCTTGCAGGTGCAAGGCAACTGGTATTGTAACAGTACTTGGGGAGAATATATTTGGCAAGACAAATATTTGCCTCCCATCAGGGCTGTCTTCATGACTGTAACCATTGTGTAACATTATCAAATCCTATCCATTGCACAGTAAATTATGGTGGTGCGGGAGCACCACTAAGGCCAGGTCTACACCACAAACCTCTGTTAGTATAACTACATCACTCAGGGGTGCGAATAATCCATATACCAACGTAATCCCCTGTGTAGACAGCACTATGTCAGTGGGAGAAGCTCTCCCGTTAACCTAGCCACCTCTCAGGGAGGGGGATTAACTATGGCGATGGATCCAGCTACGAAGTGCTACAGTGGCGCAGCTGCACCAGAAGACACAAAGACAAGCCCTATGTTCTGGAGATATAAGCCTCGAAAGAAATAGTCATTTAAAACAAAAGTTGCTAGATTGGTTCCTTCCTCCACCCACCTCCCTGACGTAGAGATCAAACCGTTGATGAGCTATGGATCAACATGGTGTCAAGCTGTTGAGTGTTACCCAAGATAACTCAAGGCACTTGCCAAATCTGTGGAGGCCCCAAATTGGGGATGGTATTTTTGAAAATGCACATATGCTAAGGCAGGACAATGGCTAGAATTTCCGTTCCCACCATTTTATATGCTTTAAAGCTCAACTCTTCTAAGTGCTCTAAGATCCAAACGGTTAACTGGATCGCTTTGAAATGTGGTGTGCCTCATGGCAGTGTGGGGTAGCATTAGTGATCCAAATTTGGGGTGCCAGGGGTACTTGAATAACAGCCCCCCCCCATGGGTTCCTTTGGTTACCTTGTACTGTTAAATTGAGAGGTATTTACTAATGACTGGATGAATCACAGATCTTGATTGCTGTGAACTCGCCCTGCCATTAATATATTTAAAGACAAACTAATCACAAGCCCTCACCTAAGAAAGACAAAAGGAGTTTTGAACGGAGTTGCTGGATTTATTACAATTTGTGTCATGGGGAGCAATTTTAGTTTGGGGGAATGTAATCAAAGTATTTAGATTAAAAATTAGACCCGTGAATGCTTTCTGGAACAGAAGAGGCATTGCAGGAGGAGCGGGGGGCTGGGAGGAGAGTGGACTGCAAGGCAATGAGGGTTATGAGTCGAGGATAAATGGGGATAGGTGGGTGGTAGGAGAGGGCCAAGAAGCTGGAGCTTCAGGTAAGAGAGGCATGGAACTCTCCAGGTGTCAGTGACCCCAATGCCTCTGCACCCTCAGCTCTGCCACTGTACCCCAAGTCTGCCTGCACCCCAGAGCTCTGCCAGTGCATCTCAACTCTGCATTCATAGCTCTACCAGTAGTGAACACCTGTCCACAGCTGTTTCTAATCTGAATCTTTGTACACCTGTGCAATAGAGATTTAGGAACTCATATTCCTTGCTACAACATGGTCAAAATGGTCTCACATGATCATTTTTTAGTCAATCTAGTCCATGGCACCCACTAAGTTTTTGGAGGAGCCAAATTCTGAGCAGTATTTAGGAACATGTTCACTTCTTCATCTGCATATATGTGTAGTCTGGAAGGATTACAGAACGCATGCACCCATTAAGAAAAATATCAAGAGGGTTACTTTATGCCACCCTGGGTAGTTCAAATAAAGATTTAATAAACTCAAAAAAGTTGATTGCTACAAGTTGTCTGTGTTATAATAGAACCTATTTTTACTGTGAGCATAACAGAATAGTCAGCAGCCAATCTAACCAAAATTGTAATAGTGTGTGGAGCAGAAGCGGGAGACAAAGGACTGTGCACTTGCATGTGTCCAGTTTAGCAACTGCAGGGTTGATAAAGGTGTGTGTGTTAAACAGGGCATAGCGGAAAGAGGGAAGGGTGAAGAGGGCACCTCTACCTCTACAGTTCCTGTTTTTTGGAAATTTGTATTTTTCTCAACCCAGTATTCTGCCGGGGAACAATATACAACCGAGTACCCTCAACTCTACATTCATAATTATTTTGCCATTGAATTAGGAATCTAGTTGGTGAAGACATTGCCAAACAGTCTATTGCCATGGTAACATTCCAGGTAGAAAGAGTTCCTTTGACATGTTGTAAGCCAAGTAACGGTAAGATGACAGACAGCAATAAAATGGATTTAAAACAATTGAACAAGATGTGGCAAACAGTAATTCAAACATCAGCTCTTCAAGCTTCTAGTTGCTGAACAAACTGAATGCGCTAAAACATCAAGGTCTGCTTCATGTCATCAAACACTCACGTCAGGTATTTGTACATGGAGGAAGAGTAGGGAAAATTATAAAGGGCGAACAAGAATGAGATAGAATAGGAGGTGGTGCCCCTTTGCACGTACATAGGACTTTCCTGAGTCTCCCAAAAGAGGTTAGTAAAGGATCACTAGGAGTAGCCTCAAACATAAAAAGATGAGTGACTTAAATCACCCAACAACCCTGTTGGGAATAGAACCCATCCGCTCAACTCCCAGACCCCTGCTCTAACCTCTAGCCCACACCAGGAATTAAAAACACTGAAGTCAACACTCATGGGAGGGGATGCAATAGTAATATTTTCCATTTTTGTTATCGATTTTTCCAGGCGGGGAGTTTTGAAGGGAGGAAAGAGGCGAAGTCAGTAAGATATCCAAATGCAAGCAGGAAAATCAAATTCAGAGGGAGGTGCCAAGAAATATAAACTGTGGAATCTCATGAAATAGACAGCAGCCACAGCATGGTTCAGTGGACAGGACAGAGCATCACAGGTCAGGAAAATGGTGTTCCACCCCTGCCTCTCTACCGGCTGAGTCACCAGCTTGGTCAAGTCACTTCACTTCTCTGTGCTTAGTTTTCCCCGTCTATAAAAGGAGACAACACTTAACCTTTGTAATGAGATCTATTCATGAGACGTGCTATGTAAGAGCTAAGTATTATCATGAAGGACAATAATATGTCAAGAGGCAAGTTTATGTACTATCACCGTATCAAGCTCCACAGAACAATATAGCTTTGAGTCTCCATTACTTGACAGTGGCACTGGAGCTGAATTCTGATTTGCAGGCAGTATTTCTTTAAAAATTGCAAGTACCTTTCTGCTAAATAGACCATACACGGTTCGCAACTGCAGATATTCTTGGAAGCCAGAGGTTTCCCAAGCTTAACGGATTACACAATACAAGGAACACCAGCTCAGCCGGGAGACCAGTTGTGAGAGTTAAGAGGGACTGCTTTGTCTTCCATTTTCTTGCTTTACTTTCATGTTTATTTCATGTTAAATAAGATCCCACCCCATTTCTTACAGGAATGTCTGCACAAGAAGCAAACAGCACAACTGCTGTACAGCAGGGTTTGCTTTTTGGGGGAGGGGTTGCATTTTTTGTTGGGTTTTTTTTGGTAGAGCAAGAAAGGCTGACACTTCCTTGCCATTTCATATACTGACTCAGGGAGCTAAAACTGTTCTAGTGCGTAGTGTAGCTGAGATTCTCTTTTTCCCCTGCATAAGGTTAGGCTGGAAAGTAACCCCTACACATTATTAGATTGGAAAAGACGACACATGCTGCTTCACGTAAGTTACCACCTCCCTAGTGTGTTGTCGTCAGTTTAAAACAAAGAAGCGTACACTGTTCCTTTTAGCTTAAGTCCTGTAGCACATCTATGAGTAAATCTATGGCTAATGCATAGGAAATCTAGAGCCAGGAAAGAAGTGCCAGGCAGAATTAAATCTAATAATAAAGCTACTTTAAAAATGCTTTAGATAAAAGTTTGTTGGGTTTGCTGTAAAACTACAATTGCAAGCTTTTAAAGTCAGACTATTGGGGTGTGAGGAGAGAAAAAACTTGGGACTTACACATCACACTCATGTACCCCTTCCCCAAGACCTCACAAGTTAAAAAAAAAAAGCCACCATATTTTACAAACGCACTCAGTTAAGGTCGCAGTGACAGCTTTTATCCTTTATTTCCCTACTTCTGTCAGCTTGTTTCAATCTTAATGTAACATCAGTTAGTTTTGTTTGTTCCTTGTCATTTCTCATACAAGTCTAAGTTGTATCAAGCCCTCATTAATCAGCTGCAAGTGTAACCACTATGAAAGTTAAGCAACTGAAAGGCTGGTAATGTTACCGTCTGATACAGTTGTACTTGCAGTCATGAATCATTTTTTGATAACGCTGCGATGTCTATAATTATAACCATAGCTTTAGGACATGCAAGATGTGCTGCTCTGGTTGCCTGTCTGTTGCATCAGAGAAATACAAGTAAACAAAACTCTCATTCTTTGAGAGAAAATACTTCCAAGCATTACTAAAATATCAGACCAAGTAGAAGCACAGCAAGTGATTCAACTTTAACATCACACATTCTATAGGACAGGAGAAATATTGCTGCATATTTATTCTACAACACCTACTTACGGATTTATTCGACTTGCTAATTTAGTGCTGGTCATGGCAAAGGTGAAACAACAATTTGAGTCAGATGCTATTCAAGCTTCCTCTCTGAGCCAGCTACTCCGGGGACTGCATAGTACCACATTGATAACTGCACCCCTCTGCCATGTCTGGGAGAGAAGCCTATCATAGCAGCTTATGGTAGTTTTGTGATGCCCACAAAAGGGACAGTAGGCTGACACACACGGAATCAGCTTTCCCACTTGTCATTGAAACCAGCCTAATTACAATGGTTCTATTCCTTAAGAGACTAAACCTTTATTTTCTAGGTTAGCAGCAGCAGCACCAAAGCAGTGATACTTACATATTTTTGGTTGGAAACTAAAAATGTGTGCTACCAGTATCCGACTGCTGTTTGGGGACTAACGAGAACTGCATTTCTTTTTGGCGGTGGAATGCTTGGCTGCATGAGCCCAACTGATGGAAAAGAGAGGGCCAGAGTTGTGCCCTGTCAGGATGTCAACAGGGCAACGGACTTTGAAGAAAAAGGCAGCTTTTTAAAATCCACCAGGTTAAATCCTAGAACATAAGGAGCAGCGCAACATTGTCAAAAGCCAGCAGGTTCCATAAAAGAGTTTACTTGGTTTATTCCTAATTTTGAGAGTTCTTTCCTCATCACACTGATCCGTATTTGTAATGTCCTTGTATGGACTGTGAATCCTGCAGACCAACTTTCAATTCCTTATTAAGCTTCTCAGACGTACAAGCAGAATAAAAACTATTACAGTTGTCAGTTAATAAATGCACAAGAACCCCACACTAGAGGAAATACTGCAAGTAGCTTAGACATATTCTTAAAACACTTCCCAAGAAAGATCCCCGCCAGAGAGAATGTGTGTTGACCAACTCAGATGTTTGCAATTCTATCAGCATACTAACTACTCTAATTGGTCTTGTGCTCATGAGTTTGTGTTACATGGCTACAATATATGCAGGTGTTTGAGTGTAGGGAAAAAATGAAAATGACATCACACTTGCTAAATATGTATTGTTTATTAAGGCTTGTATTCTCCTAGAGGAAAAAAGTTAATCTGATGCTGTCCATGAGTCCTTACAGGCAGTGACAGTCCAGAGACAAAGTTATACGTTCTAAATACAAGTCTAAATGATACAGCTTAAACTTTATTTAAATCAGAGGTCCTTTTGGAGTAAATAGTTTTCAGAAGAAGATATTTGCTTTCTAATATAGTAAAAGATCCTCTACAATAAACACGTGCAGATTCAGTGTGCTAGAGCAACAGGCATGAGCACAATTTTTCATGCTTAATTGAAACTCCAGTTGGTGACGAGTTCTTCAACGGTTCCCTTATTCCACAAAAACATGACAGCAAATTCAGTTTCTTAAAACATTTTTTTTTACTCATCCAACAGAAAAAAAATTAGACATACACAGTCGATTTTAAACATCTGAGGCATAATCCATCATATTGTCCATACTATTAGTTTCTACGTTAAAGCTCAGCATTATTGGTATAAAAACTTTAAATGGCATTGGGATTTTGGGGGGAAAAGAAAGGGAAAGATTAAAAATGATCTGCAATTAACTAAACACCTGAAAGCTGAAACAGGTTTAAACACATTGTCCAAAAACCCTGCAATGTTGATAGCATTTACATTATTATTTAATTATTAAGCTACAAAAACAATAAAGCAGAATTATGGCTGAGAGAAAGCATCTCACTAATTCTCTGCTGGATATGGGTATAACAAATGCACACTGAAGCACTGGTTAACAGAATGTGAAAGGGAAATATTTTCAGAGTTAAACAATTTCACTGACAATCTGATTTTCTTTGAGACAGAAAATATCGAAGTGGCATGTTAGCATTTTTAAAAGTATAATTGTATAACTAAATTAAAAAGTGATCTTAAATTGAATTTATTTCAATATTCTGAATGCAGTATTTCTCTTAAACAACATTCTTAAAGTGACAAAACTCAATGATTTCTTATGATTGCAATGAAGAAACAGGGTTTGGGATGAAGAGGAGAGAAATTCTGTCATATACAAAATTATGGTGAATATCAGAATAGGAACATAATTTGTGCCAAAATAAAGTCTTTGGGAAACACTGACATTTTTAGGATGCTCATTTATAGTTCCATATTAGGTCAGTATAATTGTTTACTAACTTAAAAAATAAAAAGAGATACACCTTTATTAATGGATTCTAGAGCATTTTACATAGAAAAGATACAAATTAATGCAGATCCACCTGGGCAAAAACAAACTACAATGTACTTAAAGATGCAACAACTTAATTCCCCCTGCACGAGAAGAAATATTGGAGCTGAAAGCTTTAGTTTGTCCTGATGCCAGGATATAGCACCAGATTACGTTTTTAAGATTTGTTTTTCATAGTCGAATTTAATATCAGTTCTATTATATATAGCAAATTGTATACGTTTATTCTTATTGTTTGTTTCGATTCTGCCGTTCCTGTAAAAAGAAAAAAAACAAAGTTTAAAAAAGTCAAGAAAAAACAGATATTTAATAACACTAAAAGTTTGTTCATGACAATAGCTAAAAAAGGTGAAGATTTTTTTTTTTTTTTGATAAATGCAATTACCGGTGCAGCCCAAAATTATGTCTTACATGTCATTTTAAAATTACAAGAGCAATTATTTATCATATATATTTGACACATACAAGGATACGGGAATCAAATGAATCCATGAAATTTCAAGTGGAGTGGCTGAATGCATGCAGAGCAAATGTACATGCAGCTAGAGCAGTCACTCAGGCCCCAAAATGGTAGCAGGTGAGGGCTACAGAAGAGAAAGTAAGTATGGAAAACTAAAATTCATAACTAAAGAGAAGATCTGCAATATTTTGATCTCTAGATCAAGTTAACCACTGCAACAGCAGCTGGATTGGTACAAGGGTAGGAACAGACTGAAGGGATTCACAGAATAAGTGCAACATTTTCAAAAGTGCCCTTGTGATAGGACCTTAGGTCTCATTGAAAGGCAATAGAACTTTGGCTCTTAAGTGCTTGTCACTTTTGAAACTTGCCCCAAACCTTTTTTCCCTCTGCTACCTTACTACTCTGCTTGGAAGATATTCTGGGAGACTTCACGAGTCTGGTAGAGAAAGTGCTGCTGGATGAAGCAAGCAAGACTTGTAAGATGCTATGATGCTGAATGAAGTAAGATGAAAGATGTTCAATATCTTTATTAATGATCTGGATGATGGGATGGATTGCACCCTCAGCAAGTCCGCTGATAACACTAAGCTGGGGGGAGAGGTAGATATGCTGGAGGATTGGGACATGGTCCAGAGTTACCGTGACAAATTGGAGGATTGGGCCAAAAGAAATCTGATGAGGTTGAACAAGGACAAGTGCAGAGTCCTGCACTTAGGATGGAAGAATACCATGCACCGCTATAGGCTGGGGACCGACTGGCTAAACAGCAGTTCTGTAGAAAAGGACCTGGGGATTACAGTGGATGAGAAGCTGGATATGAGTCAGCAGTGTTGCCCTTGTTGCCAAGAAGGCTAACGGCATATTGGGCTTCATTAGTAGGAGCATTGCCAGCAGATCAAGGGAAGTGATTATTCTCCTCTATTCGGTACTGGTGAGGCCACATCTGGAGTATTGCGTCCAGTTTTCAGCCCCCCACTATGGAAAGGATGTGGACAAATTGGAGAGAGTCCAGCTGAGGGCAACGAAAATGATCAGGAGGCTGGGGTACATGACTTATGAGGAGAGGCTGAGGAAACTGGGCTTGTTTAGTCTGCAGAAGAGAAGAGTGAGGGGGGATTTGCCTTCAACTAACTGAAGAGGGGTTCCAAAGAGGATGGAGCTCGACTGTTCTCAGTGGTGGCAGATGACAGAACAAGGAGCAATGGTCTTAAGTTGCAGTGGGGGAGGTCTAGGTTGGATATTAGGAAACACTATTTCACTAGAAGGGTGGTGAAGCACTGGAATGGGTTACCTAGGGAGGTGGTGGAATCTCCATCCTTAGAGTTATTTTAAGGCCCGGCTTGACAAAACCCTGGCTGGGATGATTTAGTTGGTGTTGGTCCTGCTTTGAACAGGGGGTTGGACTAGATGACCTCCTGAGGTCCCTTCCAACGCTGATATTCCATGATTCTTCTGTAAGTAGAAGCCAGGGGCTCACTGAAGTCTCACTGAGCTTCTGATAACCACCACCAACAGGAAAGAGCAAGGGACATTAAAGGAAAGCTCCAGACAGGGCTCAACTGTAGAAAGGGCAGTCTACTTAATTTGTGCCCCAAATGCAGTAAATGTGGAGACAAAGGGCCTCAACAAATCTGTGACAATGTCTCTCAGAGAGCAAGAGGAGCAGCTGTGCTCTCCACTCTTCACTGGAGGTAGTGAACAAGGGATCAAGCAGGGAAGTTCCGGCAAAAACAGGGGAAAATGGTAACAAGCAAGAAAAACAGAGGGACTGTTCAGTAACTGCCTCTGGAACAAAGAAATTGTCAGAATATCCCAGCAAAAGCTTATGTACCCATTAATATTCCTTAAAGCAAACTATTTGCATAATGTAAAATACAAGGCATTAAGAACCACAGTTTAATAAGACTTTACATTTTGAGTGACTATTGATAAGGCACTGGTTCAGATGAACCACAAATCACACTTTTCAATTTAAAGCCTTTTCACATAAATCCCTTCCACATTTTCTCCAAACAGGGTGGTAAAGGGATATTTACACAGAGCTTCATGTTGAACTATTCTAATCTTAAACTTGTGATAACTAGAGAGAATGAAACCAAAATGCATTTGTAACTGGGTTTTAGTCTTCAGGCTACAACCTGCTTCTGAACAAGACCTGAACATTTATGATGATTATTTTTTGCTCTGGAAAATACAAATACAACAAACTGATAAGGACTAAATTAAATGAAAATTGAAAAGTCAAGAAGTCTGTAGGATTTGTAAAGCAGATAATTTTTTTTAAAACTAGAACAGTGTAGAGGGCAGGCTCTCATTGGCTGAATTATCAATTGCCAATGAAGTGAGGTTTGTTTCTTAATTATAATAATTTTAACAAAAGTGATTGTTCTTAAACCAGGGGGCTCAGACCTGCGGCTAGCATTATTGGCATAATTATATATTGTTATTAAGTTTTCCAACCTATACTTGAACTGCTTAAGTCAAGACAGTGGTTTTAAGCTCCAATCTTTTGATGGCAGATGCCCTTCTCCACTTCACTGTTCTGACATTTACTACCATGTCTCCAATCTATTCTCTCTCTTCTAAGGGAAGAAAATTAAAAAGGTTTCTTTTTTTTGTTTGTTTTAGTCATCTGCTGGCTTTCCACACAAGGTGGATAAAAATAAAATTGGATAGTTAAAGTACGTATTTTAAAAAAAAAAAAGTTTAAATTATGACAACCTATATTAAAGGCCTACATTTACTATAGTTTATTAAAATCATTTACATTACAAAAACTATTCAAGAAGTGTGTATTTACTATTGCCAAAGTTCTAAATGAAGTCAAACCATTGAACTGGAAGCCACAAACTGAGCAGCTGGACCCAGAGTTTCTTAAAGTGCTAAAGCAGCTTTTGACAACGGCAGGCTCATCTGGAGGTGCGGAGAGAGTATTTTCTTCGTTTGTTTTTAAACTAGGTCAATTCAATGATTAGCTCATTCAAAGTTGAGAAACTGACTGGGAGCTGAAAAAGCAGAGATGTAAGAGGATGAGATCTACTAGGTCTACAATCTTGACTGACATGGTGACCAGAAACTACAGATATTCCTTCCTTCCTTTGTAGAATACATTTGATTTATCAGCATGTTTTGCATTTAAACTTTTTTCTTAGATTTCCATCACATTTAAGGTAGTTAGTTTAACTAATAAAAACAATTTGGAATTCAATTCAAAATACACAAATCCATTTCCCACCCAAATGTAGCTTGACATAAATAATGAGTAAAATACTAATTATCTACTAAATAAGAAATGGTGTCATTCAGCATTTTCTAACAAACGTAAAAGTTAGGAATCTGAATAAACATCTGCTAAACTACATAACTGTTTACATAAATGTAGTGTATCCTCCTCCTTAACAGACAGTAGTACCAAATGTAGTGTAAAGCAGTGGTTCTTAAACTAGGGCTGCCGCTTGTTCGGGGAAAGCCCCTGGTGGGCCGGGCCTGTTTGTTTACCCGCCAGGTCCGCAGGTTCAGCCGATCGTGGCTCCCACTGGCCACGGTTCACCGCTCCAGGCCAATGGGGGCTGCAGGAAGGGCAGCCAGCACGTGCCTCAGCCCGCAGCCAGTGAGAGCTGCGATCGGCCAAACCTGCAGACATGGCAGGTAAACAAACTGGCCTGGCTCACCGGGGCTTTCCCTGAACAAGCGGCGGCCCTAGTTTGAGAACCACTGGTGTAGAGGACATATTTAATTGAAAATCTACATGTTTTTATGATTATCAGCTAATGAAAATAACTTAAAAAGTACAAATGCAATAGAGGATTAAAACAGTCTATTTAAATCAAAGTTTCCTGTTTGCAAATTTGAATAACTACTAAAATTGGTGATTTTAAAATCAATCCATCCCGCTCCCACAACCCTGTTTCCTTCAAAAAGCTACAAGCTCCTTAAGGCATCCATTGGTGGTTTAGCAGGATGAGGCTGCCTTCGTTCTTGAGGTCAAGTACCACAGGAGCAGAGAATGGGCTACTCCCTGAGCTTCCAGCCCTACATTTCAAAGCAGAGAAGGAAGACAGATAGTTTTCAAAGAGCCATTTTAGATTTTGCCAGTAGTCAAAAGGTGATGTGAAACAGGACAGATTTGTTGTGTATATTTCCCTGCCCCCACCACTCCTTTCCTGTCCCCTGGACTAATCTGGAGACTCTTTTTAGAGAGGGGGACTGTACCCCAGGTTGAGGCACACTGATGCGTCACAGCTTATGCAATAGATCTCTCAGTGAACCATGCAGCTAGTTACAAGTTCTCACAAGTCTATTGTTCTTCGGCCTGACTGAAAATGTGAAAAATGTGGAGGTGACTTATTAATGAAAGCAGAGAAGCTGAGAGAGAAAAGTTCCTCAGCTGGATAATTTGGGGGAACAAAGACAACTATCTTCCCAGCCCGAGACAGTGAAAATTGCAGAAAGGGATGAAGAAAAGGCCTCCAATTCCTTATAAGAACTAGATATAGTTTTGAACTTATTGTTCCCAGGCAGAACTGTCAACCCTTCTACCAAGCCAGGGTCAGTGGGATTATTAATTATGATTATTATTAATCACAACCAACCAAGAATGGGCCCCACTGTGCTCAGGACTGTCCAAACAGAGAGCAGCAGACACTTTCTGCCCTGAAGACTTTATAATCTAAATTAGTGGTTCTCAACCAGGGGTCCTGGGCCCCCTGGGGGGCCACAAGTAGGTTTCAGGGGGTCAGTCAAGCACAGCTGGCATTAGACTCGCTAGGGCCTAGGACAGAAAGCTGAAGCCCTGCCACATGGGACTGCAGCCCGGACCCTCAAGCTCACCACCCAGGGCTGAAGCCAAAGCAACTTAGCTTCGTGGTGTCCTCTGTGGCATGGGGCCCCAGGCAATTGCCCTCCTTGCTACTCCCCCAACACCGGCCCTGGCTTTTATATGCAGAAAAACAGTTGTTGTGGCACAGCTGGTCCATGGAGTTTTTATAGCACGTTGTGGGGTCCTCAGAAAGAAAAAGATTTGGAACCCCTGATCTAAACAGACAAGACAGACACAAGGTGGGGGCAGGGGTATAACTCACAAGTAAAGTGAAGAAATAAGATGGCACCAAACAGCATGTTAATTTCACTATTTTTGTTTGTTTTTTGGGGGGATAAGTTTAATTAGGAGGGGACAGGCTGGATGAAAACACAAGTGAAGGGAGGGGGCAGGAGTGAGGTTAAGTTGAGATGAAAGGACAGAAAAAGGAGAGAAGGACAGAGTTGGAACAAACAGCCAATAAAAGAGCCCATTAAATCTTAATTGGCATTCCTCTTCCCTACCACTAAAATGTAGACTACACAAAACAAAAGCCTCTACCACAGCATAATTAAAATCAAGAAATGTCATGTTATAAGCATTGGTCTTAAAAATGCAACTGTAATTATCAGCATTTGAGGGTGCGGGAGAGCAGGATGCACTCCAATGCCATGCACTTTCCATCCTGGAAACCTCTAGACCAGTGAGCCTTCCGACAAGAAACGGGGCATGCAGCTCCCCCAGAGCCCCTCATTGTTGCGCCTTCAGTAAATCCAACAAATCCAGACTAGGATTTGGAAGATGTTAACTGGCACATGTTAACACCCTATTGTAGGCAACTCAGTGTGCCTTTACCTTGTAACCAGTTAAACATATGTGATAGTCACACTAACTGGTCTACACTAGGCTGTTATCACGTGCTAGCTAACATCTGCCAAATCCTAGCCTAGATAAGGCCAAAGTGGACACCCGGGAAGCTAAGAGGCACAAAACGACCTTGCCTTCTTGGGGTGGAATGCACATCCTCTGCCACACACTTCAGACCTTCTCCTTCTGCAATATAAGAGCCCCTGAACTCAGATCCCCAAGATACTGGCATACTGTGTTGTTACTAGACTGCCAAACCAGCTACGATCATCAATATAAGACGATATCTGTAAAGGTTTCATTTTCATCTCCTAGAACATAAATGCCCCTCCAACCTCTGCCCCAAATTTGTTCCAAACAAAATACACCCAAAAAGCCATAATACACAACAAGTTCGTTTTGTTTGCTAATGTCACATCAAGATTTTTTATTTTGAAGAAAGATTTTGTAGTTTAAAATAAGCTTATTTACTGGGGACAATTCATAAACTATTAATGCCTTGTGGTAAATTTACAAAATCTTCTATTTAGAGAAATTTGCCCACGTTATGAAGTTTCAATCTTTTTAATTTTTAAGTGCACAATGTTGGATCGCATGGGGTGAAATTAGAACCCTTCCTTGGCACAAAAACCAGAGTAAACCGGCTATCAACAGAAAACTCAGAGGTGGTAAGCCAGAGTGAATACATGTCCAACCTTCCCTCGCTATTTTGTTATATAGGGTGAAATAGCCGCCAATGCCCCTCCTCTACCGTATGGAGTGTTTTAGGCCATTGGAGCTGCACTAGTACAATTCTATTATTCCCTCTCATCTTGCCTTAGCAACATACAGGGCTACAAGTGTGATTATATCTTTCCTTCATCCACAGAGGGCAATGCAGGTCTTAAGTGATGCAGAGGACCCTGGATGAATCTTCTGCACTCTGGTAAATGTTACCCAACTAGATTATGCTACACAGCTACTTAGTCCTCATCTGAGGTCATAACCCTTATTTGACAAGTTATAGTTACCACAAATGTAAGATGTAGTATCACTTTAGATTGACTTTAGTTGGAGAATAAGCAGCAAGGGGGTGATTAACTTCTAAGGAACATGTTCTGCACATGCCCTTGGTGATTAAACTGTTAAAGCAGCACTGCTCATATTTGTAGGCAAAACTGTCTAAAAGGGATTTTTAATATTTCTTAAGATATCAGTGGCTTTATTACACACAATGATTGATTTTCTCAGCAAAATAGGAAAATACATATTTGAATAGTATAAGATTTTAAAAAGCTATCTTTATGTAATTATGACAACAATATAGATTCATAGATTCTAGGACTGGAAGGGACCTTTTTTAAACGAATGATTTGACCGCTAAACCAAATACGATGAATAGACAGATACATTAATCTGAAAACCCTTTACAGTTAAATCTGACACACACATACGTATTAACTTTAATTGGCAAAAAGTTCCTGTATATAATATTTGCTTTTTAATGGAAGGTCTGTTTAAGACAGTTCTCAAGTAGGTTAAATTTCAATAGCAGGTGCTTTGACTCTTCATATGTTTTAGAAGGAAACTCTTACAGCAAGCTACTGCACTGCCAACATTTGTTTACACCTCGGTTAAAAATAGATGCTTTCCTCTCAGAATATAATTTATATTGACTGCCGTAGTCTGATTATTTTTCACTATATCATCTGTCATCTTTCTCAGCCTATTCCTATTGTTTATACACAGCTCAGTTTTGAAAGCTATTCAGATATAAGAAATGATGCCTTTAGAAAATATAAATCTAATATTTCTGTAATTAAACTGAATCCCAATGTTCCCTCAATATTAAGTGCGGCAGAAAACATGCATTAATTGTTGAGAAACTGATCCTATTAGAAAGTAGTTCTCGGGATAGGCACATTTTGTTTATATATTTAAAATTAAATAGAAGCAGAAAATGAAAGTCCATATTAAAGTAATGCAGAGGTGGGGTCAGCTCAGTGGTCTGGGCTATTATACACTGAGCTATTATAAAAGAGCTAAATATTCTAGAGAGCTCTTACAAAAGAGAGGTGATAGTATATGATCCCATTCATAAAGCTAGCAAGGTTTGACATAGAATTAAATATTTTCTCCTGAACTGAGAAGAAGAGAGGCCTGAAACCACTTTCAGTGGTTGACACAAGAGGCACTCCCGGTGGTGGGTTGTGTTTGTGTGTGTGTTAAATCTTAGCATTATCATGGAGAGGCTAAGTGATTTGCCTTAGCCATCTCACATCTCATCTGTGGTAAAGGAACACAATGCAGATCTCCCGACTCCTAGCCCAGTGTTCTGTCCCACTGTTTCAAACTGCTCCTTCTCAAGGCTGTGGTTGGGGAAAAGTGAGAAGAAACAATTCTCAGCAGGCAGAAAGTTTGCAGGGATGTGGATAAAGCTTTTGCTCCAAAAATCCCAGAGGACATAAAAAGCTAATTCAGAGAATTGAAGCTAGTTACCATTGGCCTGAAATTTACATGTGTATATACTGTAAGATGGCTAGACTGAAAAAGTGGTGCTAAAATTTGAATGAAAGCCTTAAAACTGAATTCCCCTGAATTTGTAAGAGTAGGTCCTAACCAAACAGTATAAAGCAGTGGTGGGCAACTTACGGCCTGTCAGGGTAATGTGCTGGTGGGGCGCGAGACAGTTTGTTTGCATTGACCGTCCACAGGCCCGGCTGCCTGCAGCTCCCAGTGGCCGTGGTTCACCATTCCCGGCCAATGGGAGCTGCGGGAAGCGGCACGGGCCACAGGGATGTGCTGGCTGCCGCTTCCCGCAGCTCCCATTATCCAGGAACGGCGAACTGCGGCCACTGGGAGCTGTGGGCAGCTGTGCCTGTGGACGGTTAATGTAAACAAACTGTCTCGCGGCACGCCAGCACGTTACCCGGACTGGCCACGTGCGGCCCACAAGTTGCCCACCACTGGTTTAAAGCCATTTAAAGGGTGGTAAAGGGAAAGCCCCATATTACTGCAACTTCCATTTTCCTTTAGGACACTTCATCTAAGTCTGTGCTTAAAAAATGTTTTGAAGCACATGTAAATGCACTAAGCTGAATTGGCAAACTTCTACACTCCTGAGGAACTACAGAAAAAACTATACACTGAAACACTAACATCAGTATCAAACCATCTTAAGTGTCAGCTAGCCATTACGTTCTAACAGCTCCTACTGAGTCAGCCCATAGTGTATATAGAGAGTCACTGATGTTAGACATTTGGGTCCCGTTCTTAGGCCTGGCTGAGCTGCACTTGGCATAGGACTTGAGGCAAGGGTCAAGGAGGTAGCTAAATCTTTTCAGAATCACACTTTCATATAAAAATAGGCTACTTAATGTGGAACTCCTTGTCTGGAGGTTCCCCCCACCTCCCCACACCCTACTCTAAAAAATCCAGTGATTTTTAGTGTTGGAAGGAGGACTCAAATCCTTCATTTATCCACAGAATAGATACAACAAACAGCAGCAGCAATACAAGCTTCCTCACACTGTAATTTTCCTCAACTCTTGTTCTGGAGAAGCCAGGTAATGGGATGAAAATAGTTCAGTGACTATTCAAACCTTGGCCTCACTGCTGAAGATACAACCAAAGGTGCCAGTTGTGACAGAATATTTGACTACGAACTGGACTGATACCTACTCATTCACAGAAGCCAATGAGCTATTACATGGCAACCACTGACCTGGACCAACTTTGAAACAGTCATAGGCTCTGTATCCCACTAACAATCCCAAAATAAAATTTCAAGCTCCAGTAGAATTGGATGTAACATACTTTACTTGTATATTTAACTTGGCTTAAAAAAAACAAACAAACTTTACCTGAGACTATGAAAACCACAAACAGAACCGAAGCACAGGTTTTTGTTTTAGTATTAAACACACTTAGGACAACCATGTTTGAACGCATTACAAATATTTTAGAATCTCTACTTAGCTCCCCCCACACACACATACACACACTCTCTCACGGCAGCATTCACATTTTTCCAAGTATGTCTTTTTAATTTTTTTCTAAAAAAAGCAAGTTTACCTTCCGCACCACCTCCTCCTCTTCTTGGCGCTTTTCATAATGGGAAAAGTCATCAAAGATGGAGGTTGTGTGCTTGTAAGTAGCAATAATTTTAAGCACTTGTTTTGCTTTTTCTAAGGGCACCTCCTGTGTGTCACGGGAGTTTGTAACGGGTTTGTTGTCATTGTTCTCCAGCCTGATGTGTCGGAGCTGGTTGTTGGGCACGTCCTTCACAAAGATCCATTTGACATCAAATTTCCCCTTCCATTTGTCCTGAGACCAGACGCCAGCACTAGTGCCATAGTCCACAGGTGATTTCATTTCTGCTACTCCACAGAAATGTCCACTACCATTAACACTGAATAGTAAGTAGACCGGGCCCTTACTATTCATGGATCGGAAAGCGCTGTCCAAGCGTTTGTTGCCATGTTCTGTGCTACACCAAATAGAATATTTAATGGAACGATGAATATCATCCTCAGAATAGCTCTTTATTATGAACACACGTCCATTTTTAAGATTCCATTCAAAATCTTTCGGGTTATAGCTATGAGCAGCTTTCAGTTTTTCAAGAACGGGATGGGATTCGCCACTTGGGACAGAGTTAGGCTGGGTACTGCCAGTCGAGTTGCTATCATTACCAGTTCCTCCACTTTGGCCAAAAGCTGCATTTCTGTTGCGGGGAGCCACCCAGCGGTTTTGGGGTGGTTGCTGAGGACTTTGATACTGTGGCTGGGTCAAGGGAGGAGGTTGAGCTGGAATAGGCTGAACCATTTGTTGCTGTGGGACAGACTGAGGAGATGGGATCTGCTGGGGAGCAGGAACTTTTGCCACAGGGCCCTTATTATCCCAAGTACCTATGTCCATATTATGTTTTATAGGTGGTGGAGGTAAAGCTCCTCCAATTACCGGCCCAGTTTTTGTTTTCATTTTAGGTTGTGGTTTGGCAGGCTTGCTGGCAATAGCAGCCCAAGAGGTTGGTTTAGATACTGGCAAGTTTACACTGGATCCACCATTCCCAGGAAGAGCACCTGTCATTCCGGCATTGTTGACAACAGAACCTACTGTTTTCACAGCAGAAGTTGTTACATCTCCACCAATCTTAAGTCCAACCATTCCCTGTTCAATACTATTCATTCCAGGTGCTTTATTCAAAGTATCATTATGAAATCCTGTTTGTCCATCCACAATCGTGCCACCCAGTGAACTAGGTGGGTAGCTGTAACTGCTCCCATAAGCTGAACTTTGAGTCTGCTGTCCTTGGGATCCACTTGTTCCCCAAGCTGAGAAAGCAGGATTTTCAGGGAAAAAATTAAATCTGTGTTGGTAGATGTTATTTCCCAGACCCCCAGGCTGTCCAAAAACAGCATCATGCATAAAATGATGGTCTCCATTACTGAGCTGTCCATAGGTGGTGAGGTATGGGATAGGAGGATCTCCTCCAGTAGACCACGGTGCTTCATTGAGAGAATAGGGAAACCCAATAGATGGTGGATAATAATTGGACAAATAGGGATCAGTCATTGATGGATAGCTATTATTCTGTTAAAAAAAAGAAAAGTAATTTCAGATGTATGCACTTTTTCATAAATGACTACAACATTTGCATACTAGTAAATAGAAAAGACGATAAGTAGTAACCATTGTTTCAAACTCCAAGTTACACAACTTATTATTCCATGGCCTGTTTAGTCTAAGTTAATGTCATTGCATCTTGTATAGTCCTATACCAGAAATGCATTCTCCTTCTCCACTTCTTGTAGATTTTTAAACAGTGACCACCACTCTCAGATGAATGCTAGTTGACCCCATGACCTCGAACTCACTTTTACTACACTGCAGATAATTCATCTAAGTCATGAAAATTCGAGACTTGTAATTGAGAAATATATTTGTTCTATGAGTATACGACCAAATACTTTCATATTGTACTAAAAGTTTAAGATATTGTGTTTAATCATCAGCAGTATGCAATGGTTATTAAAAACAATTTTAAAAATGCAGCAAGACCAACTCTCAGAAATTAATAGGATCTAGAAATTGCACAAGATTGAAGATAATTCTATTTGAATATTAAGATTTACTCAAGTTTGTACTAACAGAACATTCTGAAAAATACAAAATTAGTGATTTTAACTCCAAAATCAAGAGAAAGATGAATAGATAAGCAGGTTTTGCTGCATAACATATCCAAGAAATAATATATGTGATTTGTATTATATAATTCATACATTATAGCCTTTAAATCTATTAAGTTACACAAAAATGTAGTACATACTACCAAATGTTCATGTGAAAATAGCATAAAATACTTTATAGAATGTGAAAAATTGCTCTGCATATGTTGCATGATGTGCAGCCTTCATCCTTTTCAGAATTTTTTTTTAATGTACAACTTAAGAAATATGATGTTTATCTAGGGAAGTGCTATGAAATAGAACACTGTCCTCATACTGTGCACTATATGCATGATCTATGTTAAGTACATTTTTAATTTGTCAACTCACCTTTACAATTATGCACAATATCTAAAGCTCCAAGTTTGTTTTGGAAAAAGGAAGATCTGACTAGTATTTGTGACTGCATTGTAGTCACAATGGCTGTGTTACTGGCTGAATGCCAGACCCACAGAGGGGGAGAATAAATCATTTGGCTTGACCCAATTTGACTGTGGTTTGTACTACAATTTTAAATAGTGCGTGATGAGTATTTGGGGCTGTATGTAGAGGATATTAAAGTAACTGAAATTTGGGGTGTAAAGACAAATGCTTGACTTCAAAACATGACAATATTCAAGCTTGACTGTAAGTGAGACTGAATATATCGGCATGAGCATTTAAAAATGCATATGATATATGTAACTTCCTCAGGAGTTACAAAATGAGAGTAGATTTTAAAAAGAATAGCTGTGTACTGGGGAAAAAATAGTTCTGGAAAATCCCTTCTTGACCCCTATATGGCAACTGGAAAGAGAAAGTCTGGAGTCAAAGTGGTTAATATTGAAAATCAAGGATTTGTATCTGTAAAAGCATCGAGTAATAAGATTTTTCCATCTACCTTGTTGTGTTGCACAACTACAGAGACTAGAGCCAATGAGGCTCCACATGGGTGTCTGCCCCAAGCACAGCTGCAGAACGTTAGTTAGAATGCAATTTAAGTGACAACTCAGCTTATAGTTTCCACAATCCTCTCAGCAGGCTAATTAGTTAATATGGAGTTTGTAGACCAAGCAGGTATAGAGAACATTAGAGATGTTAGGAAACTGGTACAGTACATTAATACCTCTGATTTTTCAGAGTCACCTCATTAATTACTTTTCCTGATTGCCAAATATTATAGAAAGATCTTCTGGAAGAAGTCTATACAGAAGAAATTTTAAGTACAGTGATTTTATTTTGTTAAGGTGAAGAATATAATAAAAAGCTGGTTACAATCTTAACTATGGAGTTGCTACCATGGCTTCATAATTCCTAACAGACAAGAAGTTTGGAAGTGTAATTTTTCTGTATTTGTAAACAAGTAGTAAAACATAAGTGAAGTGGTAACAGATGTAATGATTAGTCCACTGGACTTCTACCTCTGAAGACTTAGGTCAGAGACCAGATGGAGGTCATAAGCAAAACTGAGTCGGATAAGAATGGGGGTTTGCTTAAATAAATCCTGGTGTCAAGGCATTTCAGTTTACAGAGTTTATAAGTATGCCAGGGATATAAACATACAGACACAAATTCTGCATCTGACATATGCATGTAAATCACTCAGGTTTTGTTCAAGACAGTCCCTGGTTACTCTTTTCCACCAAGGTCTCATTGCCCCACGCAGCAGTCCAGTTACAGAAGCTTGGAGCTCCTCCCGCCAGCTTTTTCCCAAATCTGTCTGACCATCTTTTAGAACCCTATGAAAAAAAATCAGCTGGCTTGTAGCAGCATGGAGATTTTGCCTTAAAGCTGCTCCAGGGACAAGTTCATCATGTGTGTCCCCTTCCCCCTACCTCTTAGCTGCTTTTTAGGATCAGGCATTCAAGTTTTCCCCTCTATTCTCTTACCAAGTGTTCAATTGACTCTTGGTTTCTTCCACTTTCTTCACTCCCCATCACATAATAATGCAGAAGTACAAATAGAGATTAAAAATATTCTGTAGTAAATTTAAGATTAAGTTACTAGTAAAAATTACATAGAAACAAAGCTTAAAATTAACACTATTCAAGATGATGAAAGTCTTATCTTGTCTCTTGTCCAGAAGTTGCCTCCTGTGGACCTACCTCTCCTGCAAATAAGTCTAGGCATGGTAACAGGCTATAGCATGTCCTAGCCACTTGGGTCTGAAAGTCAGTGATGGGGCTTCAACTGCAGCAAATTAAAAGTTAATAGAAAAAAAAAAGTAGAAGCAGCACTTAATAGAAATAATGGACAATGGAGGCCACCCATCTTATTTAACAATATGCCAAGCAAAAATCTGCCAATGTAAAATGATGGCAAGAAAGAAGGCAGATCAGAGAAAGGTGACGAGGCAGCTTGAGAAGGTAAGGTACTGGTTAAAACTCAAAGAACAGAATATTCTCCCTCCTTTCTCCTCCCCCAGACAATGCATACAAAAACTTATGTTCTTCGAATCAGGTACATTTTTCTGTGCCTGATGCTTTACATACTGGAGACAAGAGAAGCATTAGACTGCAAAATACTGTATTAGCATTTCTTGCCAAGGGGCTCAGCCAAGTTGTACAGCAATTAGCATTCCCAGACACCAAACAGATCCTTCATTTATGAAGGTTAAGAACGTTTTTTTTTTTTTTAAACTTTTAGCAAAAAAATTATTTCCTTGAACCTTTGACCCTTAGTAAGTTCATTTGAGACAAACATCTGTTAAATAAAATGAAAGAACATCACCCCCCAAAAAGGAAACCAAATCCAAGTTCATTTCTGCAACCATACAAAAATGTTAAGAAACTGATATTTCAGGAATTTCACAATATTCATTTTTGGGGGTTAGGATGAGCTGTGGCTGATTTCATAAGGAAGCAGATTCCATACACTACAGAGCAAAGGGCGTGATTGCTTGTTAAAATCGGCTTTCACAAGTAACCTAGTCTATTTGCTTCAAGGTATACCTTGAAAACACTAAGAAAATTACTTAGTGCCACAAAAGTAAGTAAGGATTGAGATTGACTCCTCTCCCCAAAAAGAATGAAGACATTCTTAGGATAAGTATTTCTATGGCCTTTCACATTCACTACAAATTACCCTGAGCACAATATTATGTGTCAGTAAATGGAACGTTAAAAAAAAAAATTACACAAGTTCAGAGAAGAAAGGGTTGCTTCTGATTTGTCACTTCTATTTTGATACACTGAGATTTTACAAGTATGTGTATTTTACATTTACACTAAAATTTAAGGTTAACTTAAAAACATTAATCCCCCCCTGCCCTCCCGCATAGATGAAGTTGAATACTTTTAAGTACTGCACCTTCCTCAGAGTTCCCTTGTCAGTTTTTACAGTTTTATAACCAAAAAAAAAAGCAAAATTTTGTTTCTTTCTGGAATTGCTCCAAGAACCAAATAAAAAAGGGGAAACTGAGTATGCATTGGAAAGAGTAATGTCTACACATGGAGTGACATCAGATGCACAAAGCACAACTGAAAAGAAATTTCCTTCCCTCTGGTCTACTTCAGTTATAGCAAGCTTAGATATTACAAGTAAAAAAGAGTGGACAAATGTGACTTAAGATAACATTACCCCTTTAAAATGGCTCTAAGTCATTCAAAGAGAGAGGGAGGAAGAAAAGGGGGTATTTCTTAGGTGGAAAAAAATGTCAATCTCAACGGCAGATACTTCTATGCATTGTTTTTGAAATCTGATGGGCTTTAGTTACTATGAGACACTAAGAATACTTCAATGCAAGACAATTATAATGGTTAGCATTTTTCCTAATTTATTCTAAGGAAACTCATGAGAATTAAAAAAACAGCAATGCATACAGTGTGAACTGTCACAAATAAGCAAGAATCAAATAGCAGCTACACCTTTCTTACTCATGATCAGACCATTATAAGATTCTTGAAAGGAGACTGACAGACTCCAAGTTTGGAATCTAACCATGGCTTGACAGAATAACAGTTGTCTTTATTAAGATTCCAGTAGAAGCTTATTTTTTAGTTCTTCACCCATAACATCACTCTTTCTAAACTCATTCTGAAACCTATGCAGAAATTTCTTGCTAAAAAGACGTGCTGAATACCAAATCTGATTCAGTGAACGGAGTAATCTGTACAACTCATCCTTCCAGTGACTCCCTCCCACAGCACTCCTAAGTATGGTGAAATCAACATAGTGAATCACCATGTAAAGAATTAATCCATAGAGTTCTAACACTAAGAGATACACTAAGCCTTTTTACTATTGAGAACATTCACTAAAAGACATAACATTCAATTCTGGTTTTGTGTTTTCTGCAGTAGTGTTTCTTGTGCCTGGATTTTCAAAACCTCTTGGACTAAAGGAATAATACTCAGCACATGAAGACATTTTCTGAGACCCATTATTTTGTCTGACACTGACATCAATGTCTTATTTTATGCCACAGTATTCTTGATGTCTTCAAAAATGTAAGCACCAATAATACAAAAATGGAAGTGGTTTTTTCCAACAACACTTCAAACTCTGTAGACTTAACTCTCATTCTTAGCTAATCTGCACCATCTCCATACACTCCGTGACAGCTTAGATCTTTTATAGCTCTAGCTAGAAGGGTCCTTGACTATAAGTGATTGAAATCAACAGGTGTTTTGTTCCAGAAATATGTATGTTCTCCGAGCCATCCTAACCAAATTCCTTGGACTGTCACCATCTAAGCACCCAGTGTGGAAAGTTTCCACATGAATCCTACCAGAATAAAGAATTTCATCGGACATCTTAACAAAGCATTCAGTCTATTTTGTTTGGCTTTATGCCACAGGGTGTAAGAGAAACCCTGAAGGAAGTCAGTAGTGATCATTTATTTCAACATACTTATTCTTGACCTTTTTGAGCCCCTCCCCCAGTTCTCTTTACTAATCCTTTGTATTAATTGGGAACAGATTATGTATCTGCAGATATTTTTCTTGGTCTATCACTTATGACAGATGTTCTGGCTGGCTGTATATTTGGACTGATTTCTTCATTTTTGTGTTGGAGTGCTATACAACAGCAATACCTACCAATAAAGGGCTAATACATTTTAGCTAGTATTCCCAGGCACCGGAAATTACAAGTAGTACAATCTGATATTTTAGCTCAATTTCCACATGGAAGAACCACTATTTTACAAAGAAAAGTGTGCATAATTGCGTGGAGTTCTGTGACACAGAAGTGAGGATAGGAGAAAGCTAGTTTCTTACATTTGTGGGCATTTAAACTTTTAAGCATCATTTTTTGGAGTTGGATTTACATTTCTTAAAATAAGCTTGCACATTAAGTTATTAGTGTGAGTAAAAATTTACTCTTTATTTACATTGTTTTTAAATTTCCAGCATTTTTTTCACACAGTAAATTTTAGTTATTCAGGATTTTTAACAAAATGTAATTTGTACTCTTGGTTTGAGTCACATATGAATGTATAATTTACACTATTTTTACAATGCCCTCAAGCAGCTCATCTTTCGTTAATCATCTCTAGATAATATGCCTCTGCAAAGAGGTAAGATTTGAGAACTTCAGTAATTCAGCCAGAGATTATGGACCTACTGCAAGAACTGGTGGGTGAGGATCTGTGGCCTGTGATGTGCAGGAAGTCAGATTAGATGATCATGATGGTGCCTTTTGGCCTTAAAGTCTATCAGTCCTCGTCATGGCATCTTTAAGAGTTTCAAATGATGCTGTGGTCACTTACTATTTATTTCTACTTAGAGCACAAGGGTTCAATCCGCCAGTCATACAGAAGCAGAACCCCAATGACTGCAATAATGGGTGATTTGTTTATTAAAGAACTGAAAGTCGAGGGCCCTTGGCAGGCTGCCAACTATGTCAGATTTTACAGGAATTGTGTCATTTGGTAAATGCCCAGCAGAAACTAGGATTTCTAAGCAACTTCATTTCCACAAGTGAACAAACTAGATATAAATAATAAATAATAATACCAGTATTCTGACCTAAAATGCTAATACCATTACGCAGTAACACTACAGGCACTGTAGCTTTTTCTACTTCACTTTAAAGCTATGACCCCCCAAGCATAAACAAGTCATATTGGTGTTTGCTGTACAAGCAGCACTACCCTCCATATACCTAAAAATAGCCACCAAAATTAACAGAGATGCACTAACCTGATTTGACTGTCCAGAAAGGTAAGGTTCAAAATCGTTGTCATGAACTGTGTCCTTCTGATGCAATGAACCATTTTGTACTAAAACAAAAAGTTGCAACATATTATAACATTGCCTGACAATGTTTCAGTAAAGAACCTCACCCTAGAGTAACTTGACAAAAATAAGTTAGCTCCCTTCCTTCTTGTGGCATTGTTAATAACCTCGGGAAGGCAAAGGGGTCAGATTTCACCAGAATGAGAACTTCCACATGCACTCTAAATGTCACTATTGCTTACAAAACTGATCTGAATGACAGTTACAGAGAGTCAGAGGAACTTGCAATTTTAGTAAACGTAAGTATTTATACTTTCCCCATAAAATATTTTAAAACCAAATAGACAACTTTTGACATGAACATGAGAGAGGAACTGGAGGACATAGCAATATCTTCTGTAAAAGCTGAGCAGCCTCTTTAAAAAGTAATGTTAAATCATATCAGAGGTGGAACAGTAAAATACTGGCTGTTGAGTGTTTGACATCCTAATAATATTTACAAGCTTTAAATTCAAGCCTTGGTTTTCTTGTCTGTAAAAGGGAGATAAAACTTCACTAAATCAGAGATATTTGAGACTCAATTATTATTAATATCTGTAAATCACACCGAAATCCACAGCTGGAAGATGCTACATAAACAAATTATTAAAGTCACTTTGTTCTTAATTTCCATCATTTGTTTCAAAGCATAAGTCACATTGTATACATTAAGCCCTTGGAAAGTAGTTCAAGAGTTTCACAGGAAGGCTAAACTAAAAATATTGCTACAGGAAAAAGAAATACAATGCTAAAAAATAAAACTAAAGTGGGGATTTCAAAGAGATCTGCAAGTGTAAAATAATGTTAGGAAGACTCTTCAGAGAAAATGGATACATAATAAGAAGGGTTTATTGATAAACTGGGAGAAAATATGAGCTTGTTGGGACTATAGCTGTTTGAAACACTGATAAAGTGAAATTCAAAGAACCTTAACACTGAAAAGATGTGCCTATGTAAACTGATGGAAGTATCTGTTTCCTTTCTATTCTTAAACAGTTATGTATTTGGTAGCAGTCATAGTACCATACATAACATAGTTTATAAAGCAGGCCATTTACTTGAAAGACAACTTGCTTTTGAAGTTTCATTGGTGACAATGTGCTAGAGATCACACAAAAGTATGTCACATTATCAAAGAACTTTTTTTGCTTCAGACTGAAATTTCATGAAAAAATTTGTACTGATGTACCACCTGTCATAATCTATAAACTCTCATTTGCCAATACCAATCCAGTAACAGAACAATAATTATATAGCAGAATAATACTGTAAAGCAAGTTTTGATACTTTTTAAATCTGTCACTTAAGTAAATGAATCTCCTAAACTGTATTTGTATCTCTATTTGTAACTGTAACAATGTGCTTTTCTTAAAATGTTATTAAATACTGAAAGCATGCTTAGTACTGTACAACCTTACAAATACAGTGGCACTAGTGGTATGCAAAAAAAACCCTTAGGAACCAGGTTCCTTTAAAAAAAAAAACACACTTTGCTCCATATTTCACCAGAGTTTAGATTAATACCTATTGGCTCACCCATCACTGCCTGCCTCCTTCATCTACCTTCAGCAATAACAACTCAAGTGGAAAAATCCCAGCATTCGCCTTACCTTTATTATCTTGTCCTTTCGGTCGCTGTGATGCCATGCACATGATTGCAAAGAGGAAAACAAAGACAGAGGAGAAAGTTAGTTTTGGGAAATGCTCTGGTCTCACTGCAGACAGGGTTGTGGGGGAGAAATAACCATGGGGGGGGGGGGAAGAGGAGGAGGGCTGACAGATTTATTATTAGGGGCTGGCCGTCACTGGAAATGGCCACTGATCAGGAGAGGGAAGAGGAGGGAAGAGTTAAAGGGAGTGCCTAGGGCCCAAGGAAGCCGAGAGGGACCTCTCGGGCCAGGCACACGGGGTGGGGGTGGAGGGACGGGGGGGGAGAAGCCCTCGGCCCCGGGCCCAGCTGGGCTTCCGCACTTACCTGAGGGTCAACGCTTGTGGCCGACATAATTCATGTACGGGGCCCCCGTGGCTAGCAGGGAGCGGGGGAGGGGCAGGGCCCGGCCCCCTCCGCGCAGAGGGGAGGCGCACGGGGAGAACGCGGGGGAGGGAGCTCCTGTCCCCTGGGCCTGCGAGGGGCGCTCCGGCCTGGGCCTGGGGGAGGGGCCGGCTCAGCGTGCAGGGGCGGGTCCCCGTGTGGCCCGCCCGGCCGGGGCGGGGGGGGGGGTCTCTCCTCAGGCTAGGCCCCCCCGGGGACGGGGAGGGGGGGGTCGGTCCGGTCGCTTCTCGCCCTGCCGGGGCCCTTCTCCTCACATCCCCGCCCGCCCTCGCCCCGCGGCCTGTCCCCGCGCTGGCCCCGAGCCGGGATGGAGCGAGAGACCCTCCAACTCCAATGGCGGCGGGGACCGGGCGGCGGTGACGTCAACGCCACCGCGCGCGGGGCACGCCGGGAAGACACGACGAGGCGGCGGGGTGAGGGTGGGGGCAGGGAGGAGCAGAGGGAAGGCAGCACCTGCCGCGCATGCGCGGTGCGGCTCTGCTGCCAGTCCTCCCTGCTCCCCTGGCTTGGGGGGGAGTGGGGAGCAGCAGGGCCTGTCCTCCCCAGGCTCTGCGGGGAGGGGGGGGGGGCTTTACATGGGCTCTCCCCACTCCAAGGCATGGCCAGAGAGCAGGGCTCCTGGCTCTGCATTGCAACACCCCCCACCCACTGGGTCAGACACTGCCCCCAGACCCTGGGCTGTGGCCCCCACACAGGAGATCAGCTGGCGCCATGTGATGCTACCTGGGGTCCAGAGTAGCTCCTGCAGTTCCACGCCACAGCGCCCCATAATTAGGTTCTGGGTGGTGGCCTTTAGGGGCAGCTCGCACGGGTCTATGCTGGACACCTCCGGCCATGCCGTTCAACGGAGCCTAGGTCGCGTGAACAGATGTCCTGATTTTATAGGGACAGTCCTGATTTGGGGGCTTTTTCTTATACAGGCACCTATTACTCCCCCACCCCGTCCCGATTTTTCACACTTGCTGTCTGGTCAATGTAAGCCTAGGTGGCTGTCGGAGGCAGCTTGTATCTGTATGCATGGGGACACATCTAGCCCAGCTTGTCCTCTATCGCAGTCCCTGTGCTGAGGCTTAAAGGCAGACCTAGGGTCTGGATTCAAATGCAGCCTGCATGGTTCTATGCCATGGCTGTCACATGGGGTGGGGATGTGGGGTACAATTTAGGATTGCCAACTCCTCCAGGATATTCCTGGCGTCGCCAGGAATTAAAGATTACTCTTTAATTAATTATGCATCCGAAGAAGTGGGCTGTAGTCCACGAAAGCTTATGCTCTAATAAATTTGTTAGTCTCTAAGGTGCCACAAGTACTCCTATTCTTCTTCTTTAATTAAAGATTATGTCATGTGATGAAACCTCCAAGAAGAAGTCCAACCAAAATTGGCAGCCCTAGGTACAACCCGCACTGTTCTGCTCTGGAGCAAATGGGCAGTTTTAAACTGTTCTCCCCCCCGCCCTCACCACACAGCGCTGCAATCTATGGGATTCTACTCCGCAGCCCCTATGCTTGGAGTCAAATGCAGCCAGCACAGTCTGTACCACTGGCCCTGAGCGTGGGATCAGATCAGCTGGCTTGCTGTGTTCATGTCTGTTTCTTGCAGTGGTGTAGCCTTTTTGCTTGCAGGACATGAGAGACAAGATAGGTGAGATAATATCTTTTATTGAACCAACTTCTGTTGGTGGAAGTTACAACGCTCAAACGCTTTTACCTTTCACCAGCAGAAATTGGTCCAACATATTATCTCACCTACCTTGTCTTATGTCTTTTTTTGTCATACAATTTTACCTACTACAGTCAAGCCTCAAATTGGGACCCTTTAATCTATACGTAGCAGCTTCCTTTCTCTCTCTTTTCTCTGTCCCCCTTCTGTCTTTTTTCTTCTGTTTTCTTTTGAGGTTATTGTTGCTTTGGAAAGGTTAAACTAACAAAGTGAAGTTTACAATTTTCTCTGAAAGAAATGAGGTCTGCGGCCAGTCTTGCCTGCATCCTCCACCAAAAAGATGTTCTGTAGTCCTAGCAAACAGCTGGGAGAGCGCTGTCCCCACTCGCATGAGCTGTCTGCTTCTCTTCGTAGATAATGATATGGTATTTCAGAGATGGGTGGGATGTTTAATAGCTAGAATTGTTATTAATTATTATTATTGTTTCTTCTTTGAACTGTGGTACTGCTTAGGAACCCTAGTCATGGACCACAAACCCATTGTGCTAGAACTGAAAAATAATCCCTGCCTCAGAGGCTTACAATCTTTTAAACTGCTGTATTGCTATAATGTGAAAGTCTAAGGTAATATATTTGATACCATAATAGCAAGATGGGGAAAAGGACACTGAAAAATCTGCATGTGTTATCATTATAGTGTTATTAGTATTGCAGTAGTGCTCAGAGGACTCAGCTGGGTTGGGGCCCCCTTGTGCTAACCACTGAACAATGACAGTCCTTGCCCAGAGGAGCTATGATCTAAAATCACGTGGTGCTTTAAACAGAGGCATTACCTGTAGGTCACACAATCCACCTAATGCCCAAATATAGGATTCCTCCTCTAATTGGTAAAGAATCTGTAACACTGTATCAAAAACTTTCATCCTCCATGCACCCAACTAATAGTGATGTTGAGAGAGAACCACAAAGGGCTTGCTTTTAATAATCAATCAATAATAATCAAATTATTTGATAATAATCAAATTATTAGTTCACCATTCTCATCTTGTGTGAGGCACATGTGGCTGCCGAATAGGCAGCATGAATGACCTGGTAGCTAACTTCATGCCATGTAATATTTTACACATGTGCTTGTCATCTGGCTGGAGAATGGGAATAAAGGAGGTTTACACCTGACAGGAGCAGCTTTAAGATGCACTGCTGTTTATGCCCAGAAATCTGGCTTCTCATGAAGGTATCCTACAACATGCAGGAATTTGCTTTGATCATAGCCTCTTTTTAAGCCTGAAGATACCTTCTTTTGGTAGATTCCCTAACATACACATGCAGCATCTGGACACGGACAATAACAATGCACCTAAGAAAGAAATCAAGATCAAACCATTGAGGTATGTATAACATACTGTCTAATTGTTGGAGCTAAGTGATGACATATAATCTGCTACATATTACTGAGGGTTTTTTAACCCATAGTTTTATTGATAAAAAATAAAAAGAAATAGATGCCATGTTGTTGTGTATTTCTTCAAATTAGAGCTGCTATTACTGGCTGGGCATATCAAAGTTTTCATGTCCCAATCCTGCTTCAGCCAAGAATCCACTCAAAGAAGCTGATTGCTAGTTTCTAGCAACAGGATATTTTACTAACTGTAGCAGATGGCTGTTGGAAGTCTTCTGCATTTTGGGATATGCCTGAGCTGGGCCACGATCCAAATTGGATGTTGTTAGTATCTAATAGCATAGTTGTGGAACACAGATGTCCAGAACTCTGGTAAAATTGGTCAAGACTTATGTACCAGCAGGTAGTCCTATCTGCAACCTCCACATTGTTAGATTGTTAAAAAGAAGTGTATTCTAGTGCTCATGAAAGGTGCCTGACTAGAGAACTCAAAGTTTTCTTTAGTTACAGGTACAAGACAGGCAGCAGTAGTGGAAGCTTTCCTTCTGTTAAAGGTTCCAAAATTCTTATGTTTAGGCATGTGCTCAAGGACCCTAATCTGGAGTTCCTGTCTGCTGTTACCATTCAGAATGGATTCCCCCTCCTCCCGACCCCCAGATGAATGGTCTGGTTTCTTCATGTCCTCTTTACAACTCATCATCAACTGAGGGCTGGTCTATACTGGGGGCGGGGGTGTCGATGTAAGATACGCAACTTCAACTATGGGAATAGCGTAGCTGAAGTCGACGTATCTTATTTCGACTTACCTCGGATCCTCACGGTGCGGGATCGACGGCCGCAGCTCCCCCGTCGACTCCGATACCGCCGCTCACCCTGGTGGAGTTCCAAAGTCGACGGGAGCACGTTCCGGGATCGATATATCGCGTCTAGACGAGATGCGATATATCGATCCCCGATAGATCGATTACTATCCGCCGATTCGGCGGGTAGTCTGGACGTACCCTGAGAGACAAAGAGTCCAGGGGATTGGTGCAATAGTCTTTTACCTCTGGATGTCGGAGTTCTGATTCTGGCTTAGTTTGCAAGTGATAATTGGTTTGGCTAATCTCTGTCTCTTGTGGGTATTTTTGTCCACATCTCTAAACCAGTATACAGTTTGGCATAGTTGGCAGTCTAGGCTCTGGAGAGGTCCGAGAATGAGACAGAAGGGGTTTGACGCATAAGAACAGAGTCACAGAGACAGAATTGTAAGAAGAAGCAGCTGCTACTACTGTTACTACTAGCAGGGTCGGGTTGGAGAGGAAACCTAACTGTAGCGCCCCCTCTCCACCTGGTTACCCTCTTTAATGCCAATCTGCATACAGGGTTTTGATAGAAAGATATGGGTTCTTCTGGATACCACCACCCACTCAGCAGGGTGTATCTTCTTTATTTTTTCCTATGAGTTTATTTGGCGGTGCCTCTACGCCCCTCGCTCCTTCCTGGCATGGTCACCAGGGCAGCTTGGGAGGGAAATTCTAACCACGGGGTAATCCCAACTTATTTGCCAGATAGTTGGAGACTTCCAAGAAATAACACAAACACCTGCAATATATTCAGCACAATAACTATATTAAACAGGAGACAAATATAACATCACCGGTGGCCCACGCTGCTAATACCTGTGACTTTCCCCAGTTATGTGACTTGATGTAGCGAATGTAAGATCAGTGTCCCGTGGTACGCGTACTTTGTTGGGGCCCTTGATGACCAATGACCTCAAAATTCTTCTCTGCAGGGGTTTAGCAGTGTGGCTGACTGGGTTACAGCCCAAAGGACTCACAAGTGAGAGAAGGTGGTAAATCCATCCATAGGTTTAATATGCAGCAGGTTGTAAAATCCCCAAACCCTCACTCCCTGGCTTGGGGACACAGTTCAGGGAGTAGGGGGTCCCCAAAACAAGTTCCCTGACTGACTAACTAAAAGATGGTGCACTCACAAACTCCATGAATTATCCTCAGGTTCAGAGTGGACTCTGGACTTCTCAGTCACTGCAGAGGGGCTGATCTCTGCTGGCAGGGATCTTCTTCAAGCAGGAATCAGGCTGCTTCGGTCCCAGGATTTTCCCTCATCACAAAGGGCTGCAGGGCTCAAGGTGCAGGTTACACAACTGTACTAAGATCCAAACTGTAATCTCCTAGCCCAGCATCCAGACACACACACACAGCAGGCAGCAGCCCTGCACTAGCAGCCAGAGCAGAGCTGACCATGTGGTGACTGGTCTCACCTAGGGAGCTGGAGAACGAACTCAGCCTGGCTGGGGAAGTTTCCCAGCAAAACTCTACAAACTGGGAATTATCAGTGGAGAGGGAAAAACCCAGCTGAGGGATCTGGCTTTCAGGTCCCTAGAGGCCAGTTCTCAGGGGGAACCCCGCCTGCAGGCCTGGGACTCACCAGCTCCCCACACAGCCAGTCCTGCCCTTTTCCTGGCTGGCTCCAGACTGCCTCCAAACTGGCTTCTCCCCTTTCCTGAACTCCCTGGGAGGGGCATCTCACTCCCTATTGGTTGCCGGGCAGACGCTGAGTTTGCCTTGGCTTTCCCTTTCTACCAGGGAGAGTGCGCCTCTCCCTGAGCTGTCAGCAGACAGAGCCCCAGGAATCTTGGTAATCTCCTTGAGGGTTACATAACTATGGAAAATTAAGAAAAGCAAAATAAAACTGCTTCGTTCACATTAGAAAAACACGAGCTATTTCACTAGGAGGGTGGTGAAGCACTGGAATGGGTTACCTAGGGAGGTGGTGGAATCTCCATCCTTAGAGGTTTTTAAGGCCCGGCTTGACAAAGCCCTGGCTGGGATGATTTAGTTGGTGTTGGTCCTGCTTTGAGGAGGGGGTTGGACTAGATGACCTCCTGAGGTCTCTTCCAACCCTAATCTTCTACGATTCTATGAAAAATTCCCTCCCCCTCCCGCCCGCCCACTATTCTAAGGTCCATTGAAGTCAGTGAGGGCCTTTCTGGAGGAACCACCAAAGTTAACTGCAGCCCAGGAGACAGCAGTGAAGGTCACCATCCCTCAGGGTCAAAGATCGCTGTTGATAAGTAAACTCAGCAGGGGAGCGGGGAAGATTCAGTGGGTGAACTCCTGGCCCTGTTGGCATCAATTTCTAACATCAATTTGGCCAGGATTTCACCCTTGCTGTCTTCCTCTTTGTGCAGCCAGCCCTGTGCAGATGCAATCCAGCCCTTTATCTCTGTATTGAAAGAAAAGACATGTCATCATGTCCCCTCCACTTTAAGTGAGAAGAGGTAGCCAGGAACTCTTTCATCCATTTTGGTGGATTTCTCAGTCTGTAATTTGCTTTCTGTGCTCTCACTTGCTCCCTGCTGCAGTTGGTTTCTCCTTTGGCTTTAGTTTTTTGTTTAGGTTCTTTCCCCCCCCCCCCACTTCCTCTCTCATTTGCTTCCCCAAGATAGTTTTTTCTCACACACACTACATTTTTCTCACACAGTCTACATGCTCTCCTTGTTAACTTCTCAGCCCTGATTCTTCCCTGTCTCCAGGTGCCTTGGGCGTTCTGCTGCTTTCACTACACTGTCTGTACTGGGCTATCTTGATTATAACTTCAAAAGTTTTTTTTCCTCTTACTTAATTGGCCTCTCAGAGTTGGTAAGACAACTCCCACCTGTTTATGCTCTCTGTATGTGTGTATATATATATCTCCTCAATATTTATTCCACTCTATATGCATCCGAAGAAGTGGGCTGTAGTCCACGAAAGCTTATGCTCTAATAAATTTGTTAGTCTCTAAGGTGCCACAAATACTCCTGTTCTTTTTACACTCTCTGCAGTTTTCTTCTTTTCCTCACCAACTGCCCAGTTTTAACTGACACCCCAGTTCCAGAGTTCCCCAAGTTGCCCTTTTCAAAAATGCCCAGTTCTGCAACTATGATTAAATAGCCCCAGACAAAAACGGCATCAAGATGGAGTGAAGGATGCGAAACATTCCAGGGATGTTGTAATTATTCAAAAGTGGTGACACCATATGATAACTATACATTTATGATTAAGACATTCTAATATTTGTGGGTCCGTATTAAATGATTTTTAAAGACACAATTTCCACTTCTATTCCTCCAATCCCTCTAACAGCTCAAGAGACTGATGGGGGAGAAACACAGCAGGTGAGAAACCGCAGCGTCCAAGGCAGAGAGAAGTAAGCGATTGTTAGGAGGGGAAAGACAAAGAGGAGGAAATAAGGGGGAAGGAGGGAGATCACAAGGGGTTTTGTTAATTTTCTCCTTGCAGTCAGCATGATCGAGCTCAAAGGGGGCAGCGAGGGAGAGGGTCATTCCCAGCTGCCCAATTCCCAACTTCCCTGTCCAACTGTCATTCCCAAATGCCAGTCCCAATTGCTATTCCTAACTACCATTCCCAGTTGCCCAAGTCTCAACTGCCGTGAAACCTTCTGGAACTAAATGTGTCCAACATTCTGTCACTCCTTATCTCCTAAAGGCTTTTTGGTGTTAGAATAGTACCTGGTACCTAATGGAATATTTTTGATAACTTTCAGTATCTCTTCTATAACATGCCTTTTCTGTGTGTTGTTTCCTCTCATTATTTTAGAGCTGGTTGTAAAGTGGTAAGTATATTTTATGGAAAAAAAACTAAATTTTTTGGGGGGAGAGGGTTGAAATTTTTCATGAAAAATTTCAAAATGTTCAGATTTTGGTGGTGAAACACCCAAATAATGGTCAATTTTTGATTTTTCTCCCCTTTTCCTTTTCCCCATTGTCAGTGGCAAAATGGAGGGGGGCGGGGGAGATGAAGGGAGGAAGGGCAAGAAAGAAGAAAAAACAAAACAAAAAAACCCTTTTTTTCAGTTTTGAAAACCAAATAATTTTTGCTTTTTGGGGGAAAAAATCAGAAAATAAAAACAATTTTTTCAATGAAACTTTTCATTTTGTAATAAAGGACCATTTTTCATTACAGTTTCATACAAAAATAATTGAGCTGCTGTGCTACATATTGAAAAGCTATTCTTTACAACTCACTGGTTCCTGTAGTCATTGCTGCATATGAAGTTCTGAACCTTACGATGAAACCTCACAGTTGGGTGCAGTGTAACATTTAGAATGTCACAAATTGACATTAATAAACTCAAGCGGGGAATATACTACAGCAGGGTTTCTCAAACAGGGGTCGCCGCTTGGGTAGGGAAAGCCCCTGGCGGGCCGGGCCTGTTTGTTTACCTGCCCCGTCCGCAGGTCCGGCCGATCGCGGCTCCCACTGGCCGTGGATCGCGGCTCTGGGCCAATGGGAGCTGCTGAAAGCGGTGGGCAGGCCAGCACCACGTCCCTGTGGCCCCGGGGGGGCAGGGGGAGGAGGGGCAGAGGGCTTCGTGTGCTGCCCTCACCTGCAGGCACCGTCCCCCGCAGCTCCCATTGGCCGGGAACGAGGAACCGCAGCCAATGGGAACTTCAGGGGAGGTACCCACAGGCAAGGGCAGCACGTAGAGCCCTCTGTCCCCCCCACCAGGGGCTGCAGGGATGTGGTGCCGGCTGCTTCCAGGAGCAGCATGGGGCCAGGGAGCCTGCCTTAGCCTCGCTGTGAGTCACTGCCACCCTGGAGCCACTCAAGGTAAGCGGTGCTGGGCCAGAGCCTGCACCCAGAACCCCTCCTGCACCCCACACCCCAACCCCCTGCCCTGAGCCCCCCCCGAACCCTGCACCTCTCCTGCACCCCAACTCCCTGCCCTGAGCCCCCTCCTGCACCCCGCACCCCTCCTGCTCCCTGCCCCAAGCCCCCTCCAGCACCCCACACCTCTCCAGCACCCCAACCCCTTGCCCTGAGCCCCCTCCTGCACACCGCACCCCCTCCAGCACCCCGCACCTCTCCTGCACCCCAAAACCCCTGCCACACCCCTCTTGCACCTCAACCCCCTGCTCTGAGCCCCCTGATGCACCCCATACCCCTCCCTGCACCCCAACCCCCTGCCCCAGCCCAACATTTATGGCCCTGTATGCAATTTCACCACCCAGATGTGGCCCTCGGGCCAAAAAGTTTGCCCACCCCTGCCCTAGCCTCTGTTTGCCAGAAGCTGGGAATGGGCGACAGGGGATGGATCACTTGATGATTACCTGTTCTGTGCATTCCCTCTGGGGCACCTGGCATTGGCCACTGTCAGAAGACAGGATACTGGGCTAGATGGACCTTTGGTCTGACCCAGTACGGCCGTTCTTATGAAAAGGTTCTTTTAACAAATGAGGACCCGACCTGCAAACACTTATGTACGTAATTAACTTTACTATCATGAGTAGTTTTCTCACAAGTATAGAAATTTCCAGAGTCCCTTCATGCCCCAAATTTCTTTCCACTCCTTGTGAGGGATTTGACCAGCTTTCTTCCCATAAAATGAAGTGGAAGGCCAGGACTCATACTATAATTCTTAACAGTTCAACAAGATGCTGTCTGCAATTGCAATCTGATAGGCATCCGGCCACACTTCCTCTTTCATTTGAATTCTAAGCATGTTTGGTGATTGTAAGCTTTTTGAATATTATTATTATTGGGTCTACACTATTCATCGGGACTAAGCATGTTAGTTTCCTGTTCTTCAAAATCACAATAGGATTCTGAAGGCATTTCCTGTATCAGGAGTTCAGATATCTGCAGAGCTTTTCAAACTTCTTTAATAGAGACTCTCTTCCCCAGGCGTGGCCTAACAGCTAATCATAGTGGAGTCTGAGTAACTCCCTTTGCTAACACTCCATGCTGCATCAATGCTATTGTAAATATTACAACAGATAAAATACTTTAAAGATTGTGAGGTGTTCAGTTAGTACTATACTGGTTAGGTTATAGAACCACCTAAGTTTGATAGACTATTCAGGAGACAGTCTGACAGTGAGGGACTGAGAGTCAGGACTCTTTGGTAAGTCACATAACCACACCTCTGTACTTTAGCTTACCCATCTATACAATGGTTATAATAATATATACCCACCTCACAGTGGTGTTTGGCAGGCTTAATTAGTTAATGTTTGTAACCTTCTTTGAGAGCTTTGGATGGGCAATCGATTTATTATTAATTGTTGGGTCTGTGTTGGCTTTGCTTATTTTTTATTATTGAAAAATCCAGTGATGAATTAAAAATAATGATGAATGATCAGACTGTGGGAAGACCTTGAGCAGGTGGAAAGCCCTGACTGGTAAACGCTGATGGGGAAGGAGAAGTGCTCTGCACGTGTAGCAACATGCATTGTGATGGGACCAAAAAAAAAAAAAAAATTGGCAGGCTGAATAGAAATCAAAACTAGACATTTTTGCCCCCAGCCTGAAGAAGTGATTCTGTGGCCACTGTCTGTATGTACAGTCTTTTCTCAACACACCTTGTTACTATTCATTAGGTTGGAAGGCACTGTCTTTTCACAGTGGACTCTTGCATGAATGCCTTGGAATTTCCTGTCAGACAGCGATACTCTTCGGTCCATCAGCGATGGCTGGCAGGCTCCGATGGGAGCTGCAACAGACAGGCACCATCAAAGATTTTACTGATGAGGGAGAGGTGGTGTCATCAGCTCCCAAGGGCACAGGGAGCCTGGGTATTGTTCTGCTCCAGGATGACAATCAGCTGGTCATTCAGAACTGAAGGGAGCTCAAGGACATTAATGTGGATGAGGACAATGGGCAGGAAAGTGACAGTCGTAAATGGGGCGGAGGGAGGGGGAAGCCTTCATGAAGCAGATATAACCAGTGCTCCTGCTTCTAAGATCCCAGATTTCATGAACCTACCACATTGTCCCAGCCTAGTTGGGAGTTGTACAAAAAGGCCTCCCCATATCTCCTTCCATCATGTCCCCTCCCCAACCACAGATCTTTACCCTCATGAATAGAGCTGGTCAGGCGTTTTTCAGTGAGACACTTTTCTGCTGGAAAATTCTATTTGTCAAAATCAAAACTTGGTTTTCCAAAAATGTCTCAGTTTCAACGAAAATCTCGTCAGGAAGGTATCTCGGGACCAGGTCAGAACTTCTGGTCAAACCGAGACAGAGACAGAATTGCCGATAGTCCAGTGATTAGGGTGTTCGCTTGAGATTTCAACATTGGTTTTCTTTCCACATAGGAACAAAAACGAAACCTTTTGATTTTTTTGGGTGGGGGAGGGGAAAGGGTGAGTGAGACCCCAGAATATCCCAGTGCTTGGGGCACTCACCTGGCATGTGAGAGACCCAGCTTCAAGCCCCTGTTCTGCCTGATTCAAAGTAGGGACTCAAAGCTGTATCTCCCAGGTGCCCTACTTATTCAGCTACGGAGTCAGGGTATGTCTACGCTGCAATAAAACACCTGTGGCTGGCCCAGCTAAGCTGACTCAGACTGGGTCAATAAAACCAATAAAACTGCAGTGCAGACATTTGGGCCCAGGCTTTGAGACCCCACAAAGGAGGAGGGTCCCAGAGCAATTGTATAGCCCCGTGAGCCCAAATCAGTTGACCCAGGTCAGTCCCAGGTGTTTTATTGCAGTGTAGACATACCCATAGTCTCTCTCTCTCTCTGGCATAGTGATTATTTAATTATTTGCACAAAGTGGAACAGCTCCAAGAGGAGAAGTTGACTCTATGGCCCGATGAGAAAGAGCCTTCCCGAATCATGGCTGAATCATCCTGAATCATCAAGTGAACATGCACAATAGTTTAAAAAAGAAAAAAAAAAGAGGAAATTGCATGCCTTTTCCTCCATATTAGGGCAATTGGGGTTTAGTTTGAATTATTACTATTAATACTTTTTAGACGACTTACAAAACAAGTTGCAGCGCATTTATCAAAGTGATTAAATCTTGACTGAAATGTGGGCCGCGACTGTCAGGTTTGGGATAAGGAAATCATTGGGTGTTTACATTGCTAAGAGAATTAAGGAGGTTCTATTACAGCAAGCATTGGCATTAAATCTACCTCATCTTATGGCCCTTACATTCCAACTCTCGGTTCCTTTGAAGCCTTCTACAGCTCCCTCCTTTTTAACAGGCCTGATAATTAAAGCCAAGGCCTAAACATCAGGAGACCTGGGCCTGCGCTTGACTCTGCCCAAACTGCTGCATGAGCTTGGGTTAAGTTACTTAACTTTACTGTTCTGCAACTTCCCCATCTGCAAAATAGAGATAATAATACTTACCAACTCTCCCCAGGCACTTTAAGATCTGAAAGATGCTTCATAAAAGCAAACCATTATTCATCGCTATTATTATTTATTAACAGGCACTTTGCTATAACTCACCAAAATATCCCTTGTAATTGGGAATTTGTCCGAGTGGCTTTTGCAGGTGTCTTAGATTTTTAATGTATGTTCTGCAAAATCCATATATACTTGTAAGGGATAGGACCAGAGGAACAGAAGCTAATGGGCAATTGTGTATGTACTCAGGAAGGATTTTTTAAAAAAACCCACATCCATCCACAACAGCATTCTCGGAACAATATTGTAAATAAGCACTGCCCTCTACTGTTTGTAGCATGTCTTAGGTTTCACCTTCAAGATTTTAATTAAAACACATTTAAAAAAAATAAGACAAAGTTACCACCTCAGCTGGTTATGCTGACATTTTAATTTTAAAAACACACAATTGTTTTATAGTCTTGTTTGGAGAAGGGGATTTTGGTTAATTAGGGGCAGTGCATGATCCAACAGGTTTTTTCTTAAGATGGGGAGTAGCACATTCTGTTTTCTCAAATGGAAAATGTGGCAGGGGAGATACAAGTTTTCAAATCCCTGTTCCATTCAAGACCCACCTTAAAATCATTCCATGACCACAGGACAAAGAAAGATAGAGGGAGTGTTCAAACTTCAGGGATGCTGTGGAAGCTAAAGATCATTCTCTTCTGCAAAAACATAGCTGAAGCAAACAATTCAAACCTCTTTGAGCAAGTCCTCCTCCCTTTATGGCTCCCATCACGTGTTTATTTTCCAATACATTTTGTTGAAAATGAGAAGACGGCACAAAACAGGTGAGGATGCTACAGAAAAGTGCAAAATATGAGCTGATACCAACAGATATTAAAAGAAAGAGAAACTATTAATTTCAGAATCATGGCAATCCAAAGAAGGAGTAGCACTACAAAGTGAACTGCACATGCACAGTGTATGAAGCTATGCAGTTACACCGCCACCAAGGTTTGGCGTTCCAAAATCTCTCACACTGACCCAGCAGGTAGCAGTCCAGACTCTCCTGACAAAATGGTTTTGAAATACAAGTTCTACCCCAATCGGTGAAGCATGTGAGCTACTCCCAGATATTAATGGGCCGGTCTCTTTGGCAGCGTGAAGTGGCCTTAAAATGAATGTAAATGTAATTTGCATCCACTTTAGGGCCCCAGAGCAGTCCACAGGGGGCTTAGTGTGAATGATAATTATGTCCTAATGAATTTATCCTCATAACACCTCCTATGATGAAGGAAAATGTTATTATTCCCATTTTACAGATGGAGGCACAGAGTGGTTATGGCCTGCATCTTGCAAATCCTTACCTAACTTTACATACACAAGTAGTCCCATCGAAGCAGGGGCTTTAGTGTTTGCAGGATTAGGGCCATAATCAAGCTGTAGGTACAGCTCCCAGCACAACGTGGCCCAAGTCAGGCTGGGGACCCTGGGGTGCTACCACAATATAGATATTCGCTGCTGCTAATCAATTTGTATAATTATTTGGGTAATTATTTGTGCTTTTCTGAATTTTTCAGTGGCTTTTTGAATTTTTATACAGAAATATATGGTACTGGGATCTAGAGCTGCAGCAGATCTGCTAGCCCTGAATTGGTCTCCAGGGTGCTGTGGGGGCTAAGAGTGAATCTCCAAGAAATCCTCCAGCACACAAAGTTAAGCATCCCTCACTACATCCTTCTCCAAGAGAATCTCTCAGCCTGCTGTTCAGCTACCACTTTTAGTGGGGGATTTGGGGGGGGGGGGGCGGGAGGGGAAGGGAAGGAGGAATGACAACTGTGGGTATGTATAGGGAGTATCCCAAACAGCAATATAGGGGGTGAGGTCTGCTCTGGCTACCTGAACAGTTACTTACTGAAAGACTAGTAGGAGACATGGCTGAATGTTCACATGGGCCCTTTCCCTCACAGGCAGAGTGAATGGAGATGAAAGGTAGACCAGCCAATCAGAGGAAAGCAGCAATAGGCACTTCCCCAGCAGGTGAAATCACTCAGGTCTTGCAAGGTGTACCACACCCTCCAGACGGGCAGCTACAATGAGCTAGAGAAAAGAGAAACAAAGCTGACCTGTCTCAGTCACAACACAAGGCAATGGGCCCTGGAAGCTTTAAATAGGGTTGGGAAGACAAGCTAGCTTTTCTAGGAGGGTCTTGGATGTTAGAAGTGCTCCATAGGATGCGGATTAGTAGCTGGTTAGTTATGGTTTTGTTTGGTCAATAGTCTGCTGAGTAGAATTGGAGGGAGGCCTTTGGATTCTGGCTAGATCCCCGTTTGAAATGGGACTGCTAATGAATGGGTGTCTAGCGTTAGCTTTTAATGGCCCAGAGTTGAGTAAGTACTCTGAGGAAGATGATGCGGGGGGCTTAATCTATGTTTCTGATGCCCCAGGAAAGTGTGCATGGGGTGGTGGAAATATTGGCTTTCCCTTCTGTGACTTGCCATCTCAGTCTGGTCTTGGGGAATTCAGCTGCTAGGAAAGCTCCTGTCTAAAGGGGTCCCTGGCAGGATCAATAGATTATTTCAACATAAGTAAATTAATGGGGGCTTCCTTTGGGGGAGGGAAGAAGGAAGGGGTGAGTGGCTGTGATTTATGACTGGGGGGGCATAAACTGGATGGTATCTCCTACTTGTCCTAGTTTAAAACCAACTCAACCCCACTTCCCCCAAGAAAACCACTCCAGCATACTAACTGCCTGGTGCTCCCCCCTCACTGACGAAGTCTAGCTCTGCTAGTGAGTGTTGGATGAGGTAATCCTCCTCTTTCTCCCCCCACCCCTGTCCCAACTGGGGAAACTTGTTCCAATGTATGGTTCAGTAAGTGACAATCCCTGGTGATGGCTCCCTGCAGAGAACAATGCCTGCTACAGTTTGACATTCACTCTGACTTTTGCTTTGGCAGAGCCCAGGACTGAAATAGTGCTGGAGTTGCAGAACTGCCCCAAACAAGCAAGTAGCTCTGAAGCTCTTCTGAGAGCCAAATCTGGTATGTAGGTTAAAGCAGCCTCCAAGTACCTTTACCTTCACTGCTCTGCAAATCCCCCAAGTCTCACTGACTCTCTAGCAATTTTATATGGATTTCTTTTACACCAGTTCTTAAACAATTACTTCAGTGCATTAAGCACAAACACCCTTTCTTTTTAGCATAGGCATTCAGGGCCTTTCTCTCCTCCACTTAGGTTTGTCCAGCTATGGCTATGGAAGGAAATTCCAGCTGTCCTGTTAATGTTTTTTTTTTTTTTTTCTGCCTTGTTTTCTGTGGGGGAGAGGTGCGGGTGAGCAGGCTCCACTGAGCAGCTGGGGCTGTCTGTCAGTGAATGGTGAGTGCCCATGAAATACTGGACTCCTACTAATGGTGATTTCAGTCTGTCACTCGTTGGACATGTATCTCATAGGCAATGCCAGAGTATTCTTCTCCACACCCACCCACCAATGTACTGCAACCCTCTTCTGGAGGGACTTTTACTAGGGTAGCTAGGACTCCATATCACCTCTGTCATTGGCCTCTCTGTGAACAAGGTACTAATAGTAAAGAATGGGCCAACAATGTGCTAGGTCAGGGGTTCTCAAACTGGGTGTTGGGACCTCTCAGGGGGTCATGAGGTTATTACATGGGGGCGTTGTGAGCTGTCAGCCTCCACCCCAAACCCTGCTTTGCCTTCAGCATTTATAATGGTGTTAAATATATAAAAAGCGTTTTTAATTTATAAGGGGGGGTCGCACTCAGAGGCTTGCTATGTGAATGGGATCACCAGTACAAAAGTTTGAGAACCACTGTGTTAGGTGCTATACAATTCCCCTCAGGCTACCAAAAGCTCCCAAAGGGTAAAGGAAAGGGGTGTACCGTGCCGTAAAGTGGGCAAGGTGATAGTTGGCCACATCTTGATAGTAAATGTCTTTAGAATGCTCTGACTCTTGTTAAATAATAGCTCCTGTGTGAGCGAGAGAAGATTTTAGGCCCAGAGCCTTTTTGCGTCTACTTTTGCTGGCAATACAGAAGTGGTGGTAGCCCTGCAGAGCTGCTTACAGATATCTGGGGAATATTACTTCAGTTTGAGTGCGGGGGAGGCTTGGATAATCAAGTAATATATTTTCTTTAATTTCAGCCTTCCTTTGATATAGGACTAGTGAAGGCAGCAAACCACTACCACCATTAACTGTGACATCGGGAAACCAATATAGGAAAGTAGGCCTCAACATTTTAGGCTACTTCTGTAGTGGTTCTGCTGCAGTGGTGGGGTGTCCTGTGACATGGGATGGATAGGAATGATCAGTCACAAGCTGCTGATTCAGCTTCAGGCCACAGACTGCCATACTAACAAATACTAAATGTATGCACATCATGGGAAGAGAAGCCTGCTAATTGAATAGGCGACCTGTGTAACTGGAGGCTTGTTTGGTTATAAAAGGGATAATATGAGGAAACGTTTGCTTGGATCTTAGCTATTCTGTGTAGGCTTCTGGCTTGTTGAACACGTCTCTCTAGAAAAGCAAACCGAGGAATTTAAATCCCTTTTATACTTCTGTTAAAGGCTAGAGAGGTGACTGAGTATTCACTGCTCAGACCAGAGCCTGAAAGCTGGAGTGACTTTGTCCAAGTACATTGAATAGGCCTTGCCTTGTTTTTGCTTTTCTTGCAAACCACTTCAGCTTCCCTGTGACTTGAGAGACTGGAAGAGAAAAACTGCTGGTCTCTTACCTCCAGACACTAGTGGGGACAGATGTAAAGGGGTAAGAGAAAGCAGCAGCAGGACATAGACAATCTGGATCTCTGGTTTGGCTGCAATTCAGGAACATGCTTGGCTTTGTTGAGACCATGAGCTTTCTAGAACATGTAGCAGGATGAGCTGTGGGGATGTGAATGCAGACCGGCAGTCTGAGTGCTGCCTGACATGGGGAATACAGCTGGCCACTGAGGGATTGTCTTGTATATATTTTTTTTCTCTCTCTCTCAGTGCTGGGACATGGAGGACAGCTTTCCCCCAGAGGAGATCAGGTCTGGGCAAAGGTATTTTCGGCTGTCTAAGACCAGCATGCGGAGCGAGGAGAAGAGACTGAGGACTTTCCGGCAGTGGCCAGAGAGCTCACCTGTCTCTGCCACAGACCTGGCTAAGGCTGGCTTTTTCTTCCTGGGTCCTGGCGACCGAGTGCAGTGCTTCTGCTGTGGCGGTATCTTGAGGAGCTGGGAGGCTGAGGATCAACCCATGCGAGAGCACCAAAAATTTTTTCCTACCTGTAAGTTTATCTGTGGTGAAGATGTTGGCAACCAGCAGATGCTCCCCTTTCTGGAGATCTTGGACTATGTGGATGGGCAGATCCTCAGCCTTCTGCAGAGGATGGATGTAGAAGAGGCAGCCCTACCCAGTCAACCAGAATACCCGGAGATGGAAACCGAGGCGATGCGACTAGCCACTTTCCAGAGCTGGCCACCGTACACAGAGCTGTATCCTGAGCAACTGGCCAGAGCAGGGTTCTTCTATACAGGTAGGCATGGCAGGACTAGAGCTTTATTGGTAAATGTCGATATACATCAGTTTGTGCACGTGCAGTGAAATTGACAAAAAATATTTCCATTGATAATAACAATTTACAGAGAGGCAAATAGTTGCTTGAGACTTATTAGAGTTTGATTTTTAAGGATATTTTACTCTGTATTTTGACATGTGAAGTTGACAACTTGCCTTTTAATAGTTATAAAGCTTTAACGTTTTTGAATCTCCACATCTACTGTTTAAATAATTCTGACATCCTTCTCCCTCGCCCTCCCCCAAGATATCCCTCTCAGTGAAAAATTAAATCAGCAGTTTTCAAGTTTTTGAGCTGAGCCCTTCTTTGAGTTACAATTTTTGGTCCCCCCCTCAGGTTTACAGGGTGGGGGAAGGGAGGGGTGTGTGTGTGTGTATGTGTGTGTGTGTGTGTGTGTAACGGTCTCTGGGGGTGGAGCCAGCGCTAGGTGTGGAGGCTGCCAGGAGCATAAATCAGCACGGGGCCATGGTGCATGTTGACACTGATCCACGGGCTAGGTGGCCCCCTGAGATGAGTCAGGGGGTGGAGGTGATGCGCCCTCCCTGACCCCTGCCATGTGGGGCTAGTGTCACCCAGGGCCGGCTCCAGGGTTTTGGCTGCCCCAAGCAGCCAAAAAAAAAAAGCTGCGATCGCGATCTGCAGTGGCAATTCGGCGGGAGGTCTTTCGCTCCGAGCAGGAGTGAGGGACCGTCCGCCGAATTGCTGCCGAATAGCTGGACGTGTCGCCCCTCTCCGGAGCGGCCGCCCCAAGCACCTGCTTGCCAGGCTGGTGCCTGGAGCCGGCCCTGGTGTCACCGTTTGTTTCCCCTGCCCCTGAATGTTCCTCTGCCCTCCTGGGGGGGGCACACCCCACAGTTTGAAAACCTCGAATTTTAATTAAAAAAAATAAAGCTTATTAGCTATCAAAATTATATAAAAACATTTAATTCTGCCAAGGCTATATACAGGTACCTAGGGTAGGGAAAGCCTCCCTCTGTGTGCAACTGTAGAGCTGCATGATGTGTCCTGTTAGACAAGCTCTATTTAGGGTATTTTTATACTGAACCATATACTGTGGTACATAAGCAGGGGGGGTTGGTGCCAGCCATACCATGAAGCCCTCTCCAGTAGAGCCACAACTTGACTCTCCTCTTCTAGGTGTGAGGGGCCACAGAGTTCTCCTTAACTGGACCCTCCTGAACAGCAGAGACATGAGATTCAGACACAGCTTATCCCCTGCACAACATTCTCACAGCACTGGGACAGAGTTAAGGCCTAAACTGCAAATGCCACCACTGTGGGGAACCTAGTTAGAGCACACCCCTTTCTTACGACAGTGCCCTGTGAGGTCAAACTCCATTGTTTGGTAACTTGGCATTGGGGCTTTCCAATTGCATTTACACTTATTTTTAATGTAGTAGTCTCAGTTGGGATTGGGAGTCTCCTCTTCTTGGTAATGTGGTACTGCATAGGAGCGCTGGGCATGGACCTATGATCCCATTGTGCTGTGTAAACACAGATCAAAGACCTCTCACTTCCCCACTGTTGGGTCAGGTTTGGCACAAACCTATAGTGGAAAGCCTCTGCTTTGAGGAGCTTATTTTAAGTTTAAGACTAAGCGCAACAAGGGGTGTGACAGACAAATGAGGATAATGGTAACAGCAATGAGGGGACATAACTGTTGACTTGCTATGTGCCTCGTTTGTACCACACTCTTTCATATCTGAGCACTTGGCTAAATGTGAAGTGTAACATGAGTTAACACCTTCAAACAGTTCAAGTAGAAGCAAAGTAGAATGTGTTATGGAGGGGACAGTGTGGAGTTTTATATTTATTCCTTAAAAAGGAAGACTCATCTGTCTGTAGGTGTCCCCTCTTCAGAAGTTGTTTTGGGCTCCATGGATCCCAGCTAGTTTCATGCTCTTGGATAGAGAAGTCTCTTAGGCTCTGTCTAGCTCTCTAACTACCTGTAATTCTGAGTCATGAATGGAAATTTGAGTTTGGGGCTTTTCATCTGAGGAATCACTTTGAAAACTGCTCAATTTTTAACTCTAACTCTAAAATTTTAAATCTGCATTCTTTGAATGCTATTCCTGTCTTGGTCTGAAAACTCCTACTCACGGGGCGTCACCAGTGTAAGGACTCAGGTTTTTCTGGCTGAAGTGTGTGAGCTCTCCCCCCCCCCCCCCCCCATCTGTTCATAACATCCATGAACTATAGCCCCACATGCTTACAGAGATGGTGTCTAAAATTCCTTGGTTTGTTCTGTGACAGTTTATCTAATCTCTCTACACATGCAAGCACTGCATTTGTACCTCCATGCCTTCCGCAACCTGTATTTCACCTATAGTTCTGTAGGGGTTGACCCAGTGAGCTGCTGTTCTGGTTTATCGCATTGATAGAATCCCTCTGTGGAACTAAAATTCTTAATGTAGCACTAGACATGTTGTTCCCTTCTATAGTCTAACTACGTGCACAGTATTTGTTTACTATATATTAAATACACATGAATACTAACGGAGCCTAAATGACTCTCATTGAGTTCCTTGAAGGCTTTGCAGTGTACTTCACAAGAAATGGTGTGAGGAGGTACCTCTTATTACTAGTCCTGAACTGAGCAACCAGATGTGAAATCTCCACGGTGTACTAGCTCATAGCTTTTCTGGAATTCTAGTTCTGTATGCTCTAGAGCCAAACACTACTGACAAAAGAACAACCCGCTCAGGAAAACAGAATAAACCAGAAGGCAGAGGTTTTAGTTGGAACCCTCTGTCAGATTTGCTTTGGAATTTATTTTCTATCTGCAGACCAGCTGTTGAAAACATAATACTGAGAATGGGGATCCATCGGGAAACAATCCAACAACATGGCAAAACCAGAGGTCACTTAGACTGGGCAATTCCAGAGCATTGCCAGTCATCTGATCCACATAGTTCCCTTGTTTTAGAGCATTCAAGGACTTCTGAATGCCCAGTGTTTTGGAACAGCTGTATTGAAACTCCTTAAGGGGTCCAGCTTATAACTGGAAGGCCTATCCACTCCCAGAAATTCTCTTTTTAGTGGGACCCAAGTATAGCTCGCTGAGTGGGAAGGTGTAACTTTATATATAGCTTTATTCAAAATCATACCCTGTAGCAGGCATGCTGATATTGTTAAAGCAACTGAATCTCTTGCCCAGTTTCCTCCCTGGGCTGGATGGCTTGGGATCTTTATAATGAGGACTCCTATTACTAGGGAGAGTGGTGTAAACCAATTTCATGGACCCCTAGTTGGCAGCCTTCATGGGGGAGCAGTTTGCTGGATGAAGAAACAGGAGGGGATAGCTGTGTGCAGTGGGAGTGGCCATGAGCCCACAAAGGGGATGTACAGAGAATCCATGAAGTTTCCACCTGAAATGTTCATTGACCCAACACTGGAATCCCAATAATTGATTGGTGCAACTTAGGCAAGCCAGCTAGAACTCAAAGCTCTAACTTGACTCCCTGTCTCTGAACAGGGGCAAGCGGCAGAAGTCGTGAGCCAGAGTCCTGGGACAGTTGTGATGTGTGCGCAACAGTTTGGTCTGGTAGCCTGTTATGGTAACAATTAAACATACTGTACCTCCCCCCAGCTCTCCTGGTAGCAACATCAAATTGCCTGTGAGTTAGTGTAACTAGCTGCTCATGTACCTGACATCTGATCTTCTCTTAATGCTCCTTTCAGGTCAAGGTGACACTGTGAGGTGTTTTTACTGTGATGGCAGCTTGAGGAACTGGGAGCTTGGAGATGACCCCTGGAGGGAACATGCCAAATGGTTTCCAAGGTAATTCATGGTATACTAATGCTTGTTGGGGCTGAACTACACATTAGCCAGTTCTATACTGAATGGTCCTTGCTCCACAGTCCAACCTCATGCCCCAGGTGAGATTTAACTGGATTATTAGTATGTAGAGCCGTCTATCTCTGTTATCATTTCAAATCCAACCAGCTCAATAGTGAACAAATAGTGCTGCTAGCTGATAAGCCTATGTGAAATGAATCTGGTGGCTTATGTCCAATTTGCATCATAAAAACTATATCCTGGAACAGCTTGTGGTCAAAGCAGGCATTTTAGTGAGGTCAGTCTCTTGGTAGTTCCTGAGAACTACCCCAGAAGCTCCCATCCTAATAAGCTGCATTGTTACTGTTACAATCTTTTCTCTCCCTCATTCAGGTGGTGGTGGTGATAATCACTGTACACGTCTATCATTGTAGCCCCTCCAGGCCATAACCAAGTGGAGAGCTGTTGGGTTAGGCATCGTACAAATCTACACGACATGCGTCTACAAGTCTAATGCTTTTCAATCGAAATCACACACTAGAACTCCGCCTGAGCTGTGGAGTTCAGACCCCAACATCTATAGAGTTTATGGACAGTGATCTGTGGGTCAATCTCTATTACCACTGCTTCATGGTAACTTTAACACTGCCCTTGTCTCTTACTGGCATCAGAGCAGCCCTTGTATTCCACTTGTATTGGCCTTCATGTGTAAATGGCAGGATGTCATACACCTAGTCCTGGTGTGGTGGCTCTTACAGGTGAGGCCACAAACCCATTTTCCACGTAATCCAGTCTGTCTGAAAGGTTCAATTGCAAAAGCCAATCTCACAGGCCTAAAATGAAGTCTGGCCTGTTCTGGGGAGATCAGGAGCCTCAAACCACCAGTCTTTCTGCTTGACCAGGAAGATTTTTTTTTTACAGCAGGGAGGGCCTGTCCACTGTGGCAAGAATGACATTTGTGCTTTGTACACCCTGTTTCATTAGGGAGCTTAGTACCACCCTCATGATCTTGAATTTCAGACAAGGTCTGCTGTCCTTCACTGGGTATTTGCCTTTTTCTCCGCAGGTGTGAGTTTTTGCTGCAGTCCAGGGGCAGAGACTTTGTTAGCAGTGTTCAGGACTCTGACTTCAACGCTCCAGTGAGTTTGAAATGGATTTTTTGTGCAGTGGAGGGGGGAAAGGTTTAAGGAGACACTTCCCTCCTGTGACTGTTTTGTGTCTTGTGATGTTTGCAGGGAGGCTCCTGGCAACGGGCTGAACAAGATCCCCCTGTACCCCAAGGTTTGTGTGGAAATGCATATTGTCTTGCCTTTTTGATGAAAGTGCTGCAGATCTGTTGCTCTGGCTTCCACATATTCTAGAGTTTGCAGGCGGAATCCCTTTCTGAGAGGCTTGCATTTTGATGTGAAATAGCTTCCAGAATTATTACTAAGAAACTTCCTCTGGGACCTGAAATCCAGGTGAGCTCTGCTGTTGCAAGTGTCTGCTAAAGCTGGATATTACTTTTCAGCCAACGCTTTTTTGCCAAAAAATGCAGATTCAGGTTGGTGAAAACGTTTAGCAAACTTGTGTTGAATTTACCAAATTGTCTTGGTTGGGGGGTGGGAAGCCCTCAACTTTTGAAAAAATCAGAACATTTCATTTTGACGCTATTAAATTGAGTTTCAATTTTTTTATTCAAACAACTTTCCAACTATTTAAACTGATTAAATTTTATTTCCTACAAAATGTTTCATCTCATCCCAAATTATTATTTTTTGTAACTTCTCAGAATGGCCAGTGAACTAAAATCAGTTAACTCTAGTTTCTTGAGCGACCAATTTTGCGGACAAGACACATGGTTAACATTCAGAATCTTGGGTGCTCATCTCGATTTCTGTAGGCTCCTCCATTGCTAGTGATAATATTGCCTGTGTCCTCAGAACCCACAATGAAGGTATTTGAAAAGTAAATCTGCCAGTAGAAGAACTTGCGAGTGGTTCTTGGGTGCCTTTTTGAGGTTAATATGGAGGAGAGTTTAAAGCCAGCTGTTTCTGGAAATGGTGGTTGGGGGTGCTAGATCTTCAACACACAGACCTTTGGAAGTTGGGGATACAAAAGCCACTGCATTCTAAGTTTGAGGAGTAAGGGAAGAAAGCTACCCTTTCAGGCTTGGGGAGTGGTGGCAGCCTTGTGGCAGCAGCATGTAAACATGAGACTAGGCTAGGGAAACAGTTTCTTCTTGGCGCCCATCTTGTCTTTCTGAGAGAATTTTCCACTGCTTGCCTCAGTCCTATGAACTTTGCCATGGGTGCACTAAGCAGACAGGATTTTCTGCAGGTCTGTCTTTATAATGCTCCAAATCTCTGCAGAGAGGAACATGGTGGCAGGTGGTGGCTAAGGCCAACCCAGAAGCATTTCAAAAGCTCACGCTTAGGAAGGAAAAGTGAACCAATTCAGGCTGTTCCAAAGCCTCTGCTGGGGTTGTCTGAGGTGTCTGCCAAGGGACTGCTAAGTGATCTAGAATAAGATCTTTCCAGTTTCGCTATGAATCTTCAAATGATCTACATCTCCGAGCTAGGAGGGGGATTGCCCTGCTCGTGTGCACATAGTTTCACTAGTTCAATGAGAACTAGTGTGAGCAAATAGTAGTATAGCCACTGTCATTAGGGCAGCAGAGGCATGGATGAGACACGCTGAGTACAATCCCACCTGAAATGGTGGCTGCACACTTAGCACCGCTCCGCTGTTCCTCTGTTGCTGCCGCCCAGGCTCCTGCAGCTGTATTATCACTTACATTTGCACTAGCTTTCATTGAGCTATGGCGAGTATACGTACACGGGAAGGGGAATTGCAGTCCTGGCTTGTTGTGTAGACATAGCTTCCTCCTCAACCTATCGCGGGCTATGGAATGACCACCACTGTGTACTGAGTAGTAACTGTCTGTTTTGTTTTAAACAAATGTTGAGATCCTTGCAGAAGAAATTCCAGGAGCATGCTAATGCAGCACTGGTGATTTTATTCGGTCCTACCCTTTTGTGTGTGCGCTTTCCAAGGACTGAAGACTTGGCATGAAACTGGAGGTTTTTGGCTAGGATAGATATGGAACAAGTGCCTTGAACTGTGCTCTGAAGGGAGCTGACTGCTCTATTGTGGTTCCTAGATCTCTTAAGTGCAAAATAAAGTGAACTCTTCATGACTAGGACAACACCAATTACTGCACTTTCAGCCCCTTTTCTTGTTAGAAGTATTATGTGCATGCTTGCTACTGGATTTGCTGGTGACCTTCATCTCAGAGTAAAATACTCCTCAAATGGACATGCATTGGAAGTGTTACAGTAGGTAGGTCATGGGGAACATGCCCTTGTGTATTTAGGAAGGAGGAGGGGCCAGAACTGCACCTCTTCTGGGGAAGTTAGAATCCTCAACATTCCATGCCCTCCAGGCAGGTAAATGGCATATACAGGTATTGCCAAACTTCAGAAAGTAACTTCTTACAGATTCAGAAAACAGTTGGGACTAAAGTAACTCCTAAGTGATTGGAACAATTTCAATAATCTCTTCTAACCATGCACAAAATTAACGTGAACCACTCTTTGTAACAGTGTGTGTCAATTTTACTCCTGAAGGCATTCGGTGCCAAAACATTCAGCTTTTTAAAATATTGCATGCAGAATTTTGAAAGTTTTGTGCATTAATAAATGCTCCAGCATGGCAGTGGGGCGCACAGACCACTGGCTGCATGAAGGTGGGAGGTCACCCAGCAGCCCCCTGCTCCCATCCCTAGGACACAAACTCAGCAGTGAGGCTGCACCTGTTCCTGACACAGCACACCACCTGGGCCTGCCCCAGAAACAACCAGGGCCCTGTCCTTCTGTGCCAGGTGCACCAGGTGTGGGGCAGGCAAGCTCAACCAGGCAGGATCCAAGTGTGGAGGGGCTCAGTGTGGGGGGGAATCCAGGTATGGGGTAAGAGGGTTCTGTGTGGGACAATCTGGGTGCAGGCAGCTCAGTGGGGGTTCTAGTTGAGGGGGGTATCTGGATGCACAAAGGCTCATTGGGGAGGGGGGGATTCCAGGTGCAGGGGTAATGGGACTCTGCAGGGGCTTCCAGGTGAAGGTTGTTGGGGCTCAGCAGAGGGGTCTCATTGGGGAGTGCTGGGGGAGTGGGGCTTGGGGTGGGGATCTGGGTGCAGCTAGTTGGAGGTCCAGTGTCATGGGAGTTTGGATGTGGGGGCTCAGGGTGGTGCAGGGGGTTGGGCATCAGAGTGGGGGGTTTGAGTGCAGGGAGCTCAGTGGGGCATGGTCTGGGTGCAGGGGTGGGGGTCCAGAGGCATGGGGTCTGGGTGCAGGGGTGGGGGTCCGGAGGCAGGGGTTGAGGTTCGGTGGGGTGGGGTTTGGGAATGGAGGGTGATGGGGTTTGGTAGCAGTGTCTGGGTATGGGAGGATACACGGGGGTTGGATGGAGGAGCAATGGGGACAGGAAGCAGGGGAGGTTGCTGAGCTTCCTGCAGCTGGGGGAGGTTTCTGGGGGTGGGTCTGACACAGCCCCAACAACTCCTAGTAGGGAAGAGGAAATCCCATCTTCTGCCTCCAGCCCAGCTGGCACTAGCAGCTGATCCTGGCTCAGGAACAGGGCCACTGGTTGGGATATCCTCAGCTCTGTGATGATTTGCCTCTCTGCTGGCTGCTCCAGGTGCCTGAAACTATGTACCTGCACTGCTAGGGAGTGGTGTGTGACTGCTCTTGCAGCTTTCCTTTGCTTCCCTGTGAGAGAGTCATTTTCCTGCAGGGAAGCAAAGAAATCTGTGGAGGACATGAATGCTTCACACGTTCAGTGGTGCAGAATTCCCCCCAGGAGCAGTCAATGGGTTTGAAGTCCAAGGGAATGCTTTAGGGTTCAAATTAGTTAACTGAGAACAAAAGGAGCTTGGGGACATAACTTCATTCACAATTGTCTGCATGTATTTTGGGACAGAATATAGCTGAGAAACTGAAGCCAACTGTTAAGTAGCTGCGGTCTGGTTTTCATACATCTTAATAGAAGGTTCCCTCACTGAGTTGAAGTGTTCAGCTATCGAATCTGCCTGTCCTATAAGGAGGGCCTTTGAAGAGCCTACACTTTGGGATGGGATCACTTACTTAGGTATTTTATTTTAGATTCTCATGGAAAGGCCTTTCCTTGAATGGGACGGATTGGATCAGGGGGGAGAAATTTACAGTTGCATTTCCCTTCCCCCTTCCCCCAGCCTTTTAGTTCCGAGTCCTCTGTTTTGGGATGTGAAAACTGTGATTAAAAGGGGCAATTTTTTTTTTAAACGCCAGTGAAACCAGAGCTCTTATTTAATGGCATGAGGAGTGCAAAAAGAATAACTGTCTGAAACCTAGGGACTGTCTTGCCAGAGCTGGTGCCGCTAGTGCAGTTTTCTCTCTCTGACAGTGAACTATACCCGCTGCTTTAGAAGAAGCTGTAAGAACCTACTTGAACTGGGCAATCCAGGGAGGGGAGGACTGCTTTTTGTTCCTTACCACTGCCTGTTGGTGCATGTTGTGAAGCATGCAGGTTGATATCCCTTCTATGCTTTTTCTTTAAATTCTGTTTAATGGAACTTTGGGTGAAAGTTCTGCCTCTGAGCACCTCAGATGCTTAGGGTCAAATCCTGACCTCACTGAAGTTAACTGCAATTCTCCCATTGACTTCAGCAGGGCCAGGATTTCACCCTTTATTCCAGGGTCGTTTGAGTCCCTGCAGTACTGGATGGGAGAAGGAAGGAGGTATTTGATATACAGATTGTAGCATTCTAATGGCCATAGACCAATATTTGTTTTAAATCTGTTACTATGATGGAATATGGCATGACCTATGGGATTAGTTTAAATTTCATAAATGGCCTCATGAAATGTGGAACTACATCTTGCCTATATAACGCTATCATACAAAATTGGCCGTTGGATAGTTACAATATTCTACACTGAGAAAGAGAACGCCGTTAGATTAGAGTCCCTGGCCATATCCTGCCACGTATGGAGTTGGCTACTTCGTAGCCTGTTAAGCTCCCCCTCTTTTTTGTAAAGTGTCTCCTCCCTGTGCTTTACAGATTCTGTGGGGAATCGGGAATTGTCATCTCCTCTGGATCAGTCTTCCATAGTGCAGAATGTCCTGCAGATGGGCTTTGACCACAGCTTGGTGATGAGCTTGGTCCAGAATAGACACCTGCTGACTGGCACCTGCTACTTATCTGTGTCCGAACTGGTCTTGGATCTGCTTCAGGTAGATGGGGAAGAGAGCAGCAGTGCGGAAGAAAGAGGTACGGCCGTTTAGCCTCTTGAAACCTCACTGATCAATCTAATCGCATCCCACCTCCTCCTCTGATGGTCGCTGAAGTTTTAGCACTTCAGTGACGCGATCTCTTGGGTCTACACTGGCTCTTCCTAGACTAGAATGAAATGTAATAATGCTTCCTTAGTTCATAGCCCTGTGATACTGAGGAAAGTGGTTCAGTTGTAGAAGGTCTGCAGAGTGCCTAGTTATTGGAACATTTGTTACATTAGCGGTCTCCCAGCAACCTGGAGTCTCGCTGCTTTTCAATATTTCTCTATTACGTCTTGCTTTAAAAGCTGTGGTACTACATTAAGACTTAGGTGTACACCCAGTGCTAACATTGCAGCAAATCCAGAAATGGATTCCTTTTGTGCCTGCTATTTAAACTGGATGATTCAAGAGGGCCATTCCATCTCTGTCTGATTTGAGGTGCAGTTGGGGGGGGGGGGTAGAAATGTGCTAATAACATGATTTATAGCTTAAACTGTGAGGACACAGGCAATTGTTAAAGGAAGATTTCTAGGGTTAGTACCCCCCCACCCTATAACTGCAGTTCTACATAGGAAAGAACAAATGCTGCTCTACATCACTCCTTTCTATCTCTAACGTGCTACAACGCTGGCTGCAATCTTTCTGACCAAAAATAGCCTTTTTATAAAATACAAATCTTTCTGTTTAGAAAACCAGAATTTTGTGTGCACTTGTTTGGGGGGATGGCACTCATCGGAGTTGGATTATCTGATTTATGGTTCCTCAGCAAGTCTTGGTGTTGCTATGAGAATCTGAGAACCCCGCTTTGCTGTTTGATTCCAGGCTGAGCGTGCAGGGTTAGCCGCCTCCTAAAGAGAACCACTTTCATTTAGCAACACAGCACACTTGAACAGACATCACTGAAATCCCAGCAAAGGACCCCACTGTGTGTGTGTGTGGTTTTTTTCTTATGTTTTTTTTTTATTATTATTATTATTTTTTAAGCATGGGAGCATTAATGCCATCTCCATTCCTTCTGATTTCTATAGAGCGTACGGAGAGGGAGACAGGTTTGCAAGGACAGAGACGAGACGCACAGGCTGAGTGCTCAAAAGAATCAGGTGAGGTAATAAAATCTGCCTGGGCTGAACCAAAACCGTCGCTACAGCAGGAAATGCTAAGGCTCATTACCTCCCATGTAACAGTTAAATTGCAAAATAATTTCCTCTTATTATTCAGAATGTGGTAGCACCTCCAGGCCCCATTCAGGGAATAGGGTCTATTGTGTTAGGCAAGATTAATACACCCAAAAGAGTTACCATGGATTCCCCATACATCACAGTTCACTAACTGTATCCTCTCTCCCCCACTGTTCAAATCTCAAACCCACCACCTGTGGACAAACTCTGAGGGGCCCAGGACTGGAATAGCAGGGGTTTGTCCTGGTCATTGTCATGGTCACAATCTTGAACAAAACGAGGAGGGAAAACTATGGCCCTAAATCCAGCTCTTGAACTATGGAACAGAAAGATCCTTTCAAAAAAAGTTCAGATAACACTGCTCTGTAACAAAACTTCGGTATGTCTCTTTCAGCAGAGCCCCCACTGAGTACGGAGGAGCAGCTGCGACGGTTGCAGGAGGAGAGGATGTGCAAAGTGTGCATGGACAAAGATGTGTCCATTGTCTTCGTTCCTTGTGGCCACTTGGTGGTGTGTGCGGAATGTGCCCCCAGCCTGAGACGATGCCCCATCTGCCGAGCGGTCATCAGGGGAAGTGTGAGGACTTTCATGTCCTGAACTATGGGGTGAGTAAGGGGGAACATGGGTGGGGGGTACTGGGTGGGTTTTATAGAAACATTTTGTTCAAATGCCTTGTGTATAGTTCAGATGGATTGGAAGGGTCTTGCTTGTGCTTTGTAAAAGCAGTGTAGTTATTTTCTCTAGCAGGGTAGATGGTCTGAATTTAGACATCTACTTTGTGCACCAGCTAACAACCACTTCCTTCAAGACTTGCCACTGAGCTGTAGCCCTCTGATTTTGCAGGAGAACCTGAGCTCCAAAAGGGGGTGGAGGAGAGTGTCCGTCTCCTCTAAACTTGGAAGGCTTTGGTCTTTTTTGGAAGGGGAAATTCTCCTGCTTCATCACTGTTAACAAGGATGGGAATCCCTGATTTGTGAAAAGAGCACTGAATTTCCTCAACAATCTGAGGCCTTGCGTGTTTTCACTGAGTAGCTGTGTTTGGGGACTGGAAAGCTGGCTAGAAATGATGTTCTGGCACAAATCCTACATTGAAGGAAAAGCTACAAAGAATCTAATCTTTGTTCAGACCTTGATTTGTCATAGAACTTGTCTTAGAGATGTATCTAGCAGCAGTGATGTCCTAAATAAGCTCAGGACTCCACTGAAGAAGCAACGTTCTATTCTGAACAGGTCATTAACTGCACGGAGGAAGGGAAAGGACTAGAGAAGTTAAATTGTGTAAATGAGGCGTTCCTCACAGAACTCGAATACCGTGAAAACTCCTTCTGTCTTTGCAGAATCTCCGGTCTCTGACTTCCACTGATGGCAGCCCCTTTTCCAACACAGAAGGTGCTCCATGAGGATATCTCACTAGAAATGATGTTCCCTAGTCTATTACTAGCAGTCTGGGTTACTGAACAACCTCCCAGAAGTGTCCTGCAGAGCTTCTTCCATGCTTGTTAGGAACCATCCCTTTGCTGGAAGATGACCATGGAAAAGTTCAGTCCTAAATTTTTCCATTTACAGGATGAGTGGTAACTTCTTTTAGTTTAAATCTGATGATTCTTGTCTGGAATTGTGATTTTATTTTTAAGAAATTGTTAGATCTTGGAGCAGATAAAGGAAAGTTTGCAGAGTAACTTATTCATGGGTTTGAAAAAATGATTTGCTAAGTCTGTAGATTTATACTTCACATTTTGGAATAAAAGCATCTTGTGTTACCTTTTTAGACTGGTCTCTCATGTAGTGTGGCCTATAAAATGCTTTAGTACAACATTCCATCGAGGTTGGGATCCGAGGGCTTGCCTACTGCATCAGATTGTAGGGTTACTTAGTCTGCTAGCCCATATCCTCCAGTACCAGATTGTTGTGGGGGAATGGAATGGTGTCCCTAGCTACCTTTCAGGGTAAACAGAGCTCTTCCCCTGTCTGGGGCATGAACCAGACTCCAACAAAACATCCTGCCTCTTCTAAGGTGTAAGCAGAACCACACTCTTTTGTATCCCTTGAGTCAAGCCTTTGTCTTTCTTTTAAGCATATCAGCTGAGACTGAGGATTGACTGGGGAGAAGATGCAGTTGCTTACAGCCTTTGTCTGGTTCCATGCACCTACACACCTAACAGGACCGCAGGCCTTGGCTATATCTAGGTGAGCCCAGTTAAGCTGGCTAGAGTCTTCTCAGAGCCCAGATGGAGGACATGCTCCATCACACCACCTCCTGCAGAGGCAGGGGAGATTATTCCACATAATATGCAGAGGCAAGAGGAATTGATATTTGAACTACTAAAATCTTTCCGTGGAAGCTAATCAGTGGAGATGGGTGGGGTGTTCATAGATTTCAGCACTACCATAGAATAGAAGTGAATTTTTGTACTTACAAGGCTGTTTGCATCCATTACAAACCCACAATGGCTCTAATATGCATTGCTAACTAATCTGGGGGTTGTGCCTCGTTTAAATAGTTGTATTAATCTGAAAAGGAATATTTTAAATCTTGAAACTGACTTAAAAGGCTGTTCAAGAATAAGAACCAGCTTCAATTCAGAACTTGGCTCATGTTATTGTATTATTAGGAGGATCACAGTATTGATGATGGATATAATTAGAGTAGAAACTGAGATCCTGAAAGAAATCTTCTTGTAAAGTTAATCCAGTGTAGGCCATTTCTTTCAGCTGTGAAAGGCTGCCTAGGTTCACGCATTGTTCACACCAGTATATGTCCCTTTACAATGCCATGCAAGAGACTAGTGTGGATTTTAGTCTGTTAAATTATGCTTTTAGCCAGCAGAGGGTACCATTAACCTAACTATAACAGGAGCTAGAGGCTTGAAACCGTCAATTGCTCTTCATTCCTATAACACAACAGACGTGAATGAAATGTAGTTTCCCATGTTAGCAAGATAGAGTATTGCACGGGCATACAATGAATGGCATTAGTGCACCAGAAACTGGAAGTGATTTTGTGCCCTTGCTAATGATAGAAATCAACGGAGGGAAAAGGAGGTTATAAGTGGTAAAATAAAGTCCCTAGTAGCTTGTCCTGATCTATTTCAGGAGCATCTGCCCTATTTAGCGCTCTCGGCACAACACCTCCCTTTGTCGTAGAACCTGATCTTGCACGGAGTGGGATGAGGAAGGTCCTCCAGGCCATCCTTAATTCCAGGGACACTATTGCCATGGACCTAAAAGGTGGCACCTACTCAGTCTAGTCTTTAAATTCCAATGGATCGCTAAGGTTCGGTCTATACTGCAGCTGAGAGGGAGCTTCCTGGCCCAGGTAGAGGGACTTGCCCCACGAGGGCTCAAGCTCTAGTGTGAAAAATAGCCGTGTGGACATTGCAGCTCTGTCGGATACTCAGCCTAGCCCCTCGATCTCCAACGTAGGGCGTTGGGTGGGCTGAAGAGCCTGAGCTGCCGCCTGAGCCACAACATCCACATTGCTACGTTGAGTGTTGCAACCCAAGTCTGTCCACCTGGCATGGGAAGTTGGCTCCCAGCTGCAGTGTAGACACACCCTAGGTGGGGATTAGCAGAGACTCGCTGTACTTCCTCTTGGCATTCATCCACCTATTCACACCACACCGGCAGCATACTTGCTTTGTGGAAGGGGAAGAAGGTCCACCCTAACTCTACATATCTTCTTCCTTGGACGTTAACCAGGAACGTTCTAATTCAGTGAAACAGAAACAAGGAACTCTCCCTCATGCCAAATGTGGCTTCAGGCTTCATGTGTTTAAAAGACTCTTAAAACTCATGTTTCCTTTTTGTACAAAAAAGCAGCTTGTCTTGCTGAATTGATCTAAAATAGTGAGCAATATAATTGCACTCAGGTCATTATAGTGGGACAAGTTGATGGCTCAGGGGGTGATCGCGGTAGTAGATGACTACCTTGCTCCACAGGAGGATTTCTTCTCATGCCTTGATCCTTACATGGTTAGGAGGGGCAACTGCTTTAAAAACAAACAAAAAACCTTTTCCAGGAGGTGGCTATTGTATTTTTTTTAATTACTGTGGCCAACAATGCAATTTAATTACAGTGATGTGTATCCCCTCTATTCTCCCCCCCCATCCCATCCCCTTAAAATTCTTCTCCACAAATTCCCACATGGCTCAGGCCAGTCCTGGAGTAAATTTGACCGCTTTGTGGGTCTGTACAAGAGGTCTCGAATGCATCAAGAATTTGGCCTTAGCCTCTGTCTACAGCAGGAGCAGCCGTGTCAGTTTAATGTACACAGACAAAGTTGCTGTAAGCTACAGTGTGCACTGGTGTGGCTCACCCAGCCTTGAAATTGGGCTAAGTTGTACCAGGAGCAAATCATGGCTTTGCCGGTCTACAATTAGGACTTTTTCACCAACATAGCTGCCCTGGTGGCTGAAATCAGGCCACACTTCCCATGTGGACAAATCCTTAGGTTATAAGGGAGTGGAGAATTCTCAGTAAATGCTAATAGCTTCCTCCCTGTCCCCCAGAGGTAGGGAGGGATGAGATTGGGTTGGGGGGCTTTTTGTCCATTTAAAAAAAAGTAAACTACAAAACTGTTGAAGCCAGAACCACTGGGATTGGCAGGACTTTATTCTTTATAGATCCATGGCGGAAGGAAGAAGTTCCCAGCTGTTCAACTCTGATGCTCAAAGGATCCTGAAGGGTTCCTGTTGGACTTGATCATCTCAGCCAAGCCTGTCCCCTCCATGGGTCAGCAAGGCCAGGCCATGGACTAACGGTTCATCAGGACACTCACAAACTGAAAACAAACCTAGAGGCCATTCATCAATGTACATTCATTGTGTAAAAAAACTGAAGTGGAATGGATTTCATTATCCTAGCGTTTCCTCTGCTACAGATCCAGACCAAGGATGGCTTCATTTCTTGCAGCGCCTTTGATTGCTGGGTGCAAAAGGTTTATCAAGCTTGTAGATCTTCCTCACTTACGCAGGCCTGGGGGGACGGGAGGGGGAAATCTATCAACTCAGAAGGCAAAGGTGAAATTTTCTGCATAAGACAGTTTAAACAGTATTGAATCAGTAAGAGCAAAATACCTTTTGTCCTCCAGTAGTGCACCCTATATACATGTGTTCTGCAGGACAGTTGAATGCACACTGGATGGGCCATCTATGAAACTTGCAAGCTTTAAAAATCAACTATGTATCTCCACCACTAGGGGCCAGATTTTAAGAGAGATTTAGACACGTAGTGACACCTAATGGGATTTTCAAAAGCACTTCGGCACCTAACTCCTAGTGTGGGGCATTAGGCTCCTAAGCACTTTTAAAAATCCCACTCCCTGGCTATGTGCATCTTTAGGTGCCTAAATACTTTTGAAAATCTGGCCCTAGGACTTGGCATGCTCTGCTAGCAAAGCTGGAGGAACATGAAAACTCTAGTATTACTCTTTCTGGAGCTAGGCTCTTACAAGCTCACCTGACAACTTAATGTCGTGAAATGCCCCACAGTTGTGAAATGTTAAGGTTACATTGGTACAGCAAGGGGGGGAAAAAACTGTGTGTGTGTCTATATATATATATATATATATATATGGTAGAAAATGCAATAATTAAGCCAGATGAAACCTCTGTAATTCACTAAACTCACTGTAGAGGCAACAACCAGCAGCTGTGGTACAATGATTTTTTTAAAAAATCAGTAGACAATTCCTAACTTGACTTTTTGAATGCTTCAGACCAGAGCTGAGGATGATTGCACTCCCGGTGGATCCCAGTATGGTAAAGGGCGCTAAGAGCTGCTCGCCTGATGTGTCCAGATCTACTTCCACAATGCACTTAAACTAAAGATAGGCCTGAACCAAAGTGGTGGATCCAAATACTCCTGGCAGCACTTATATATTTTGGGGTTTTTTAGAAGTTGGATCCGAGTTTGTACCTTGGGCCTATCTCTAATATAAAATGGCCTCTAGGTTGTGATGACTGCCTTTTTTTATGTAGCTGTGATAAGGCAGAACTGCTCATGTGTCTATCAGGTACTAGGTGACCTAGTACAGTGCTGCCTTAACTCAGGGAGTACACCTGCATGTCATGGGTTCTATTCCCATTAGCCAGTCCTCAAATGCTGCACGTGGGTGTCAGTGTTCGTGTGGCCATGCTCAATATTTGAGAACTGTCTGAAGCACAGTGGGATTGGTTAGAAAGCATTAAGGAGTGGTGACCCAGAGATGGGTAGAGCACTTCTGTCCCTCCAGCTGTGAAAGGACAGGCTGCCTCACTCACAGGCAACCAGCTGCTGCCCAACTGCCATGCTTACATTGCAGGGACTGCTCCAGTGTTTGATATGAAGACAGTAACGTTTAGCAACAAAACAGCTGACAAATACAGAAACCTAATGTATTTATTTTTTTTATGCTGCAGTAACGGTCAGTAAAACTGGGCTAGATGCTCACAATTGAAACCCAAAAGCTGGTGGAAATGTGCAGTTGTAACAGAACCAGAGTAGGTTTGTAGATAGGTTCTCCAGCACTTGTGAACCTCTGGTGGAAACCCAGGGCTAGTTCCAGGCCCCTGTGGGAGCAGTTTCTAGCATCAAAATGATGTGAAATAAGTTGGAGACAGTTTTGATGGAAAATGAGGTGCTCAAGCACAGTTCCACTTCGAGATCTTTTCACAAACTCAAAGGATAAGGATGGTCTCTCTCGAACAAACAAAAATGGACTGGCTCTGACACAACAGGTTTGAAGTGATGGCAATGGGTCCTGATGGGTCTAAAGCTCCACGTGTCTGAGAGGGCAGCATTGCTACTTGAGTTCTTAATGGTATTAAGTGTGCATTAGCATTAGTCATAGACGCTTGTTCAACATCATCACAAGAGCACTCTGCATGCTCCACAGGGCAAGAATTGTTTCAGGTTACAGACCTTGTTGAGTAGTAGTTTTAAGTACTGTAAAATGGCCCTGAGCTGACACCCAGTGTGGAGCAGCCTCTCCACACAAACCCCAAAGAAGACAGTGTCGCAAAGAGACTTGGCCTGAATTTCAGCATAGCTAATGAAGGATAAAACTGTTGGGCCTTCTATCCCTCATTCATGAAAACTTATTAGGCTGGGAATGCTCTCTGACCTAGCCTGGGGAGAGGGTTGCTCTTAGTTTTCAATAACTCCTTTGTTATCCTGCTCTTTAATATTTTGACCCAGATGCTCATGCACTGAACATCCTCCAGTCCTAACTTACTTTGTATCCCCATTCCTTAAAATATTAGTATTAAAGTTAACCATTAGTGCAGTCCTTTGATGGGCAAGTAGCAATTAGATTGATTAAGGGCAACTAACTTTCACGGTAAACCTTCACAATTTTTTTCCTACACTCCGTTGCATTCAAAAGCAGTTTAATACAAAACACCCCCCAAAATAATCCTTACGGCCAGTACAGATTGAAATAGAAATAATTGTAACCTGCATGTATTTATAAAGACTTGTTGCTGTGTATGTGTGGCAAAGGAGTGCTAATTAAACATATTTAAATATTGCAATTGTAAGCAACAATGCAGCATGCCAGTGGGGTTTTTAAGCAGAGAACTAACAAACAGCTAGTGGTTGTTTGTAAGAGTGTTCTCTGTTAATTGGAAGCCTACAATCACAATTCAAAGCAGCTCAATCTATTTATTTTATCCAAGAGAAGGTTAAAAGAGGACTTGATCAAGGTCTACGGGTATCTACCTGGGGAAGAGATTGTATAGTAGGTAGCTCTTTAACATAGCGAAGACATAATGAAATCCAATGATTGGAAGTTGAAGCTAGACCAATTCAGACTAGAAATGAGGGACACATTTTTAACAAAGAGGGCAATTAATCATTGGAGCAAGTTACCTAGGGTCATGATGGATTCTCCATCGTTTGAAGTTTTTAAATCAAGGCTTGGGGTCCTTTTCTAAAAGACACGCTACAGCTTAAAAAGACACTACAGGCTTGATGCAGAATTCAGTGGGTGAGGTTCTCTGGCCTGTGTTGTGTAAGATAAGCTAATGGTCCCTTCTGGCCTTAAGAGTCTGAGAATTCATTAGCATATTCAAGGAGGTGGGGAAGAGAGAGGAGACAACAGAAAACAGGCTCCGAGAAAGGGAGCATTGGGAGAATAGAATGGTATGTGAGCCCATCGGGAAAAGGACAGGTACATTACAGAACTATTATAAAGATATGGCTCTCCCAGGAAAAGAACCCAATAATGAGGCCCAGGATCCTATTGCTCCCAGATTACAGGATGCTCTGGCATCAATATATAGAAATTGTTCATTCTTTGTGTCCAGCTCCTTCTGCTCCTCCTCCTGCTAGGCGTGTGTGGAGGAGGGGTAAGAGCCCAGACTGGTAGTAAGCAAAAGTCATTATGATCTGGTGGCTTTTGTGAAATATATGGGTGCTATCCAGTGCTTGGTAGCTAACTGCACACCCCAAATTAAACAGTACAGTACCACCGGGTACAGTCTCAGCCGGAGGATCATGGATTGGAAATTGAATGAAGACTGTGGGGTTTTGTAAGGAAACTTACACTGACACTCTCCATGCTGCTCCAGCTTGTGAAAGAAGCTGACGCTGATAAGTGAAGTCTTATAGCCACATAACATACAACTATTTTTAAGAGAAAAGCAACCTAATCTTTTTTTTTTTTTTTTTTTTTTTTTCAAAAGTGCAGTTTTTCTCCACTGCACCAGGTCAGTAAATCAAGGAGCTGCCCAGGAACCCTGCAGCTTCCACAGACGCAGGAAAATCCCATCCCACAATGACAAAGTGAGAGGGAAAAATCGATATTTAATCTCCAGCCCCGTCCCTCCTAATAAGGCCACTAAGCCCCTCAGTTATGAGAAACTGAACTTCTTTTCAAAACTCACCTGTTCGCCTGCAGTGACATAGTGCGTTTGAGTGTGCCTGTGCATATGCATTTTGGGAGTATTTGCCCAGATCTATTTTAAGGTCAATTTCCTCCTTTCAGCCCCACCTCTCCCCCACCTTTTGCTTTTTGGGAGAATTCTGCTATAGCATCAAACTTAAAATCATCCTCCCTTAAGAGATTCCGCACACTCAGGTGCTCTCCTGAAGAGTCCATGCCGAGAGTAACAGAAATTCAATGTCTATAGTTGCTAAGCACAGATAATACTAGCCTTTAAATGTAAGTATCTAATTAAGAAGCAGCTCTCAAGTGGACCACACAATAGCTCTTGTGCAATGAATAACAAAATGGGGATTATCAGAGGGCAGGAGTTAGAATTCAGTGACGGATCTATCAGGGCCGGCTCTAGGCACCAGCGTTCCAAGCATGTGCTTGGGGTGGCACTTTTCAAGGGGCGGCATTTTGGCCCTTTGGGGGTGGCACTCCGTTTTTTTTTTGTTTTCGTTTTTTTTGTTTCGGCAGCAGCACTCCAGCTTTTTTTTTTTTTTGCTTAGGGCGGCAAAAAACCTGGAGCCGGCCCTGGGATCTATAGGAGGAGGGGGACAGTTGTGAAGTGACTGCCTTTCACCTGAGCTCTACTACAAGGACTGTCTGTATAAACCACTGTTTCCATGGGAAACAGAATTCCAGCAAAATGAACTCATAAAGCCAAACCTGTATGATCCTGCATGTAAACCATAAAACACCCAAACATGGGGGAAATGCCCACTTTCCACTGCACAGGGTGGCTGAGAAGTGGAGAATCTATACAGGGAGACCATGCCAGCCTCTGCATGTCATGGAGCCAAGTCTTTAGGTGGTCACTCCATGGGAGAGCAGAGGGCTTGTGGGAGGGGCACTGGCAAAGGCCTCGACTGGAACTGCACCGATGTAATAGACTAAAACTCTGTGTTACGATTGGCTGGGTGCAGAGCTGCGATGTAGTTTTAATAGCTGGGCAAGGGAGGGGAGGATTCTCTACCACCCTTCCCCAGCATGCACACAGTTACCTTGCACAAGGCTCTCTTACCGCATCTTAGCACCAGGGACTAGAATTTACTCCATCGTGAGAGGCCGTAACGATGCCATGTTTGAAACCAAGGATGGCCGCACTAGCATTCACAGCTTGAGCCCAACCACACCCTGAGGTTGAAAGGAATTGACTTCACCTCTCCCAGTGATCTGCCCCTGTCAAGTGTCAAACCCTGACAAGGGAACACCTGCTAGAGAAATCCGCCGATTAGAGAGTCAACAGAGCAACCTTGAGCCACTGAGCTGAGAGGCACCACATGCTTCTTAGCACGGTAGCCAATACTTACAGGTACGTCTGCTTGCACAAAAGGTTGGTGGGTTTTTCATTGACATGGTAGAGAGGAAATGGATCAAATCCACCAATGAAATCAACTGAAAGAAATCAAAACCCAAATAATAATAAATAAATAAATAAATAAAACATGGCAGGGATGGCGACAGGAAAGCTGGTGCATGGCATGACTTAACAGAAAACGGTGCAAAGAACAGAAAGATGATTACCAACAGCCCTTCGTTTGGCACTTATCTATGTACAGGGGACCTAATACAGACTGGCTATAAAGACCACTCAACCTAGACCTCTTGGGAAAGGAAACTGTTCCGTGTGTGAACTCCAGAATTTTCAAACATGGGGGTGGGGAACACCTGAGTCACCCCTCCCCACTTCAAATCATCATCACGTTGTGTCACAGCGCATCAGCCATGAGTGGACAAAGCAGACAGTGGCCTTTCAGAAATGTGCTAACAGAAAGACTCTGAGCGATGATAAGGGAGTGGATGTCTGCATGAAAGCAGGTAGCAAGCAGTATCTCTGAAGGTTGTCTCCCCACGGGCGATTTGTTTGCTTGTAAGAAAACAAGACAGTGACAGCAGCAACTGGTTTATTATAAACCACCCTAGTGCCCACGAACTTGATGGTTTTCAGATTTCTTCAATTTGATTTCTTTTAAATCCATAAAAATATTTAAAATGCTTCCTTTTCCCAATGCTCAAATAATGACAATGGAACTGGTCAAAGGACTTTTTATGACACAATTTCCCCGCTGCCCATTATCAGAGTTTTCCAGATGACCTGACTGGGAAAATTTCTCAGGGTTCTTCTAAAATTAATCATATTTTTAGACTCTGTGGCTCCAACAATATATTTAAAGATTAAGGTTGGGATTTTCAAAGGAAAATATGGGAGTTAAATTTCAGTGGGGCTTGGTTATCTAACTCTCTTGGGCTCCTTTGACAATTCTACCTAGAACATTTTGTAGATGTTCAACTTAAGGAAGAATCTCAGAGAATGCCAGACTGGATCAGACATGCTCCACCCAGTCCAAGTATCTGATCTTCTACAGCGACTATAATACCAAGTAGTATAGGAACTTATGGAATAGTCTCTCCATAGGGAAAGTTTCTTCTTAAATCCCATCAGTTAGAATGTGGTTTACGCCCTGAAATAAGAAAGTTTATATCCCTTCCAAACATATTTTTTAAAAATATAACTCTGGATATTCTCATTAACCATATAACCATTCCATTTTTCTTTCCTGAAGGTGGCACTGTTCTTTTAAGCTTCTGTTACATATTTTTAAGGTTGTTGGTAATTAAATATTTTGTCAACACACAACCTAAAATAGAAAGAGAAGCATGAAAAACATTACAAAAATGTTTAAAAATATTTAGAAATTGAATTCCCCACCAGCCACCCAAATCTTTTTTCTGACAGACAGCAGGACACTGCTGTTGTGACATTGGAATGACTAGAACATAGGTAACATTTTCAAAAACACATAAGCAACATAGGACCCTAATCCCAATGACTTTCAATGATACGTAGGTTCCTAGGGCCAGATTTTAAAGGAATTCAGATGCCTAACTCTCACTGATTTCAAAATACCTTTAAAAAACTGGCCTCTCCCTGCCTAAGTCACTTTTGAAAAATAAGATGTAGGCACTCAAGTCAGTTAGGTGCTTTTCAAAATGTTCCCTGATAACTTCAAAAATAAAAATTGGCCAAGATTTTCGAAAGTGATTTTCTAAAGTTTTGGTTGCCTCTGTTTTTGTATATCCAACACCAGAGATATTAAAAAGGCCTGTCTTTCTGAAAATGCCTATCACTTGCTCCCTGAAAATAAGTTTTCTCAAGTTTGGCATCTAACAACTGAGGCACTCAAAATCCTAATCATTTTATAAAATCCTGATAATAATTCACAGGTGATACCATCCATAGATTGCACATCTAAAACACTCTTGCCCACAATCCAGGGTTAGTGGATCCCATTGCTGTTTTTTCTCATGAAAATCACGTTAGCACTGGCCTCCTGATTAATGTGTCTCAGCACTCATAATTACTTCATGCTGCACATCAAAGGAACATTTAAAAGAAACCACAAATGGAAGCGAAAATTAAAACGCAGTTCAAATTTGTTCAGGTCACTGGAAGGATCTACTGCTGTGACTGTGAAATATTGATGGTGTGTCATTGTTAATTATTCAAGCTGGCATTTCAACTCTGAGCCTGAGAAACTGGGATGGAGCAGAATTTTAAAAATTCTGAAATTAACAGCAGTATGTTTCTAAATAATTCATTCTACTTGTAATGGCTTCTGGTGATGAAACCATTGTATTTAAACCATGTTTTTAAAAATAGTATTTAAAGTAACATTGAATCTAAAGCCCTTTGGGTAAAACATACAGATGACATTCTTAGTGAGAGAGGGGAAAAGATGATGTTTTTTCATTAGTTGTAATACAGGCCTTTGTTAAACAGCTAGCTAGCTCTAAGCAAGTAATCAGTAAAGCCACTGTGGTCGATACAGCCACAGAGAGAAATAGAGAGGACAAGCCAGACTAGTAGTATGTCTCATTAAACCCATTTGAAATAAACTTTCTCACTTACCTTCTAACATCTAATTCAAACCCATTATTTTTCAGCAAACATCCTTGGCAGAGAATCTTTATACGATAAAGCTTCTCACATTAATGTGAAGGGCTAGAAGCCTCAAAGAAGGAACACTGGTATATAAAGCCTTTGGGTCAGATCCTCAGTTGAAGTAAATTGGTGTAAGTCCATTGATTTGAACAGAACTATGCTGACTCACACCAGCTGAGGATCTAACCCAAAGAAACACACTTCTAAAGAGCAACAGAGGGTCCTGTGACACCTTTAAGACTAACAGAAGTATTGGGAGCATAAGCTTTCGTGGGTAAGATGCATCTGAAGAAGTGAGGTTCTTACCCATGAAAGCTTATGCTCCCAATACTTCTGTTAGTCTTAAAGGTGCCACAGGACCCTCTGTTGCTTTTTACAGATTCAGACTAACATGGCTACCCCTCTGATACTTGACTTCTAAAGAGAACATCCTATATTGCTATTTAGAATCAATGGACCCAATCTTTGTGCGCCTAAAATCGTGTGGTTCAATGGGAGTTTTGGAAATGCAGGAAAAGGCTACATGTAGGTGGGTAAATCCAGCTGACCTGATAATCAAAGTGGCTTTCCTTTGGCTCTCTGCTTTCCTTTGGCACTGTAAAATTGAACCCTAAGTACCTAAGAGAATTGCAGATCAAGCATAAGGAGAATTAGTTCATTCATCTTCTCTACAGTCCAGGTACAGGACCATCTCTGTTTTGCAAGTTAAATGCTCAGTTCAGTTATTTGGCAATATTCTTGCCCTCTATTTTATCCTGAGCTTATATCATGAAGTGCCTTCCTGCTCAGTTGAACATACTGGACCTGATTCTCCATTCACTTACAATCAAGTTTACACTGTTGATACTCCACTGATCTCAATGGCATTATTCCTAACCAACACCAGTGTAAAAGGCGAATCAGCTCCCCTGTTTCTGTCTCTAATACCCAGACACGATCAGTGGACAAAGCCAAACCTTTGTGCTAAAATAATCAGAGAAGACGATATGGGAGTTCAAGACAGAGGAAAGGATCTCACGGTAAATTTGTCCTTGTCAGGCAGATGTTGCAGTGATGCCATTTATGTGGTGAGATGGAAAGATTGATAAGAAAATGTCACCTCACTTCCCCTGACTTTCCTCCCTCTTCATTCACTGGCTGAAGGCCTATAGCACTAGCTCACAAGACAACATCCTTGAGAGAGAGAGAGAGTGGTTTTTTTACAAAAACGGTTGCCCAGGAATTTGTTGATGAATACTTACAGCTGTCTTCTTCTTCTGTAAAAACACTGACAACGTAACAGGCATAGACAAAGCCCACCAGCTGGAAAACAGAGAGAAGAAATCATTCAGCACTTTTACAGCCAGACTTCAGCAGCCACCACTGGAATGGTGAAACCAAGTAAAATTTGCAGTAAGGTATGCAGTGCAGGAGTCAGACTGTGGTGGCCTATTTCTCCCTAAATTCTTTCCAAAAAAATCACAAGCACCACTCACAATCCCAGAGCAGCAGGATACTTCTGCTAACATAATCAGTACTGAAATTACAGTTTAAATGGCAACATTGAATCTGTGTTATCACTGAACTTCAGAGTTAACACCTGACTGAGATGAGTCATTCACACCTTATGTTCACCCCACCCTGAGAGCTATTGTTTCAGGTTCTCTGTTTGCAGACAGCACTGCTTAGGTCACATTTAGGTTTTCTTCCCCATAAGGACTGGAAATATTTCTTTTTGATGCCGATGCCAGAGAAGTACTGGTACAATCAGGGCCGGCTCTGGCTTTTTTGCCGCCCCAGGCAAAAAAGCCTCCCACCCCCCGGCGGGGAGTGCGGCAGGGGAGGGCACTGAGCGCTGGGAGGAGGGCAGAGAGCCCGGCCAGAGCGCCGGGCCCGGCCGCAGCCCTGCTCTCCCCGTCTGGCCGGAGCGCTGGGAGGAGGGCGGTGAGCCCAGCCGTGGCCCCGCTCTCCCCGGGTGAGCGCCGCCCCAAGCACATGCTTGGAGGGCTGGTGCCTGGAGCCGGCCCTGGGTACAATGTGCCAGACAGTATCCACTTCATACAACCCCTTGTACAATAGCAGTCAAATAGACACATGGAAGAATACGGATTTCACTACTGAACAGGATGCAAGGGGAGGAGAACTCATTGGCTAAATCATCCTATAGATATGGTCAAGCCTTTAGGGGGTAAGTTAAGAGATAACTACCTTGGTATTATCCATCAAGAGAATGGGACCAAGTTCTGTTTTGCTTTCATAGAAGATCAAGGTTGGAAGGGACCTCAGGAGGTCATCTAGTCCAATCCCCTGCTCAAAGCAGGACCAATCCCCAGACAGATTTTTGCCCCAGATCACTAAATGGCCCCCTCAGGGATTGAACTCATAACTCTGGGTTTAGCAGGCCAATGCTCAAACCACTGGGCTATCCCTCCCCCCCCTTTGTAGATAGAGGAGATGGACAATTACTTTTGAAACGGGAATACTTTGGCTGTTTAATGTAGTGACACTGAACTCTCTTAGACTTGGAAATGGAGAAATGATTGGAAGGAACAGTGAGGAAACTTAGGGCAAGATGCAGAGTCAGACTCCATGTCCATACAAGGGAGTAAGAAGAAACCCCACACTTCTTAAAGCCCTGCTGGGGCTCCCAGACCTTGGGTCCAGTGCATAGCAGAATATGGGGTTGTTTTCTCTCTCCCAGAAGCAGGTTGGGTGGGAAATGGGCAAGATCTTGACTCCATCTCCTCTACTCACTGGCCAGATGAGCTGAACCAGTGGGTGGTGCTTCATAATTCATGGGGTAGTATAGGCCAGCTTTAAATTACTATCTCCTGTGAGGAAGCAGGGAAGGAAGAATGACTCAGTGGGGTGTCTCTGGAGTCACGATGCCTCCTGAAGCTGCTCCTGACTTGGTGCTGTTTACACATTGCTCATTGCCCAGAGTCAGGCCTAAAGTAAGAAAACAGACTTGAAATTTCAAAACTAAAGTGGACCATCACCTCAGAACCTCAAAACAATTTTAAAAAACTCACACAGAGGCTCACCACTTTGGGGACATTCATAGAAGCTCTAAAATGTGCCAGACCCTGTTGTCCTCATGTTCAGCAGCAAGGAAATACCCAGCTTGAGTACGCAAGGAAGAATCTGGCCCTAACAGAATGATCCTGGTTCAGCAGATTTGTATTTTGCTCTGTTTTCTGTTGATCAAATATCTCCTCCGCGCCTACTATTGTGTCCTTACATAACACTCCAGTTAGCAAGATCTTGGTTGACACTAACCACATTATTAAAGTTATTGTGAGCCACAATGATTTGTTTTCCACCGTGAACTCAATGCTCTTTAACAAGAGTTAGAATGTGGCAAACAATGGCTCACTCCAAGGGAAGACAGAATGATGCATGGAAGGACTCAGAAAGTGGAGTCCATTCATTTTTAATATGACAGAAAAATACATCACACCAGAAAACAAAGGCAGAATAATGAGATTTCTATTGAGGGATTATAAGACTTGCTTGTGTGCTGCAGCTCTCTGAAGACAAGAAACACCTTAGCTGGAGGAAACTAAGTAATTATTTTTACAGCCCCACCAAACCTTCTATTTCTTTTAAACTTCCTATTAAAAGTTAAAAGCAACAACAGAACCATCAGTTTGCTCTCTTGAGCCTTGTCTCGTTCCAGGGAGGTACAGTCCAGCACTGCCGTGATGGAGAGACCGCTTTCATCACTCACTTATTTTCTTGCTGCGTCGTTTCCAAGAGAGGGCTACTTTACCCCTTAGTCTCCATTAACTACAGTTTACTTAACTCAGAAAAGAAGCCAACCAGTTGCAATGGCAATCATAAAACCACACGACATACAAAACTAATTATGCCCGGGGAGCTTTCAGAGAGTTATCTGTTTAAGTGGCACCACTGCTCTCTACAGGCATATGAGAGAAGAAGAATGAATAAGAGTTTTCTTCTAATTGCTTTTCTTTGTTTGTATTATGTTAACAGGGAAAAAAGACGTATCTTTTTTTGGTTTTGGGGTGTTTGCTTTGTTTTGCTTGTTTAAATTTACGTTTGTTGAAGGAGAGAAATGTACCTGGAACTGACCATGGTGCTGAACAAAGGCAGCAAGCCATACTCCTTTATTAAATTAGGCAATATGTATGGCTATTAAATAAGGGACAAATAAAAGCTATTTGTGCGACTACACTCCAAATGGCTTATGAGCATTTCTCCATGCAAGACTCTCCCATTGGTCCCTCTAGTGTGTCACTGGTCCATGCTTTTCAATTTGGGGTGACTGCAGTCAGAGTGCTGGCACCATCTTATGGATAGGATCTGTTGATCAATCCCTAGAAGGGAGAATTCAGGTGTGATTAAGGTGCAGATTCTCCTTTGTTACTTCTCCTCAAAGGTCCTTTACCTCTTCTCGGGCTGAACTTCAGTGAATTATCCAGGAGCTAAGATTCTAAAGTGTCTAAGCAAAGCAAACATTTATAAGTAAATTAAGAGATCATCAAATTAAAGATAAATACTTTGAAGAAACCTATTTAGATTCATTGAAATAGCTCCTTTTACAAAAAATATGCTCTTATCTTTAGCATGCTATGTCTGTTAATTTCTCATGTCTTCCCTCTTTCATTCCAGCATCTCTGATCTCCAGTTCTAGGCATAGTGACCTACAATCTGTTGTCCACGGAGGATCTAAAGAGAACTGGAATGATAGGAAGTAGGGCCAGTTAATGTCAGGATGACAAAATGTCCCACTGTTTTCTGGTTTTCACCAACATCCATTGTTCGCTTGATCTGTGAGACTTAAAGTTGAACATCACAATACAATTGGGCAAGGACAGGTATTTAAAATTTAATCACCGTTATAAAGATAAGCATATTTGATGCAAATTTTTATAACTTCCTGTGTCTTTGAAATGATGGTAAGAACCTGGAGACTTCTATTTATTAATTTCTTAGTATGTTAGAGGTGAGTTTTGGCTTTTGGTTACAGCAGCGAGCCAGGACCCCTGGGTTTTATTCCTTGATGTAACATTGACTCACTGTGTGGCTGTGGACAATCACAGTTGGTGTAAGTTTATCAATCTGTAGAATGTACATAATAAGTAAGTCACATATGTCACATGATTACCTGGAGTCAAATTAAAACCATCTATTTCACATGAGTGATGTGAGACTTGACTAATAGATGTATGATGCTCTTTGAAATCCCATAATAAGAGGTAATTATGAGGCATTATTATTTAGGACCTGATTTTTCAAAGCACAAAAAGTCTAGGACTGCATGCACAAGTGTGTGAGCATTTCTAATCTGCACATGCTATTACCATCTCTATGTCTACACATGGAGCTAGGGGTACAATTCCTAGCTCACACAGACATGCTCATGCTAGCTGGTATTGAGCTACTGTGCTAAAAATATGGTGTAGCCACAAGTGCATGGGCAGTGGCAAACAGCAGCATGGACTAGCTATGCTGAGTACATACCCATGGGGTTCAGGCACATTTGTACCTGGGGTCGCTAGCCCATATCATCGCTTGCTGTGTACCATGGCTACACGACTATTTTTAGTGTGTTAGCTCAGTGAGAGCTAGCATGAGTATATCTACATGAACTGGGAATCCCACCCCTACTTCATATTGTATGCCTGTGTGTGCAAATTTGACTTTTGATAGAGGTCTCTCTGGCTGTTTGCACACACAGAACTCTGATGTGTGTGCATTCATGTAATTCCAGGTTCAGATTCAGAGTACAAATACACACACACACAAACCCCCATACAGGGCCTGACCTTAGTGGGCTTTGAAAATCCTGCCTTTAGTATTTTATAGGGATCAGTATAAAATAATAATGATAAAGCCAACTCATTAGACATTCACTAAAACATCCAGGAATGGATATTGCATATCTACTGCTTATCCTGATTCACAGGAGATTCCAGCTAGGCCTTCTTGTATCCTCATACATTGCCATCATAGAATCACAGGACTGGAAGGGACCTTGAGAGGTCATCTAGTCCAGTCTCCTGTACTCATGGCAGGACTAAGTATTATCTAGACCATCCCTGACAGGTGTTTGTCCAACCTGCTCTTAAAAATCTCCAATGATGGAGATTCCACAACCTCCCTAGGCAATTTAGTCCAGTGCTTAACCACCTTGACAGGAAGTTTTTCCTACTGTTCAGCCTAACCCTCCCATGCTGCAATTTAAGCCCATTGCTTCTTGTCCTATCCTCAGAGGTTAAGAAGAACAAATTTTCTCCTGTCTCCTTGTAACCACCTTTTATGTTCTAAAACGGTTATCATGTCCCCCCTCAGTCTTCTCTTGTCATGGTCTTGTCCAACTGTGAATTTTGGATTAACAGTCATGCCAAACTTGGTTCCTAATGGTGCGTACTCCATATAATACACAGATAAACCTGATCTTAAGTTGTTACTTCTGTCATCTGTGTCAGAGAGGTCCAGGGCAGCATTAAGAACGAGAATGAATTATCTCGCACCATAAAGGTAGAATTCACATAAATGCTTATATCAGTCATGCCACTAGGGTCAACCTGTTAAACCTCCTAAAAACTTGTTCCACAATTAAGAGGTATTGAGTTAGCAATAAAGGCTGCTAGGAAGTTTTCTTTGCAAAGAAATTTACCTCCCCCCTCCCACTAAAACACCCCTTCTCCATATAGCAGGAAAAAACAAACACACAAACAAATAAAACAGTGGACAAAATGAACTTTACCAGATCTCCTAATCCCAAATCCTTGGAAGCCTGAGTCGTCTTTCTATTTCTGTTTTCCCCTCGACATTGTTTCAACATAGCCTGCTTTATGTTTCAAATTTACTCTGTTTTGACCTTATAACCCATGACTTTGTGGCATGGATTTCATCAATTATAAATTACTGTTTATTCAATGACTTATTTCCGTTTTCTCTAAAAAGGTTACATTAGCCTCCCTGCTTAGCCGGAAGGGGGAAGTTTCTGGAGCGGAGGGAGGAGGGACATACAATATAAATGTGTACTGCATTTTCATGTTGCCTGAACTAAGCTATAATTAAACCTATCACTTCAGGGATAAAGTGAACTCCTGGGATCTACACTATGTCTTGCCTCATGCATGAATTATGAATGAAATAAAGCCAATAGAGATGAAATAAAAATTCCCATCACCAAGTCTGCTTTCAGCGAGAGTCTGCTTGACTGTGGGCTGAGTTAACTCCAAAAGGCTCAAAGCTTTTAAAGTGGATTCATTGCTAATTGTTTCTTCACTGAACTTGAGAATTAGGGGATGGGTTTATTCCATTTCATGTGTAATGAATATAAATCCTTCGAAAGAATTAAAATCGTAGTGTGACAAACAGCCCTGTTTTTAATAATGTGCTTAACTGGACTGCCAGGGGTTCATGTTCTTTTAAGATACCCAGGCTTTTGGCTGTTAGGAGGAACATCACTGGAATTCTGGGATTTCCAAATTAGGAGAAAGACGTGTGTGTGGCACTCTGAACAAAGCCTCAAAGACACCAGAGTTCACCTCATGGCTCTTTACAATGTTGGGTGGAATAAGTAGGATGGGAAGGAATTCAGTGGGCAAGCCACTGCATCAGGAGACCCACCATGGATAGCAGTTGTTCATTTACATCACAGAAGCCTCAGGAGAGAAGTCAAAGATCATGGCTGTATTTCACTCCTGTGTAGGATGCTAAGTCAAGGCTCACCTGCCACTTAGACTGGGTTGAAGTGAGACCTATCATAAGCCCTACAGTCACATTAGACGATGACAGAGAAGGAAATGCAAGATTATACTCTCCCATTAGACACTGTTCCTTGCCCTTCAGGGTACACTCTTCAATCTGAAAACCAAGGAAAGCAGTGGATTAAACACCACTGAAGCCACCTCAAGACAAACAGGGGAGAAAGAAAGAAGGCCCACTGGATGGTAACAATAATAGAAAGGGACACTTTTGTGAGAACACATTCCATAGAGCAGCTTTGCACACAAAGCCCCACCACACATTTTTGATGCTAGAGAAATTCAAGGAGAATGGTGAATAGGCACCAGGACAAAAGGATGGGGGGAGGGTTTGTATGTTTCTTTGGTGCAGAATAGAAAAACTATTCAGTTGCTGTTAAACATGTAAAGGCTCTAACAAAAACATCCTCCAGCTACAACTGGAATAGATCTGATTTGCTGAAATTTAATTTTTGCCTCAGCAGGGAGGGGAGGGAGAGGCAGGAAGAGAATTTACACCATTTTGATCTATTAGCTTCTTTTATAGCATCATCCATCAAGGTGTTTGCCTACATGAGAAAATGTTCCAAGGTTGATGTATACAGGGAAATATCAAGAGCAGACTCAGGACAAAGGGAGGAAGAATATGAAAATAATCAAGAATCAATGGTGATTTTAGTGGCACATGAGAGACTGTGGCCTTTAATGGGGTTAGGTTAGACTCCCCACCAGTTGTAACACCTTTTGGGGTAAGTTAATTATTTATGCTAAAATTTAGTACCTCACTTGTTTCCAAATAGATTAAGCAATTGAGTTCCAGGAGATCTTGGATTTATTAATTATTAGCATAGCACCTACAAGTCCTAGTCATTGACCAGGACCCCACTGTGCTACGCATCGTACACAAAGAGGTCTAGAGAGGATGCAATCACAGAATCTCATTCTCCACTTGCACCAGTTTTACAATGGCGTAACTTAAATGGAGCAATTCCTGATTTATACCAATGTAAGCGAGAAGAGCATCAGGCCCAAGATCTCTGGAGGATGGTTCCTCTCACAATGCTCATTCAACAGTGCTGCCAGTAGAAGCAGCAGCAGCTGGGCATGTATCCCTCCTCCCCCACCTGATTGGCAGCTGCAGAAGTGTAAGAGAGGAGCAAGGCAAAGGATTCATTATGGCCTCAGGAATGACAGAGTGATAGAAAGCTTACAGGCGCCACACTTCAAATTGGAACCAGTTGTGGCAGAAGAGCCCCATTTTCACCACCTATAAAACCGAAAGGAAGCGAACAGAAAAAGCATTGCAGATGGCCAAGAAGCAATGGATTGAAAGTAGTTTTCTCCATAAAATTCATAGGGGGTGATCCCCCTTTATTAACTTCCTCCCAGCACAAGATGTGCATCTTTGACTGATAAATAAAAGACAATGGGTCAAATATTGCTCTTAATTTCTCTGGTATAATCTGGATTCACACTAGTGTAACTGAGAGCAGAACCTAGAACCCTGTTCCTTCCCCAGAATGGTTATAATTTGAGCATGTTGGGAATTTTCCTTCTGAATTATTTTTGATGAAAAATGCAGTTTCAGCAAAATCAATTTTTTTTTTGCAAAAATTAAGATTGTGCTAAATTTTTTCAAATGACCTCCAGGAAAATCAAAACAAAATATTTTGTTTCAGGTCAGTTCCAAATACTTGGGTTTGCTGACACTGTCACACAACTTTTAGTTTTGAGTCAGTTCAACATTAAACTGCATTTTCCTATGGTAGTGCCTCGTCTCACAGGAATTGTAGTTTAGATGCCTGATGCCCCCATTCTCTCTAATGGGCCAGGCTCTCTAACTGGCCAGGCTACATGTTCTATGATGCTACAGAATCTCCCCTTTGACCAAGCAGTGTGGTGCATCATGGGAGTCACATGGCTGCAAATGTATCATAAGAAATATAGTCCAGCCATGGTAAAATAGTTTAATGTTGAAATGACTTGAAATGAAACATTTTGAGTCAGTTCAGCAAAGCGAAATGAAATGGTTCAGTTTGGGAATATTGAAATTTTTAATTTTGATCAAAAAAGCATGAACAAAACATTTTGCCCTTTACAAACCGAAGTTTTTCATTCTGTGAAAAATTTCAGTCTTTCAACTTTTTGTCCTAATTTGGAATGAAAACAAATGTTAGAACATCCAAATTCCCCAGAGGACAGAAATTCGCATTTTCACTCAACTCTAAATACAACCTAGGGAAGACAAGATGTTAACATACCATGGATACGAACACAATAAAAGGAGAGGCTACAATGAGATCGCTTAGGCTGGCGATGCACACGGTCTTAAGAGATACAAAGGATTGTTTTGGTTTTAGATACTATTATTTGGAGGTTTGTAAGCCTCACGGTTGATGTGTATTGATTGAGGAGAAACTTGAAAGAGGAGAAGGGGGAAGCATAACAGGTGGGCTGAAACAGCAAGTGTTCCTGTCCATCCTAGTCAGCTGGGGAGCTTTTTAGGGCTAGCTTCAGAGGAGAAAGAGAGAAGCTGCAATTCAGCTAGAAAGCTCTGAAGACAGAAGTACGACTTCTGTTGCTTTGTGCTTTTAAACAATTCTGGTCTTTGGCATTAATGCTTTAAATTGCATGAAGGGAACATGTCCAGAGAGCAAAAGCACTTTGGAGGTGCTTTTTGGTTGCACAAGAACCCTATACAAATAACAGGAGTACTTGTGGCACCTTAGAGACTAACAGATTTATTAGAGCATAAGCTTTCGTGGACTACAGCCCACTTCTTCGGATGCAGCATCCGAAGAAGTGGGCTGTAGTCCACGAAAGCTTATGCTCTAATAAATCTGTTAGTCTCTAAGATACCACAAGTACTCCTGTTCTTTTTGCGGATACAGACTAACACGGCTGCTACTCTGAAACCTATAAAAATAAAATCCCAGAGTTTTCTTGCAAAAAAAAAAGGGTCAGGGATGTAAAATGACACTAAGCTATTGCTCTAAGTCCTCCAAGAATGCTCTTGTGCTTTAGCTTCTGCTGCTGTTTCTCCAGATAACCTCAGCACCAGCTTCCTCCAAGGCATGCAAGTATCCAATTAAGCCTTTGATTAGGAACACATGTCATAGCCAGGTGGGTTCAATCAGCCAGTCAAACAGCCTGGGAAACAACAGGCTGCGGAACAGAAGAAATGATGCATCTCGGTTGTCCCACACATCAGCTTCTTTTATGATGAAAGTCTGTTTTCACAGACCAATGGATGGAGGAGGATGCTGAGCTGGGACCCCTAACCTAATCCTGTGGTGGTGAGAAGACACGCTTATTTTATACACAGCGTGCAGTTTGCTTTGAGTGAGGCCAGTGTAGCCGAAACACAAGTAGGGGGATCATTAAGGTAGGCTTGGCAATAGACCAAGGCCTAAACAAGGCTGTCACCAGTCTTGGGCTGCTGATGGGGGCCTCCTACTGTACAAGCACTGAAAAATCCACAGGCCATCCCCATCTGCCTAAGTACGGGTCTTTGTGATACCAATTGAGTTAAATAGCGCATGTGTGTTTGAAGGGGATGGGGCTCTTGGCTCCCATTCCCCTAGTCTCTTTTATATATGTTCAGATTCTGTATTCCCCAAAGGGGTTGAGGGTAGTGGCACCAACTGCCTGATGGCTCTCTTTGGGGCTTGCCAAACCTATTCGACCTGGCCAGCGTACCAGGCTTATTATCTCCTTGTAGGGATGGGGAGGAGAGGAGAGAAGGATGGTAAATGACCCTCCTAAGTGTGGCTCCCCTGAAGGCTTCCAGACTACCTTGGGAGCAGGACAGCCACCCTCTGTTCTCTTCCAAAGCAGCCCAGCAACTGCTAGCACAGGGGTCGGCAACCTCTGGCACGCAGCTCTCCAAGGTAAGTCCCCTTGGCGGGCCGGGCCAGTTTGTTTACCTGCTGCATCAGCAGGTTCGGCCGATCGCGGCTCCCACTGGCTGCCGTTCGCCGCTCCGGGCCAATGGGGGTGGCGGGAAGCGGTGTGGGCCGAGGGATGTGCTGGCCACGGATTCCTGCAGCCCCCATTGGGCCAGAGCGGCGAACCGCGGCCAGTGGGAGCCGCGATCGGCCGAATCTGCCGACGCAGCAGGTAAACAAACTGGCCCGGCCTGCCAGGATGCTTACCCTGGCGAGCCGCGTGCCAGAGGTTGCCGACCCCTGTGCTAGGACCTTCCTGCTTTTCAGCCCTTATTCCACCCTGATACGATTGACAGGGCTTGAGGGATGGGGCCAGGGTTGCCAACAGCTGCTCTTTAACTCCTCCTTCGTGGGTGTGGGGTTGATACACCCTCTCACAAAAGCCTAGCAGTTAAGAGTTTGCTAGCATAAGACTTAACACAAGTAAGTGACATAGGGTTATAACCTTTGGCAATAAGAGCATTTTCATAAACAATTGCAAGGAACAAAATAATGCAGGCTTAATGGAATTTCAGGGTTTTTTTGAGTAACATGTACCCTGGCAGCTATCCACACTGACACACTGGAAATACTGATCAAAATACTGATGCAAATAGCTATATCAACATTCAGAAATCCAGGTATGGTTACCTGGATAGCCACATATTGAGAGAGGACTGAGACCTAATTAAATATAGTAATAGATATGGTGATGTGTAAACAAAGGGTATAAAAACTGATGCATGGATGCTGACCAGTGGTTCATCAGAATGATGTAGTAAGCAACAGCCACCACTGTCATTACCACTTAGGGTGACATGATCAATTCGGTCTTTGTTTTCATCAGTCCATGATGTTCTGAATACGTCACCTTTGTGGACTGCTCTCTTCTTTATATCCATTTATTTGCTCAGTATTTTTCACTTGTGGATGAGCATGGTTCTTGATTAAAATTTTTAGGTCTCCCTGTGTATCTAACCAATCTCAAAATTCAACCTGAATAAAATTTTCTTAAGTAGCCATTTGAGTGATGAACCTGTTATTTGTAAAAGTAGTAACTCAGATTTATCATTGACTACAAGGAGCAAGAGGAAAGGCAAGGGAGGGTAGAATGCCTAATGAAGCTGGAAAACTAGAGCAGGTCCCACACCACCCCCCTTTGCAAAGTTCTGCCCTGTGGGCATGAACTATTCAAAGCTACATTCAAACCCTCCCTTTCATTCTTGCTTGTGACAAGAGCAGCAGAACAGAGAGTCTCTGCCAAGACCCCATCTCTTTTCTCCATGAGACAGAAGTACTGTAGGTTTCATTTCTAGCTTGAGAGTCAGTTGATCATGTTTGCCCTCTCACAAACATGGGATGGGGGACGTAGGAGGGAAGAGGGGAAGACATTAATTTCTCGATCATTCTTGAGTTTCTGGAAAGCTCTTGCTGGCTGGAGAAAAAGGGATTGTGATCAGATATCCAAAGCGACAACCCACAGCATTTGATTTCCTGACCTTTTTTGCTCTCAGGATGCAATTATTATCAGTGAAAATGTAACACAAGCCATCAGCAAAACATGTCTTGACTTGCTTTCCACTGTAACATCTGCTGTCAACCTTTGCTTTGCCATTTTCTTGGGAACCTTCCAAGCTGTCATTTTGAATGAAAGCAGCAGACAGGCAGGCAGAAAATTCTCCCTGTTGGGGAGACATTTCCAACCTCCATCCCACACCATGGACCTTTGGAAAAAGCCCATCCCTCCCCACTCCCAGAGCTGCCATATGGACAGACCAAAAGTAGGCCAGGTATTTAAAACAGAAAATGAACCTCCAACATCTGCCTGGCAAGTTGGGGAGTTGTACGGTGGACATTTGCTAAATTGGAAAACAAAGCAACTTTTTTTTTGCAGATGACTAGGACAAATATTATTTCTGCTGCATTTTTATGGGGTTCGTATGGGCCGGCGGCACACTGACAGTAAATGAACTAACCTGCATATGCTAGTATAAAATCACTGCTTAAGATGTATGTTTCCATTAAGCATCTCTCTCTACTATGTCCCTTCACAATGTCCTTTGTTCTGGTATATTTCAGTGGGTTGGTTGGGATTAGAGGTATAGCCCCACTTTTCTGTCACATAACCCAGTATTCATTCTGTCATGATAGTATCTATGCCCTTTGCACTTTCGAGATGTGGTGTCAAATCCTGACTGAATGACATTTGAAAAGGAGTCTGATGAATTCTTAAATTAGGCCCTAACAGATATTTGTGCAGATCAAGAAACAATCACATCTCATCACAACTGACAGTCTTTGGCCTGGATGCTGACCTCATTCACTCCAGATAAAGTTGGAAGCAACTCCATTAACATCAGGGAGTTTGCCCAGTAGAATTTGCCACAAGTGAGATCAGAATCAGGTCTTTAGTGTCTGTTTTTCTTCCAACAAAGGCCCAGGATTGGAAGAGCTGGGTGACAGTCAGGAACATAGTGCATTAGCAGAGCTATACAGGAACGCTTCTATGGCACTCACTCACCCTGGGTGAAATTCATCTCGAGTAAAGATGGGGTTCATGCAGAGCAGCTACACAGGGGATTTGACCTTTTTATCCTGTGAACAGGGCTCAGGGCAGTTCCACAGCTGCTATTACAGCCCACTGGTTTGCTTGGAACATTTTTTTTCCATAATAAGGTCAAATTTAATGAGGGGGGTGGGGATGTTTTCTGGGACGAATCAACCTTCCCTCAGGGGGAGTACACAGCAATGTTACTGTGCCTCAGTGTTCCTGAGGAATAATTATCTCCTGAGGATTGGACACGTGGTCATGTCTTATTTGTTAACGAATATGAATTTCATATCACGGATATGATATTTCTAAAGCTGCTGAACAAACTTCACAAACACAGGAGAGGAGGCTTTGGGTCCCCCACCCCACCGCTGTGAGGTACTGAGCATTCAGTTCTCATAGATGCCTGACAGACAAGGAGGGAACAAGGTCAGAGCCTTTGCTGCATCTCCCCGTTCTTCAGTTCTTAGGGAGACATGATCAATAATACAAATATATATATATTTACTTTCTGTCTGCAGCACTGAGGCCTGCAAAGCATTCTGGGATGGACAGCAGCCTGTAATAAAATCTGCCTGAAAATGAGATAAAGAGAATAGCAAAACTATTGGCAAAGTTCAAAGAGTTTGGTTCTCAGAGACTAAACGGGAAAAGGACTAGCAGTAGTCGGCTATTTTCAGGCAGTGCCTGACTGAAATAATGAAAAGCCCTTTAAGGTTTCCTTTCTGCTCTCTCTTCAAGGAAAAGCTGTCTAGTGTCCAGTAAGATTATATGAGAACTTCAGGGTCCCCAGGAGATACAGACCTGGGGCTTTAATATTCCACCTTTACTACAGGAAAGGTATGTCCCTTTTACAGAAACTCACCATGTATGTCAGGAAATCCCTAGCAGGAGCTGTAGGGACTTCTGCACACAAAGGTGCTTGAGCTTGTATCCCAGTTTCGGGGCTCAGGATGCACAAAAGTAGGATAGGAATCCTCTAAGGTTTATGGAATGGGGGGAAACAACTTATAAATATTTGCCCCAAACCCATTAATTTCTTGCCCAACCTCAATCAATTTCCTCTCTCCATCTGGCAAGCTGAGAACACTCACTCTGAACTCATGCTCCCTTACGCATTTGCAAATCACTACATGAACTTACAGTGCTCTGTAAAAAAAAGTTAAGTAGTATCAGTATACCTAGCTCAGAGGCAGGGGCTGTAACCCTGCCTGCTGTGTTTTGTTGTGGCAATCTATCTTGGGGCCTCAGGCCTAAGTTATCAAGATCCTATAAAACCAGAGCCAATCCTAAGCATAACATAGGTCCTGCCATTTGTTGACTGAGCCCTTCTCCTTAAGTCTGCCCCTGGGAGGACTTTGATGTTTCTTAAGTCAGCCAGAGGGAACGCTATTAAGTGAGGTATGACACTTCTGCTCTCTCAACGGTTCAACGTTCAGCCTCCAGAGCACACCTATCATTGGTTGGCCTGGAAAGCAATGAACTAAGAAACACAGCTTTGGTTTTCTTTATGGCAGTACTGGGAACTACCAGGAGAACACTGGTCAGTAAAACATCTATGAGTAACATACAGACTAACAGTCTTCATAAAAAGGGCATATTCCCTTGAAATATGCACTGTGTTCCAGCACGTATGGGGTTACATTTCTCACATCCTCCTTTCTCATGCATACAAGCCAATGTCAGGTGCAGCCAAACCTCTTATTTGAAGCACCCCAATGGGTTAAAAGCACAGTTCCCAGCTCTAGTAGAACGTGTATGTATTTAAAGCCGCTAGACTAACAAAACAGATTAAAAAGATGTGATTCAACTACAAAATGCATGAGCACCAGTGGAAATAAACAGGACAATGGACCTTTTGTTTCAATTAATTTCACATGCAAATGAGAAACAATTAATTACTGGGGAACATTAAGGACAACACATTACTGCAGTATATTTAAAAAATGCCAGTGAAAGACTCCAATGAGGCAATGTTTGATGGAAACTTAATACAAATCACGGGTGTCAGCAGGAATAAAACATGCCGCTTTCGGGATCTATCAAAAGTTGTTTTGTTTTCTGAAGGAGGATTTTATCTTCATGATCTCCCCTCCCCAAATCCTTTCTATCAGTTCACACTCACACATAACCTTCAAATATCACACAGCGACTATCAGAAATACAAAAAGCTAGGTCTCTTGCCTTACTGAAATGTGTTTCCCTTTCCCAGTCATTGATTTGTTATTGTAGAGGTACATGTGGCTTGTTATGGTAAGTGCTAGGCTGCTGGTGTCGATTTCTATTTTTAAAAAAATGGCTTGTAGATATTTAAGAAAGAACACAGAGTTAAAAAAACAACCACTCCCTTTATGCTACCCATTAACATTCTACTTGGATGGTTTTACTTTGTTGGAGACCAGACCCACTAGGAAGTACTCACCGCTACCAGAATCTGGACCGAGCTGTGCATGACTTCAATGTACCGATACTCTAGAGCACAGCCAATCACAGAGATGTAAGAATGGCTGTCCAATCCCTTTATGCCAGCCATGGAAGCCTCCTTCCTTACGCAGCCAGGGCCATTTTCACTCCACCATGACTGATGCTGGGAGATATTAAAGGTCAAAAGTTCACTGTCCTGGGGAGAAAAAAAAAGATGCAAAAAAATCTTCATTTACAGAGGAATTAACTCACTAGTCCCATTTAGGGGGAAGAGTTGCAAAAATGCTTAGTGTTGCCTTAAAAATTGTCCATTAAAAAAAAACTGACCACTAAAGTCAATGGGAGCCTTCCTAGGCTAGCGCTGACAGCTTCTGAAAAACCCACCCTCAGTGAGCGCTAAGAGGCTCAAAAGGTGTTTAGAAGCATTTTTCAAACAAGCTGATAAATCAGTAGGAACTGGACTAAGGTCTGTCAATGGGACACAGTGCTGCAACATTGTGTCAATCAGTCCCACCTTAACATGGTGATGTCTGGATGCAGTCATGAGCATGAGGTAGCTTCAATACACCATATTGCAAGGCCACAACAGAAAGACACTTTATAGGCACCCAGACTAGTTTGGGGACCCAAGAGCATGTGGCTAGTGGTGCCTGGAGGAGAAAAGAACTGTCAAGAAATTTGGAATATCTGCAAATATCAGGATAGAGGCAACACCCTAGATCAGGGGTAGGCAACCTATGGCACGCGTGCCAAAGGCGGCACGCGAGCTGATTTTCAGTGGCACTCACACTGCCCGGGTCCTGGCCACCGGTCCGGGGGCCTCTGCATTTTAATTTAATTTTAAATGAAGCTTCTTAAACATTTTAAAAACCTTATTTACTTTACATACAACAATAGTTTAGTTATATATTATAGACTTATAGAAAGAGACCTTATAAAAACGGTCACGTGAAACCTTAATGTATTACTGGCACGCAAAACCTTAAATCAGAGTGAATAAATGAAGACTCGGCACACCACTTCTGAAAGGTTGCCGACCCCTGCCCTAGATTCACAAGTTATCTTAGATTCAAACAAATATAATATGTCAAAACATGATGGGTTCTTGGAGTAGGTTATAAACTTTCAGAGCAAGGCATCCTGGAGATTTTTTTTCATATTTGATATACCACTCTGTTTATTCTAATCTCTCTAATCATACTTTGTTATTGACTATTACAGATGTGGTTGCCTTAGGAACAAAACACATTCTCAACACAGAGCTAGTGCACCTTCATTGCACCTGGACCAGAATGAGCGCTCTTAAAGTTCCATCCACATTAGGAAATCGATCCATTGTTGAAAATTATTGTCAGCAACAAGTCCCAAGAACACTTTCTGGAATGATGCTGGAAATGGTTCATCTTGTCTGCAGTGGTTTACATGAATACCAAATTATGATGACTTTGTCTACTGCATACACAGGGCCGGCACTTCCATTTAGGTGACCTAGGCGGTTGCCTAGGGCACCAGGATTTGGGGGGGGGGCGGCAATTCGGCGGCGGGGGGTCCTTCCACGCTCCAGGTCTTCAGTGGCAATTCTGCGGCGGGTCCTTCACTCGCTCTGGGACCCGCCGCCGAAGTGCCCCGAAGACCGGGAGCGTGGAAGGACCCCCCCACTGTAGAATTGCTGACGATGACAGGGAATGCGGAAGGACCCGCCTAGGGCACCAAAAACCCTGGCGCCGCTCCTTTACAACATCTTTACTTTGCTAAGAACTACGACAGTAGTCAGAGACAGCAGCCATTTTGTTCCCAGAGCTGCTGCAGTTTGTCATGGACACACAAGGACACACTGTCTTATGGAGACAGATTCCATGTTTGTTCTTTCTTGCTGCTTTCCTTTAAACTACGATATGTTGGAGGTAAATGGTTGCTCAGAGAGATTAAGGAGGCTATAAAAATAAAAAAAAAAACCTCAATAGTAATGGGGGATTTCAACCATCCCCATATTGACTGGGTACATGTCACCTCAGGATGGGATGCAGAGATAAAGTTTCCTGACACCTTAAATGACTGCTTCTTGGAGCAGCTAGTCCTGGGACCCACAAGAGGAGAGGCAATTCTTGATTTAGTCCTAAGTGGAGCACAGGATCTGGTCCAAGAGGTGAATATACCTGGACCGCTTGGTAATAGTGACCATAATAAAATTAAATTTAACATCCCTGTGGTGAGGAAAACACCACAGCGGCTCAACACTAGCATTTAATTTCAGAAAGGGGGACTACACAAAAATGAGGAGGTTAGTGAAACAGAAATTAAAAGGTACAGCACCAAAAGAGAAATCCCTACAAGCAGCATGGAAACTTTTTAAAGACACCATAATAGAGGCTCAACTTAAATGCATACCCCAAATTAAAAAAATAATAATAAGAGAACAAAAAAGGTTCCACCATGGCTGAACAAAGTAAAAGAAGCAGTGAGAGACAGAAAGGCATCCTTTAAAACGTGGAAGTTATATCCTAGTGAGGAAAATAGAAAGGAACATAAACTCTGGTAAATGAAGTCTAAAAATATAATTAGGAAGGCCAAAAAAATTTGAAGGACAGCTAGCAAAAGACTCAAAAAGTAATAGCAAAAACTGTTCTAAAGTACATGAGAAGCAGGAAGCCTGCGAAACAATCAGTGGGGCCACTGGACAGTCGAGATGCTAAAGGAGCACTCAAGGATGATAAGGCCATTGCGGAGAAACTAAATCAGTGTTTCTCAAACTGGGGCCACTGCTTGTGTAGGGAAAGCCCCTGGTGCTCCAGGCCAATGGGGGCTGCGGGAAGGCGGCGGCCAGCAAATCCCTTGTCCCGCGTCGCTTCCCGCAGCCCCCTTTGGCCTGGAGCGGCGAACCGTGGCCAGTGGGAGCTGGGATCGGCTGAACCTGCGGACCCAGCAGGTAAACAAACTGGCCTGGCCTGCCAGGGGCTTTCCCTGAACAAGCGGTGGCCCCAATTAGAGAACCACTGCACTAAATGAATTCTTTGCATCAGTCTTCACGCTTCGGATGTGAGGGAGATTCCCAAACCTGAGCCATTCTTTTTAGGTGACAAATCTGAGGAACTGTCCCAGATTGAGGTGTCATCAGAGGAGGTTTTGGAACAAATTGATAAACTAAACAGTAATAAGTAACCAGGACCAGATGGTATTCACCTTAGAGTTCTGAAGGAACTCAAATGTGAAATTGCAGAACTACTAACTGTAGTTTGTAACCTATCATTTAAATCAGCTTCTGTACCAAAAGACTGGAGGATAGCTAATGTGATGCCAATTTTTAAAAAGGCCTCCGGAGTTGATCCCGGCAATTAAAGGCTGGTAAATCTGACTTCAGTACTGGGACAACTGGTTGAAATTATAGTAAAGAACAAAATTGTCAGACACATAGTGGAACATAATTTGTTGGGGGGAAAAGTCAACGTGGTTTTTGTAAAGGGAAATACCTCACCAATCTACTAGAATTCTTTGAGGGGGTCAAGAAGCATATGGACAAGGGGGAACAGTGGATACAGTGTACTTAGATTTTCAGAAAGCCTTTGACAAGGTCCCTCACCAAAGGCTCTTAAGCAAAATAAGCTTTCATGGGGTAAGAGGGAAGGTCCTCCCATGGATTGGTAAGTGGTTAAAAGATAGGAAACAAAGAATAGGAATAAATTGTCAGTTTTCAGAGTGGAAAGACGTAAATAGTGGTGTCCCTCAGGGGTCTGTACTGGGCCCAGTCCTATTCAACATATTCATATATAATCTGGGAAAAGGGGTAAACAGTGAGGTGGCAAAATTTGCAAATGATACAAAACTACTCAAGATAGTTAAATCCCAGGCAGAAAGTGAAGAGCTAAAAAAGGATCTCTCAAAACTGTGTGATTGGGCAACAAAATGGCAGATGAAATTCAATGTTGATAAATGCAAAGTAATGCACATTGGAATACATAATCCCAGTTATGCATATAAATGCATATAAATGATGGGGTCTAAATTAGCTGTTATCACTCAAGAAAGAGATCTTGAAGTCAGTGTGGATATTTCTCTGAAAATATCCACTCAATGTGCAGCGGAGATCAAAAAAGGAAACAGAATGTTGGGAAAGGGATAGATAATAAGACAGAAAATATCATATTGCCCCTATATAAATCCATGGTACGCCCACATCTTGAATACTGCGTGCAGATGTGCTTGCCCCATCTCAAAAAAGATATACTAGAATTGGAAAAGTTTCAGAAGAGGGCAACAAAAGTGATTAGGGGTATGGAACGGCTTCCGTATGAGGAGAGATTAATAAAACTGGGACTTTTCTGCTTGGAAAAGAGATGACTAAGGGGGGATATGATTGAGGTCTATAAAATCATGACTGGTGTGAAGAAAATAAATAAGGAAGTGATATTTGCTCCTTATATAAACACAAGAACTAGGGCTCACCAAATGAAATTAATAAGCAGCAGGTTTAAAACAGACAAAAGCAAGTATTTTTTTCACACAATGCACAGTCCACCTGTGGAACTCCTTACCAGAGGATTTTGTGAAGATCAAGACTACAACAAAGTTCAAAAAAGAACTAGATAAGTTCATGGAGGATAGGTCCATCAATGGCTATTAGCCAGGATGGGCAAGGATAGTGTCGCTAGCCTCTATTTGCCAGAAGCTGGGAATGGGCGACAGAGGATTGGTCACTTGGTGATTACCTGTTCTGTTCATTCCCTCTGCGGTACCTGGCATTGGCTACTGTCAGAAGACAGGATACTGGGCTAGATGGATCTTTGGTCTGACCCAGCATGGCCATTCTTTTGTTCTTTGTGTGTGAAAAAAATAGATCATCCACACTAACAATTAAACTATTTCCAAGGTTGGTTCAAGGGAAAAGTTCCTGACAATGGTTTACGCAAAGAGGTCATTTGCCATAGAAGCCACAGAAGGAGAATAAATATGGAGCACTGAGTCTACTCACAGAATCATGTCTGAACATATCCACCTGACAAGATTAGAATTAGGATCTACAGCTGGAGTAATAATGAAAAACATTTTTGAACTAACACTTTAATTTCCTCTTTGCCTCTAACTGTAAATGTATCTAATAAATTCCCCTCCCATCTCCATCTCAGTATTCAGATTTATTGCATTTCTGGTTCTTCTATTGACCTTAGTCACTATCAACCTCTTGGGTCAAATTACTCTGACAAACTGACCTACTATCAACCTCTTGGGTCAAATTACTCTGACGAACTGACCTCCACTGTGATCGATAGCTTCGTAATTAACACTCGCCCAAGAACTCCACATCATCTCTGCCTCACAAGCTACCTTTCACTTTGCTTCCCTCAGCTTCGTTGGTTCAGTGCACTAAAGCATGCAGTGCTGGGTGTCACACGGTGAAACACCGCATGGGTAGTCCAAGGGTTTGACAGGCAATGAGGAGGTAGCACTTCCAACAATAACAAATCCCCCTTCCTTTGGGAAAAATGATACCTGAGTAACTTGGAATCACAGCTGCAACCCCTGGGATATTGCTTTGGGACTTCTAGCTTAAATTTCCCTGCAACTGATGAAAGACAAATTTAGCATTGTGGGGAGAGCAGGGGATGAAAAGATAATAGTAGCCATACTTAGCGGGGAAGTGCTAAGTGCCCAGTGCCACTGGGACCCCAACAGACCTTGCATGTCACTTTGATGTAGACTCAACAATGCCGTTTGGCTCTAGCAGCAGATAGGAGAGGGGTGGAAGGATTTATATGCGCCTGTCCTAGAATCTAAAGACCTCTTCACTATAGGAATAAACACAGAATTTACAATGCAAGTCCAACAATAACTACAGGGCTTCTTGTACTTTCCTCTAATGCATCTGGTGCTGGCTGCTCTCATTTAAGATACTGGACTGGCCATTGTTCCTGGACCGAGACAGGGGATGGGGTGGGGGAAATAGCAAAAATCAGAGTCTGGATCCAGGCACATCCCAAGTAGCAAACTGGGCTTGCAAGTGGAGCTGATCTGAACTCAGCTAATTCTTAACCAAGACAGATTTTGAGAGGCTACCTGACATAGACTTTAATTTTCCTAAGCTGAAGCTCATGTATAGCAATAATTCCTACTTCCAAAGTCCCAGGAAGCCAACCACCCCAGTGTGAATCCTATGTAGACTAGCCTGCAAGCCCACGACAAGCTAGCACTCAGTAACAAGTTTTGGAGCAGTTATGAAGTGTTCTGGGAAGCACATCTTGGGAGACATGAACAATGAAATTAGAAAAAGACAGCTGCCAAATTCCTGACGTGAGCACAGCAAAAGATGGGATGTGCTTTGCAGGGGACGGAGGAGGGTGCGAAGCTGTGGTGTGCTACCCATGCCGAAGCAGCCCCAATATTAAAGGAAAGACAACAGAGAAAACTCCATTAACAGTGTAGAGCTTACCCAGAATCCTCTGCATTTTGGAAGAGGGGGGGAATAATCAGATTGCCAGCTACGGGGTAACAAAGCTAATGTAAGGTGCTGGGTGCCACAGGTTCTGTGCTGAGGGACACCTGGGGAGAAGCTTCTAGTGACCAATTTCCCTCCCCTGCAGCCTCTGGAAGCTGCCGGACTTTAGCGGGAAAGTCACTGGCCTGCTCTCTCCAACGCGAGTGTTGCTCCCTCACAGATTGTACACATACGTTCTCCCCCTCCTTAGAGTCATGCAGTTTTTCCTCAAGTTTGCTGCTCCCCTGCACTCGCCTCCTATCTTATACAGTCCCTGGGACACATGATTATGCCCCATACAAGTTCCCCCTTCAGTGAGAGCCAGCCAGCCAGCCTGCCCAAGCCGCTGCTGTACAGTACAGTACTTCCCCTCAACCCTCTCTTCCCTGACCCCATGAGCCAGTGAGCAGCTCCACCAGCTGGAAAAGGCAAAACCACGCTCCAGACAAGGACTCTGCTCCAGCTCTGCTCTGGTCTTTCCTTTATTACCACAGATACAAAGCGATTCAAACAGCCTCACTGCCCCACAGGGTCTTGTCTCCAGGGCATCACTCTCCCCCCATTCCCCCAGCTGAGTCTGCCCCCAGCTGGCACCTGCTCCTTGCAGGGGTCTCCATCAGCCTTTTGCCTGACTGATGTGAAGAGCCCCTTCCAGCTCCGTCCCCGGATTCCACGGAGGGTAGACTGCCTCTACTGAGAGCGGGCAAGAGGAAAAACAATGGGACAGCTTTCCTTCCCTTTGGAAATCCTCACAGAGTCAGCGCTTGCTTCCCTCTGCTGCCGAAGATGGACTTTTAGTCACCAGACATCAGCACGCCTCATTTTGAGCTGAGCCTCGCGAAGCTGCAGAACAGATGTCAGATATGGCAAGGAATTAGGCAGGTAGAAGAATGCTAATTACAAAGTCAAAGTGCTCCGTGCTAGGGCATACACATAGCCTCAGCTGCATGCACAAGCAGAGTTGATGCTAGCAGAAAGCAGAAACGACAGTGCCAAAGTTGAGCGGTTCCTAGAGAGACACCCCCACCCCCCCCAGTTTTTAAGAGTTGCTTGGAAAAACGTGGGCACATTTGCACGTTCAAGCGGAGCAGGCAGTCACACACACACACACACACACACACACATGATCAGTCTAACCGACCATTACGCTTGCACATACTGGGTTTGAGAGTGGCCTTGTGTAAGCAGATGTGAGTGACTTTTTGCACACATCATTCTGAAAAGGTGATGAGGCATTTTGGCAACAGTGTTTTGGGGTAAGGGACAGGAATGGAGGTGTTGCTTTCTCAGCGCACTGAGATCAATGCCATTTTTTACTAGTGCCCCTGGCAGTCACTCTTTGGGGGACACTTGCTGTGACCAAGCATCGTAAAAGGGCATTCAAGGCAAACCTTTGATTGACCTCTGTTTGCTAAGCTTTAGTTGGGAGGCCAGGGGAAGTATCTCTGGACTCCTACTGCAGTCTGCTAACATTTTGTTTTCCTTATTGCAACAAAAAAACAAAGGGGCAGCTAATTAGTGTTATATGAAAATCACAGAAGCAGCTCATTAAAAACAGGGCAAAAGAACAGGAATCAGGAAATGATTTCAGAAACAGAGACAAACATATTCCGTGAAGCATTTGCAATGTTCCTAAAATGCACAAGAAAAGGTAACTAGAAGTGTGAGATGCGTTGGGAAATACTTATCAGTTCCCAGTTATTTCAGTGAGGAACAGAGATCGGTATATCTCTACAGTCCCTCCATTTCTTGACAGGTGGCTATTTAAAGGGTTACTGCTACCTCCTTAGCCTTCAATCTGAAAAGAAATATGAGAGAAGCGGTGATACAAGCTCCCTCTCAAGAGCACGCTGAAGGCCAGCCAAGCTCACATTTCAATGTAAACTGTCGCCGGATCTTGTTGATGCCTATTTTCAATTCTCCAGCACTGTGGTGGTGCTGTGGGGAGGAAAAAACCCTAAAATCTAGTACAGCATGAGAGTTTTTCCTGTTACATCTCCTACACCTTTATATTAGAGGCAATTCCCCACCCCTAGCACCCACAGAATCAGCTTAAGAAAGGCTGGTGCTATGAGGCTTAAAGATCATCAGAGACAGCTGTGTTTCTTCGTTCACTACCTGCCTTCTGAAGCCCGCTCCCCCTTTCATTCATTTTCAGGCAAGGCAGCAGTAAATGGCTCTCAAAACAAGTTCAGCCCAGCCACACAAGCCCTCAGAGCTTGATGGCAGAATAATTTTGCCTCTTTTAAGTTGGAAACATTTATTATCAAAAAGGGAAACAATAATTCTTATCTCCTAGCAGTGCATGCTAAGTGCCTGCATTTCACTGAGGCAGCAAGGGAATTACTTTTATCATTGCTTAGACTCACATTGTCTGTTCACAATGCTGTAGTACTTAAAGGCCAAGTAATGGATTTCTATTCTCTGAATTCAGGAAGAGGAGTGGGGGAGTAATTATTATCAACAGTGCGTTTCCTCTCACCTCCATCTGATAACATTTGCTCAGGTACCAGAGCTATCCCAGAGAAGCTCTACCTATTTTCTTCTTGAATGCAAATAACTCCCATGATGGCTAACAAAAATTATGCTCCTATAAGTGATCAGAACAGTGTTGGTAGAGAGTTAAGGCCGAGCATCAGGCCTGGGTGGGAAAATTTAAAAATCACCATTCCATGATGAACAGTTTCCAGATGAAAAGAATGAACAGAGGCAGGTTTAAAGGTGACGCCCAGACACAAACTGTCTCTCAAAAATGTTTCAGTGTCCTGAGCATATGATGAATAATCAATGTGGCAGCTGAATAGACAGAGACATGTACATTTTAGCAGCCTGATTTTAATTATTAATTTAGATTGGCATTTCCCACTAACCTAAAAAGTGTGTTTGGGTAAATGGGCTGTGTCTTCATGCTTCCAAGGGGATCTAGAGAAGTTTATTGTGATATTTGGATCTGTATCCAAGATACCACGGTGATGCAAGTATTATAAATCGCTAGCTAGATGGATGCATAGACAGAAAGAAGAGGGAGAATGTGAAAAGGCATGAGGAAGAGAAGCAGCGGTCTGGAAGTGGAATCGCAGGAGTTGCACCAATTGCAGTGATATAGAGCAGCTGTACAAAGCGCTCAGAGAAGCAGTATGTCACCATGATACTGCGAGCGTGCTCCGAACAGTGAACAGAGACAGTCAGGGGTCTGCACCAGACCTGCTAGGAAGCACATCAGCATCCCATTGCTGAAGATGAAAAGCAACATTTCAGTTCCAGGTCTTCCATGTTTCTTGTCTGACCAAATCATGGTCATAAAAAAACTGGCACAGCTAGACCTGCTTTACAAAGACCTTTCAAAAGATCATTGCAAGGGAGCAGGAAATGTTTTATTAGACCTTTGTCTGCCAATCCATGTGTCTGCTGTCCACCTAATGAAGTTCTGGCAGACAATATTTCATTCCTTTTATTCTATGAAGGAAAGATATCGAAATATGAAAAATGACAAGGTGTAAAAAAATCATCACAATTGTCAGACTGATTTTCTTGTTCAAGGAATAAGGAACCAATGTAAAGTACTCAGGAGATGAGAGAATTTTCCTTTTGGACAAAAATAACTCAGCTTGATATGGTGTCAGATGAGTCTAGGAAAAAGGGAAACGAAGAGGGTTCAGTTTAACTCCAGATGCAACATCTGGGTCTAGATATTTGGAACTGCCTGTATGCTTTTGCACACACGGTTACTGCCATCATGCACCCATTCACTAATCACATGCCCAAATGACTTGTTAAATGCATGTTTATTGCAACTGCACATGCAAATTAGGTAAAAATATGCATGGATTTTTGCATGTGCAATTATGCCTATAGTTTTGGAAATCTGGGCCTAAATTTCTCAGGAATATTAGCAGCACTTTGGCTACAATTTATAGCCACCACTCTTTTCTCTCTTTAATGTTTTGAACATTTGTACATAAAGTATCAGAGAGAGAGCCTCAAAAAGCTTGGAGGTTGCATTTGGGCTAACACCTGACATTTCAGATGCTTCTCATTTTTTCGGGTGGCTTGCAAAATTGAACTGGAGACATTGCGAGGCTGGCTGTTCTGATGATATTTTAGCATTTTCTTGGTCAACACCAGGATGTAGTGGCTACTCTACGAAAGGGGAGTAAAAGACAAAATGAGAAGAAGAGATAGAGTCTTGCTTTGAGTTGAGGAGACACCTAGACACCTAGATCTGGGTGTCAAAACACTTACCAGAGACTGTGGTTTCGTCTACTCGGCAAGTTAGGGGTGTGATTCTCAGCTCCCACAGACATACTCACACTAGCTCTCATTTGAGCTAGCACACTAAAAATAGTAGCATGCAGTGGTAGCATAGGCAGCAGTGGCATGGGCTAGGTGCACTGAGAACAAACATGACTGAACCCCCTGGGTACATACTCAGGGTGGCTAGCCTGTGCCATCCTTTCTACTGCTTGTACTAGCAAGGGTACACTTCTATTTTTAGTGCACAAGCTCAGATGAGAGCAACTACAAGTGTGTCTATGCAAGAGAATCACACCCCCTAGCTCATAGTGTAGATGTAGCCTGAGAGGAAGACGACCTTCCCCCATAATTCACAAGAAACAAGCCTGCGCCTAAAAACCTATTGGTGTTCTACAAATAATGCACAACAGCTGCATAATTTCTCTTCTCTGTTTCCCTGACCCTCTCAATCACCATCCTCTCTCCCTGCACCTTCCCGAAATCAGAGCTATTCACCAGACCACAAAGAATATACAGCAATGACATGTAGCCGTTTCCTCGTTGCTCATATTTTCACCTCACCAGGCATATATTACACTTGTTAAAGCAGAAACAATCAGGATTCTTTTCCCCCTGGTCTCCCCACCGGAGTCTTCACCTGTCTGAACTGGACAGGGCTGTCATTACCAGCTGCCATTTTAACAAACTCCATTCTTTCTAGCTCACTGCCCTTGCTGCATTTTGTCATTATAAATTAACCAGCTGCTGACACAGCTATATCAGCCAGGCATCTGACACTACATCATTGCCAGAAATGAAAAGGAGAAGCACTGGGGTGGTCAGAAATGCTACATGGCTTCCTCACCCTGCCCCATCTATCTTATAGGGGTGCACATGGAAAGATGGGTGAACAGTCAATACAACACACAGACCTAGGGACAGGAATCCCCCTCAGGTACACACATGCAGGGATACCTGCCCCACTGTGGCATCACCATACAATGCTCCTCAGCAAATGGCGGATACTGCAACGCTCTTGCCATCTTCCAGAGGTGGTTCATCCAGTGAGCTCACGGGGCTGGGTACTGAACTGAATACAGTTCTTATGGGGACTGAGCTGAAGCCCATTTAAGTCAATAGGAGTTTTTCCACAGACTTCAGTGAGCTTTGGGTCAGGCCTCTGGAGGTGCAGGAGGACATGGTGGTTCTCACATAGACCAGGATAGAAACCTGTCCACATGCAGAGTTGCATCAATTTAGATGTGACTTTGAACCGACTTAGTCAAACTGATGCAAAAAGGCTTTGTGGACATTTTGATTTCAGTTTAAACTAGGTTTGTTTCAGTTTAACGTAGGTCGATAAACCTTGTCTACATACAAACATGTATCAGTTTAATTAGATCAGTGTAAAGTCCTGATTTCAGTTTTAGAGTGGTTTCTTTGGGTTTAACTTAAATCTGTTCACAATCAATTCACAATAAGCTTAAAAGCAAAACAAAACAAAACAACCCTAACAACTCAAAGAGATAGAATAGCATCCACACAGGGATTTGCACTAGTTCAACTAAATAGTTTCATATTCACATATCATTAACGTTTTTCTGTGCAGTTAAGCCCTTTGGAACAGGTTTCAGCTATACTGAAATAAGGGAGTCCACACAGGGGTTTGCACCAGTTTAAACTTTGGGTTTGTCTACAATGGAACTGCAAGCTGTAATTTCCAGCTTGAGCAGACATACGTGTACCAGCTCTGATCAAACTAGAGTGCTAAAAACAGAAGTGTAGCTATGGCAGCACAAGCTGTGGGAGGGGCTAGCTACCCCAACAACAATCCCATTTGAGACCCAAGGTATGTACTTGAGTGGCTAGACCCTTGCACTGCTGCAGCTACATGTCTATTTTTAGTGTGCTAGCCCAATCAGAGCTAGTGTGGGTATGTCTACTTGAGTTGGAAATGACACCTCCAGGTCCAGTGTAGACATACCCTAAACCAGTGCAAAATGTGTGCGTAGACAACTGCTAGGTGCACGTATCCATCTTGTTCACACAGACTAGTAGAGTCCCCATTTAATGAGGTCTTTGGAGAGAAAGAGATTCTGGGACAATGCATCTTTAAAGTTTCCTCCTTTAAACCACGAAGCACACCCAAAATTCTACCTTAAATCCCGGAATTCATTTCCACAAGCATGCCGCTGACAAGATCTCTCGTTTGTTCGTTTATAGACATAGTTTGCCATTCTTAGGATGCAAGGAGTTTCTCATAATTTAAAAAAAAAAAAGAGCAAAATGGCATTTTTTCAAACAAAAACAATATGTGAAAAATCAAAGCTCAGCTCTAAATTATTGTGCTCTTTCATGAAACCAGCAACATTATTTATTTTTGCCAGTTGCCACCCCCTCAATGGTGTAAACTCTGTTACAGCTCCAAGGAAGAATCCACTAGGAGACAAAATAGAAGTGTTATACAGTGCAGCTCAAATCTATAAACTCTTATTCACACAAACAGTCTCCCACTTATCTGAGTAGTTCCATTGACTAAATAAAGATTGGCAGCAGTAGAAACATAATCACATAAAGTTGTGAGCTTTGCTAAAGAGTCCCATGACACAAAGGTAGTGGGTTAAAGCTCATTGGTAGGTGGCAGAATGGCATTTGTATTATCCTGTTTGAATTGCAGAGTCTTTTTCCAAGCCGTAAAACTCAGATAATGTAAAACAGGTCAAGGGTAGCAAACATACATCAGAGATGGGCTGCTAGAAAACAGGAGTATCAGTCAGTGAACCATCAAAGGGACAGTTTGATCTGAGTTTTACTGTTTCCAGAAAGGTGCTTTCAGACTGTTACTAACCAAAACTAGATTCTTTTATCTAACTGATTGCAGCCAGTGTTGAAGTTACACTTTGGACCAATGATAATCACTGGTCCAGGTGAGAGCTCTCTTCAATGAGTTTCTGTGGCTACTTCAGAAAACAGAGATTAGTTGGGGAATTAGGAAATTAAAGTTTCTCCTATCTGCACCAGGCTTTTTGTGACCACTCACTGAGTTAACATAAACCCGATAAAACATAGAGCAGTTCCAGTTAATGTCTGTAATTTAGACATATGACCTGAGAATTCAGGTCAAATGTAAAGTGTTCTAAAGTGAACCAAGCTCCTCTAACCACTTTGAGCTAATTAAACTACAGCAATATTCATTAGCAATTCACGGCTTACAGCCTGGGCTTAGGTTAGGAATTGTCTCCAATTGCTAGTATTTCTGACTCTGTCCTCATGCAGCAGACCATAATATTTAGCACCTTTCATCTTCAAAGAACTTTGCAAATATTCACTAATTTAATCCCCACAACATCCCTGCAGTAGGCACGTATTACTAGCTCTATTTGTAGATGGAGAACCTGAGTCAGGGAAGTGCCTAGCCTACGATAAGCAGTCACCTATGTTGCCACATTTATGGAGATGCCACAATGCATCTACCTGGCTTCCTTCAGCTTTACTCTTCATATAGGACACAGAGAAGGTGTTTTACTGAACTCTCCAGAGAGGTGTAATTGGAAACATGGTGTCCCTGTTCCTAAACTGTCTGAGGGCCATTAGCAGGGCTAAGGGTAGAATAAAAAGAGAGAAAACCCCTTGAGTGAGTTATTGCAAGAAGTCTGGTTTAACCCAGCTGAACACCAACTGGGCTAAAGTCCCTAAATGCATTCCTTCCCTAGAGCAAACTCAAAAATGCAAACGGTACAAGGCAGTGATAATGATTCCCTAGAACTCCCTGCTTTGCAGTCTGATCAGCACAAACCCTTCTTTCTCTCCCCTCAGAGCAATGCACCCTTCTTCTAAAGTGTTATTAACCCTCAATAGCCTGGGCTGCAAGCTAATTAGCTCAGTCTCCCAGAGTTGCCTTTGAACTCTGGCTAGGAATTAACCCCCTCTCATGCAATGGTCCCCCCCCCGCATCTTGCCATAAGAGCTCTTTCCCACTTTCAGTTTGAAATATTATTTGATTCCATTGTGTCCAGGGACCGATGGGGGGAAAATCAAGCCACCATTGACACTTCTGCTAGGGGACACCAAGAAATTCGCCCTGGTTTTTATTATTATTTATTATGTACCTTTTTACAAAATTCTTGCAACATGTTTCTCTCCCCCAGAGAGCCTCTAAGCATCGGCCTGCATTAATCGATGCAAGAAGGCAGCACTCTTCCCCTTTTTCCTCTTTAATTTTAATCATCAAGAGGGCAGGCAGCATTTTTCTCCTGGCAAGTCCCCTCCCCCACACATTGTTCCCCAGCAGGTTCCCTTCCATTTCCTTTGATGCACAGGCTGTTCTCCAATCAGCCAGGCTCACCTTCCTACTCACCTTTGAAAGTCCTCCCACCTCCAAGTAAAAGCAGATGATGAAGATGTTCCAGGTGACCCAAATGGCAGTCCAGATGGCATACTAGAAAGGAAAGGGCAGGGGGGAGAGAATTAATGAACATCGGGGTGCCCTGGGAAGCTGGCATGCTTTGCATGTGATACAGCTGGAGACAGTCAAATGTCCCAAATCAGTCTCAGACTCGCTTTCTGCTCTTCTGGCATTTGACTACATTTCAATGAAGCTATAGCTCTCAGGTGGTTATGGAGCTCTGATCTGGCTCCCAAAAGGAGGGTTCATGGGCAGTAGGCTGCATCTGTCCTACTCTGCAGCATGGCATGTTAATGCAACATCCCCCCACCATTCCCCGGTGAAAGTTCCCTCCACTGGGATCACTCTATGTATCCCATTGGTGTCAGGGGAGCTGTACTGATAAACCCCAGCTGAGGATCTGGCCCTGAGTTTTCAGCTGGCTAAGCTAGGTTTGTCAGACCCAATAACATTTTAACATCAGGCCCCGGCTGGCTCTGGTTCCCCTCGCAGGGCAGGGGTGTTCAGAACTCACATCATGAGTGGCGGGAGGGGCTAAGGTGTCTCACGCTTCCCATTACAGCAGCCTGCCAAGGGGAGATGACAGACTTTGGAGGGAGTCACATTCATCTGTCCTCAGTTCGAAGATAGTGGCTGCTGTTCAGGGGCTCACAGGGCAGAGTAAGGCCAAAAGTTAGGAGGAATGGGAGGCTCCAACTGAGCTCCAGGTGACTTCTCAATTTCAAAACACCACCAGACAAATAACCTTGGCATTTTTTAGAACAAAGGGCAAGTGCAAAATGGGCCCCATTTCTAATTCCTGTGACCTGCTCCTCTGAAGGCTGCAGTTGTTATGTCACTCATCTCCATAAACATGCTTAGAAATACATAAATGAAAGAAACAAACTCTGCCAGACAACCAGCCAGCAGCCTGTGGGTCCCTTCCCTTGGGCACCAGATCAGCAATTAGAGTCTTGGAGGAAATGGTGCAGCAGAACCTAGCATCCCAGGGGAAGAGGAACAGCTGGTCTCAGGTGTGTGATGTAGAAACTGAGGCGAACTCAATGAACCCACGCTATCTGTCTTACTGACCTGTGGCTGGAAAGCCCTGCCCTGCTGGATTCCTACTTATCCTGACTCAAGAAACGTCCTTCAGCTAAGCCTTCTATGCAGCTGGTAACTCTTCATATGAAGTGTGACCAGAATGCATTTTTCGTGTTCCGAGACGTTTGTTAGTTGATTGGGTTTACTTTGAATGAAGTCTGAAAGCTGTCACCATGTAGGGAAACTGAATAAGGACAATGTCTGTAGAAAAATCCCAAATTCCTCAGAAAAATACTATTCAGACCCCTTTAAATTAACTTCCCCTGGCATTTTCTATTCCAATACTTAATTGTCTTCCACCCACGTCAACAGGTACATTTCACGCACATCAAGAGTGTACACTTGTGCTAGAGGGCCCCAGTATGAGGCTAGGAGGTTGTCAGATAGCCCGAGAGTCACAACCTGATCTCCATCTTGTCAGCTTCCACAGAGAGAGGGGACTGCAAACTGTCTCCTGCCAAAAAACCTGCCAGCTGGCAGAAGTTTATTACTGAAGTCCCTGTCCCTGTCATTGAGGATTTTATCTGTCCAATAACTGACAGTGATAAAGCGGAGCTGAAGGGGAACATGAATCATATAGAGTTTAGGTCAATTACAAGGCAGTAGATCCTGTAAAGAGAGATGCTTGCTGGCATCAGAATGTGATTCTAAGTATCTATAAAATATTTCTGAATGTTGGTTTTCAAAAAAACACGTTCCAGTCAAAAATGGTTTCTAACCAACAATGAGCAGAGCCAGTAAATGAACATTCCATTCCGGGAGGCTTCTGAAAAGATCCAGTGGTCACTGACCATGAAATCTGACTTGAGCATCTACTTATCAAGAAAGGATGATTTCATAGACTTTTAAGGCCAGAAGGGAGCATCGTGATCATTTAGTCAGACCTGCACATTGCAGGCCACACAGCCTCGCCCATCCACTCATGTAATAGATCCATAACCTCTGCCTTGTTATGAAGTCCTCAATGATCTTGTGATTAAGACACAAGATTGGGACTCAGGAGACCTGGGATCATCTCCAGTTATAGACAGTCAGTACCCAGCTCTGTATCTGGCTCAGCACCCAGTTCTGCTGCAGACTCCCTGTGTGCGCGTGGACAAGTCACTTCATCGCTCTGTGCCTCAGTTTTCCCATCTGTAAAATGGAGAAAAATAACACTTCCTTTCTCCAGCCCTTTGTCTGCCTTGTCTATTTGGATGGTTAATTCTCAGTGGAAGAGACTCTCTCTTACTATGTGTCTGTATACCACTCAACATTATGCGACTCCAGTCTCAGTGGTGGCCTGTAGCTGCTACTGTAATACAAATAATAAATATGATTTAATCTCTTCCAAAAGTGCTGAGTAAATATAGCAAAGAGTAGAATAAATGGTGTGCTCTTTACAGCAGCACAGGCAGGTACAGATTAAACAAACACCTGTCAGGGATGGGCTAGATAATACTTAGTCCTGTCATGAGTGCTGGGGACTGGACTAAATGACCTCTCGAGGTTCCTTTGACTCATACGATTCTATGATTCTGTGTGGATAAAAATCTCTAATGGTTGAATATCTGTGCATGAATGGATTGGTTCCAGCCTTAACCCAGTGCCCACTAGACCTGATCACAGGCTTGGCTGGGTAATTGTAGCACAGAAGAAAGCGAATGCTACTTACCACCACTATGTAGCGTGGCCTATACTGAATAGTACCGAAGAGGCCAAGGATAACGATGATGATGTGGAGGAAATTGGCTAGAATAGGAGCCCATTGATAGCCCAGGAAATCGAACACTTGTCTCTCTAATGCAGCAAGCTGGAAGAAAAGGAGCAAAAGATGAATTACAAATTCATGGCTTGTTGCAAGGCTTTTAATGTTCAATCTCAGATTCACTTCATCACCCCAGCTGCCTCTGGTGTTTTCCATTTATTGGTTCACCTGGGTACATCCACCGGGATAGCATGGGGAAGGAAGGAATTCCCTCCCCATCAGAAGCACTGCCCTCCCCCCACATATTTAGCTCTTTTCAATGCTAATATATTAGTTTAAGGTAAAATCCATAAATTGTTAATGCTTTACTTCCAGATTTTCAGAACAGTCAATGCAAAAATATGTGCATTTTGGGCACATGTGTTTACCAGCACTGTGCACGTAACAGCAGTCAATGTATCCAGCTAGACTTGTAGCTGGCCATCTGTGCATCAAATTGCTACATAGAGCAGGCAGCTATATGTGCAAATCAGACATGCAATTGCACAAAAACAAACAGACAACCTCCTCCCCTGAAGCCTTTTCATTGATATGTTCACAGCTCAAGCAAGGTGGGGGTGAATGGGCTAGTGCCTCCCCCCATCCCTTTAACGCCATGCCTCTGGCACATACACTCTTCTACATAGAATATCAGGGTTAGAAGGGACCTCAGGAGGTCATCTAGTCCAACCCCCTCCTTAAAGCAGGACCAATCTCCAGACAGATTTTTACCCCAGTTCCCCAAATGGCCCCCTCAAGGATTGAACTCACAATGCTGGGTTTAGCAGGCCAATGCTCAAACCACTGAGCTATCCCTCCCCCCTTGCGCCAGCCCAAACATGCTATGTCCAATACCGTGACTGGTACCAAATCCTTAGACAGTGGGATCAGCTATAGCAAAACAAAGGTGCTTAACAGCATTCAGAGTACAATTGGTATTTATTTTTTACTCACAAACCAGTTGCCAAAATTTACCAGCAACGCCCAAGATTAAGTGTATAATATCCAGTATTTACTCCCGCACTTGCAGGCGGTAGCCTTGAGCATCCAAAGGGCCTTTGCCATCCCCAGCTATTCGGATATATTATACTAGCTTTTAGTGGATGCTCTTAGTCTACTCCTCGTAGTCACATCTGAAGTGCATCTTTTCCTGGGTGTACTCTGCACGCAGCTGGGCACCGGACAGTGGAACTTTTGCAATGGCTTAACGTATTGGGGGGATGCTCATTGTATCCCCGTGAGCTATGCATGCCCCAGTGAAGCAGCACGAAGAGGTGTGCCACGCTTATCCAATGACCATTGTTCCGCCTCCTCCCTGGGTGACACAGTGGGGAAATCATTCATATGCCTCCCCGGGGCTCAGAATGTACAGGAAATGGAACTACACCCAAAGGAACGACAGGTAGATACACAGGCACACAGTTCTCTTTGCTGAAACCACTTGCTCGGAAGACAGCGGGGAAAGTTCAGAAGTATCTATGTTTCAAAGGGGTAAATAAACAGTGTAGCTGCTTACAGGAGGAGATCAAAAAGCCTGGCTGCTAAGCAGTTTTCCCTCAATGACAGCTCTCTGCATTGGAGAAGGGGTGCCAGAGAAGCAGGGGGTGGGGAGAGCTGGCTCAAAGTCAGGCTGTATTCTACAAAACAAATTAATCTCCCCTTTGAAGTAACGCACGCTGTCATATTTTGATCCTTTTTAACTAACTGGAAGGTGCTGTGAAACGCGGCAATGCTGCCATTGTGCTATCAGGCTGTGCCTTTGAAATGGGAACAGGGAGAATACGCCGCATTTCACAGTAGTTCAATTTGGTATCCTCCCATGAGTGCAAAAGATTTTCTATATCTCATCAGAACCAGCAGTCAGAGGTTAAATGCTTAATCTTTTTAGTGGGGAATTAATGTTCATACTATAATGACATTTAGAATTCCTGAACCCTGATTGGCTGGTAACGGGTCACTTGACTTTGACCACTTCATCCAATCAGGCATTTAATTGGCTTTGTGTGTGACATTAACCCTGGAATATGTACCATATAGAGCCAGCACCACAGTATATCAATTAGCCGTTAGACAAGGGGACACAATGCGGTGTGTGTTGTAAAGAGATAACACCCTGCCTTAGGTGCATTAGGATGAAATATTCAGCTTTGCCTCTTGCCTTCAGCCACTGTAAGAAATGGACAGATATAGATTCTACCCAACAGTGCATTATTGCCACTAAGAATTGTTCTTATTCGTCACCAAAAAAATCATACTTTGCCTGTCCAAAAAAGTGTTCCTTTTTTTACAACAGAACATTTGCCAGCGTGGTCGTTGGAGGGGATAGCTAGCACCAGCCATCGATCACCATCTCCTTCCAGCAGTGACCTCTGTTGGGTTGTTTAATTCACAGGAATCTGGCAAAATGGGTCTCATGCCATCTCTGTTAGAGGGAATGATCCCAATAGTCTTAGGGACTGATTCATGATTGCTCTGTAGCTACAAAGCTGCCACCCAGGCCTGCAGGGACTATCCCCTGGTGTAAGATGCAGAGACAGAATGGCCTCCTACAAAGACTAGCACAGAGGGTTGGTAATAGAGAGGGGGGGGGGGGTCTTAGGCATTGGCAATTGTGTGCTGTTGTCATGCCCCATGAAGGCTGAACTAGCCCCCACCAGCCTCTAAATAGCAGAGACTCCTCTTCTCGGTTCCTGTGCTGGCTCTTGCAGGTGTGAATTCCCCATTTGTCTCCCAGGGTCAATTCATGCAGTCTGTGCTCCAGATAAAATTCCCAGATGGTTCTGTAGTCCTTATTCAGGCTGGATTTTGCCCTGTTATTTGAGGAGCTATGTTCCTCTTCATACTTCCCTTTCTCCTACCTGCTACCTTCTTTGTCCCGCTGGCTGCTTCTGTCCCTGCTTCTTCCACAGTGAACTACACTGCTCAGAAGATCTTTGGGAATTTTCAGTCCATTTCACCCCATTTCTCTTTTTTTTAAAACTTCTCTTCTCTTTTGCCCATCCCCATCCTGGACCATTAGGTGCCTTTGCCATTTTCTTTAGGCCCTGTATTTTTAAACAATGTTTTGTGACCTTCAGGGCCGGCTCCAGGCACCAGCCGACCAAGCACGTGCTTGGGGTGGCACCTTGGGGCAGGGCGGCGTTCGATTTTTAAAATTATTTATTTATTTATTATTCGGCGGTGCGGCACTCAGAGGGGGGTGGGGGCTTCGGATGGCGTAGTGCTAGGGAGGCGGGGCTTCGTGCGGCGCGGCGCTCGGAGGGGAGGTGGGGGCTTCGGGCGGTGTGGTGCTGGGGGTGCGGGGGCTTCGGGCAGTGCTCAGGGGGCGGGGCTTCGGGCGGCATGGTGCTCGGAGGGGCGGGGTCTTGGGGGGGCAGGGGCTGGCGCGGTGCAGCGCTCGGAGGGGGGGAAGGGGCTTCGGGCGGCGTGGCACTTGGAGGGGATGGGGCTTCAGGCGGCACGGCGCTGGGGGGGCTGGTATTTCGGCAGCGCTCGCGGGGGCGGTACGGCAGGGCGGCTCTCTTCCTTTTTGCCTGGGGCAGCAAAAAAGTTACAGCCGGCCCTGGTGACCTTATGAATGGACATAGCAGATTGCTACAGCCTGCCTATAGCATGACTGGTTAGAGCAGGAGAAAGGGAGCCAGAAGACTTGGGTTCTGTTCCAAACTGCTGCTAATGCAATGGGTGAACTCAGCAAGTCATTCATCTTCATGGCTTTGTTTCCCCACCTGTAAAATAAAGACACTACAGGGCACTTTAAGATCCTCAGATGAAAGATGTTATGTGGAGGAGGGATAGCTCAGTGGTTTGAGCATTGGCCTGCTAAACCCAGGGTTGTGAGCTCAATCCTTGAGGGGGCCACTTAGGGATCTGGGGCAAAATCAGTACTTGGTCCTGCTAGTGAAGGCAGGGGGCTGGACTCGATGACCTTTCAAGGTCCCTTCCAGTTCTAGGAGATGGGATGTGCAGTAAATACAAAGATTTACTGGGGTTGTTAATGTTGCCCAAGCAATGAGTGCTAAAGCCACAATCCAGGTTTCAGAAATGAATTCCCAAGCGGCATCAAGGCTCTCTCTTAGTTATCACTGGTCCTTGGGTGGAATTAACAAAACATTTGCTAAAGCAGAATAGATAAACAACCGTGTAATTCATTAGGCTACAATTCCGCGTGAAGGACATAACTGTTAAACTCTGCCAAGGCTAGGAGGTAAACTGGGTAACTCTTGCATGGTTTCAAGTATCAGGGGGTAGCCGTGTTAGTCTGTATCTACAAAAACAACAAGGAGTCTGGTGGCAGTTTCTCCTTTGGCATGTATGGATTTGGTCACCCTGATGAGCTCAGAAGTCTTCCCATTCCCTAGGTGCACTGGTGTTAGGGTGACCAGATATTCTGATTTTATAGGGACAGTCCCGTATTTGGGGCTTTTTCTTATATAGGCTCCTATTATCCCCCTCCCCCACCCCCCGTCCCAATTTTTTACACTTGCTGTCTGGTCACCCTAACTGGTGTGGATAAGGAGGGAGTAGGGGGGAGCCAATGAATGAGTCAGAGGTCACCTGTAATCCTTTTATGCGACATCATTTTTATCCCACTATCCAGGCCACGTTAGCAACTAGATTTGTTCTTGCTAATGTATTATGTTTTTAAGCCCCCTAATCTTATTCGCTTCAGATCTGTGTCTTTTATTGCTTTTCTGGAGTCACTTGGAAAAAAATAATAACCATTTGGATGATGATGAACTGACTGTGTGAGAGAAACAGACCTGTGACTTGGCTATGCCTACACCATATATCACATACATCCACACCTCTGGGTTCTAATAGCAATAAAGCTGCTTTGACACTTTCCAAGTTCAGCTTTAATAATTAAAGAGAAATTTTTGTTTAAAATTTAATAGCAAAATAGAGAGTGCAAGCATGAAACAGAGGAGCAGCTGGGAGGAAGTAACCCTGTATGCAGCCTACAAGGATCTGTCTCCTTGGGAAGAATATTTGAAGGTTGTAGGTTTGAGTCCCACCAGAGATGGAATCAAAGGTACACTTTTTTATGAATCACTATGGAGGTGGAAAGATTTCTCCAACAAGCCAAGCAAATTGGTCTCTCGCTACAGTTTCCCAATGTGTTAATGGATCCAGGCTTTACAGCAGGCTGATGGGTTTTAAAGAGGCAAGAAATATGAAAATGGTATGTCCGGTTCTTATTTACACGAAGTCCTCTTTAAACCACTCTGCCAGTAACCTACTAGAGATGGGCTCTAGTTTAAAAAAGTCTGGATCCAAACCTTCTCAAAGTTCAGGGCTGTTTGGCTCTGGGAGTTTTTTTCAGTCTGACTCTGTAACAGACCCTTAAGCAAAGTGACTAGAGCTGCCCAGAAAATGGTTTGTTTTTCCATGGAAACAAACTTGTTATTGAAAAACAAAACAAAACATCATTTTCATCTGAAAAATGAAAGTTTTGAGGTGTGTGTGTGTGTGTGTGTGTGTGTGTGTGTGTGTGTGTGTGTGTGTGAGGGGGGAAATTGAGACAAAAAGTCAACATTTTCCATAGAAAGCAGACACTTTTTGCAAACAAACAAACAAAACCACTCCTCTTTCTGTCCAAAATCGCAATTTTCTGTTAAAAAACAGTTTTGATGGAAAATTTTCTACTAGCCCTAACAGTGACACAGCTTTAAAATCTTTTCTCTCCTACTCCTCCATGCTTCCATCTCCTTGGACACCCAAAGCACTGATGGCCACAAGGCACTGCTGAGAACTCTGCAATGCCCCTTTAGATGAATATACATGGAGGCCTTGGATCCTGAGGACACGTGTGCCTACAGTTTAGAAATAGCCCAATTCTGTGACCTAATTTTATTTGCTCTCCCTTTGACCTAACTCAGGACAGAGATCCAGCCAAAGCCAGAGTTTTTCAGATGTGTCTTTGTTTGATAAACTCCATCACGCAAGTTATTAAAAGTCTCAGCCAACTTTAAAGTGGCAAGAACTTCCATAGTTATAAACCTTCAGCAAGAGTTTGAAATTGCAGTTCTTACTCAGGCAAGATTCCCATTGACCTCAGTGGGTGTTTTTGGCGTACAAGGGCTGCAAGGTCAAGCTCGGTGCACATTCACAATGTTGCCAACTCTTACAATATTTTGTGTTTTTCTTAAACCCCCAGTTCCTGGAGTCCAAGAGACTCTCAGCTGTCCTTAAAAAGTAAAAAGTTCTTAACCCTCTTGGTTGCAGAAACAAGCTTGAAATTGTGAGTCTTAAAGGCTCATACATTAGAAGGAAATTAGAAAACCTCAAATTTATTTTAAAAATCTCCTGATTTTTAAGCCAATCTCAGGTTTTTTGGAGCCTGCCTCATGATTTGGGTTTGATGATACTGATTATCCATTAGCCAGCCAACATGATGCCTAGCCGCCTTGCAATTTTGCCTTCTCATCTTTGGAAATGGTGAAAATATCTAGGCCTCAATAACTCATGCTAAGCCTGGGTAGGGGGAAAAATCCCTTATGGCTGAGCAGAAAATTACCTTCTATTTGTCTCAGGGTGAACTGCAGTGTGGACAAGGTGAATTCTGTGGGTACTGAGGTTATTTATTTAAACAATAAACCGCTTCTCTACCACAGTGAATTTGTCTCCACGCAGCAAAAAAGGAAATTCTTTAATTAAGTTTATTAGGGGGAAAAAAAATTGGTCCCACCCACCACTTCAAACTGTCAGAGCCCGATCCTGCCGGGTGCTGAGTGCTCTCAGCTCCTCCTGAAGTCAGCGTCATGGCCGAATATGCAATTGTGTTCACGAAATCTCATTTTTCTTCCATAAGTGTTGTCAAGGAAACCCTCTTTGGGGCCTCGTGATCCACAGCTCCCTTCCTAGCATCCTGGGCTGAGCCACAGAGGTCAAGAGACTAATTGAACAGGAGGGTTCTGTTTGTCGCCTTGTCTCTGAGATATGTTTGGTCAGCACTGCCATTTAATAAAATAAACACCATTCTCTATTAAGTTTGGTCTGTTTGCTCCCAAGGAGCTGCTTGTATTCCCCAGGTTCATTACATCCAGAAGCACACAGACATTAAAGTGGCCGGAAGGGTGTTCAAATCAGATGCCATCTTTTGAGTCTTCTAATTATTAATGCTGTAGAAATAAACCTGGGTCATTCTGGGGGCTTGTAAGGACAACTAGCTCCAACTAAGCAATCATCCATTAAACAACTCCATGTACATATTTGACACCTTCATTCCCTTTAGTGTGGTATATGTGTGCTAAGATCTCCTACCCACAGGATCATTCTTTCAGTTGACAGCAATGCTGTCACTAGTCCTTTGGCCTCATTTCCCATGTACTGTGTCACTGGGCCCTTTCAGAAAAATCCTGGATGTAAGGCTATGTTGACTTGCACTATATTATTCAGTTATCAGCTGTCTGTGTCTATCATTGACTTCTTGGCAGGGTATGTTCCTTGGTAAACATAGGAGACAAAACTGGGACTCAAGCTGTGTGGAAGCCTAAACTTTCCTCAATAAATTTCTCCTGCTTGAGAGGGTCTGATTCTGCATGTCATGATACTGAATTTACTCCATGGGAATACACTTGCTACACAACCACTGATGAACAGATAGTACAGCTAAAGAGGGAGAGGTTTGATAGCTATTACAAATTTTAGGATGAATTTAGTCTTCGAGAAAGTATGAGTCTAACGGGATTAGCTAGAGGTAGGCAGGTACTACATACACTTCTCTCATACAGATATATTAATGTACCTCAGCCCGGGTTTGCAAGACCCCCTGTTATATCAGTGCTTAATCTCTATGAAACAGAGACTAACGTTAATAAACAGATGGTTTTGTCATGCAGACAAAAACCCACTATGATCTTATCGGATGCAGAGCTTGCCAAGCCAATTTGCGGCACCCTCCTCAGTGAAGTGCAGAGCCCTCAGACCACCAGCAAATCTGGCCAGAGGCAGTCGTCAATGATGTGTGATATTGTCTGTCTTTGGCCACAGATGCATGTGGGATCCTCTTGTTGGCCCCAGGCTGGCTGCACATTGATCCTGGCCCATTTGAAATCAGGTCAGAAGGGCCCACAAGTGGCGTGGCAAATCAAAGCCGGGTACATACATAGTTGGGTCAGTTATGAGAGACTGGTTTCTGATGTCAACTGCAGACCATTCTTCACACCACGTTGACATTTCGAGTGTGTTCTATCTTTACAATGCCAGAGCAGACCAGGAACTCAACATCTTTCTCAATGGATATCCCTTGAAACACGAATCCCACCCAGTCTACCTCAGAATAACTCTAGTTCAGGGATTGACAACCTTTGGCACGCGGCCCATCAGGGAAATCCGCTGGCGGGCCGGGACGGTTTATTTACCTGCAGCGTCTGCAGGTTCGGCCAATCGCAGCTCCCACTGGCCATGGTTCACCGTTCCAGGCCAATAGGGGCTGTGGGAAGCAGCGTGGGCCGAGGAATGTGCTGGCTGCAACTTCCTGCAGCCCCCATTGGCCTGGAACAGAGAACCGCAGCCAGTGGGATCTGCAATCGGCCGAACCTGCAGACGCTGCAGGTAAACAAACCGTCCTGGCCCACCAGCAGATTTCCCTGACAGGAAAGGCTGCTGATCCCTGCCCTAGATAGATCTTTCACATATCTGAACCACCTCAGGATAACTGCAGCTAAGGTGAGGATGCACAACAACCTTCAGAGCAAATTGGTGGGCACTTCATGGGGATCAAATGCTCAAACTCTCCGATCATCTGGTTTAGCCCTCTATGACTCTGCAGCAGAACGCTGTGCTCCGGTCTGGCTCTCTTCGTCTCTCATCAGGTTGGTTGCCACAGAACTACGCTTACCCATGTGCATCATCACTGGGATAATTCAACACATACCAGTACTGTGGTTCCATTTGTTAAGCAGCATCACTCCTCCACCCTCTATGATAAGGCTGCCGAACTCATTTGATTTGTGACCTAAGCCAACATCGGAACCTCGGCTTCCAGAACTTAAACGCCAATTAATTTAATGTATTGTACCAGCTTTGGTCATCCTAGAAAAACCTTGTGACAGACAGAATGGCCATTGAAATGAATGGGATGTGATTGGATTTGTACCTGGCAGAAAAATAAGAGTTTTCTTATTCAGAAAGTGCCTGACGTTTACGTCCTGCAGGCACATGGCGAGATTTGCGATGCATGGCCTTCTTGGATAGCTGTGTGCATCCGGGGGGCATTGTCTAACACAGGAGGCCAGCAGTAGCACACGTTTATTGAGGGTTGAGTTAAGGCTGTGCTAGTTCCTTGCCAGACATTTGCACAGGGCAATTTGCTACTGTTTATGAGGCCATCTGAACATTATAAAGACCAGGAGGCAGAGCAGTGCTACAATATCAGCAGGAATTACATGTTCTAATTGAAAGATTTATTCCCACTAAACATGGCATTGCATCCCTGCACTAGGCTAGCCAACGTTGTTTGCAAGAGAAGGGATGAAAGAATATGAAAAATAATTCCAATCTCAGTCTTGATAACTAGGTAGGCAGGAATACCACAGAAAAGGATCAGAGAATTATAGTGCATCACAAAACGAACAGGAGCCAGCAATGGGATGCGGATGCAACAAAGGCTAATATCACGAGGGTGTAATAACAAGAGTGCTGTCTGTAAGATACAGGTGGTAATTGTTCCACTCGACTCGGCAGTGGTGAGGCCTCCGTTGGAGTACTGCCTCCAGTTTTGGGCACCACACTTTAGGAAAGATGTGGACAAACTGGAGAGAGTCCTGAGGAGAGCAACCAAAATGACAGAAGATTTAGAAAACCTGACCTACGAGGAAAGGTTAAAAAAATGGGCGTGTTTAGTCTTGAGAAAAGAAGACTGATAGGGGGCCTTACAATAGTCTTCAAATATGTTTTGGGAACTGGAACTTCAAATATGTTCCTTTGGGAACTGGAACAGTTTGGGGCTAACTGTAATTCTTGGTAGTTTTGAAAATGATTGTGATAAGATTCTGATAACATTGAAGTAAGTGGATGTTTTGCCACAGACTTCACTAAAAGCAGGAGCTCCCCTCACACAGTGATGGCAGCGTGATACATGTTAACTGAGTGGAGTTTTCATTTGTACTATTTATTGGTGGATATGCGTCATGTGCACAAAGTCTTGCCCTCAAGTTCTTAGCTGAAAGCAAATGCAATAACCCAAAAGCTAATCTACATTGTGTGCGCTTCCCCAGCTACTATTCTCATGAAACAAGAAACAGTCTCATTACAGTTCTTGAAAAATTCACAAACTAAAAAAGAACAGTCAGGAAATTCAACTAACTGCAATTAAAGTCCACTCTGCTGATGGCATGGCAACCTTTTCAGCAAAAAGTTTTTGAAAAGTTCCACTTTGTCAGTGTAGAGGCTGTCTTATCCCCCATAGTACATACCAGGTTACCCTCCGAAGAAGCGAAAAGGCAGCTGCATGCTCATTCAGAGAGCTTTGTTTGTCTGCCAGCTGAGATCAACCTGGATTTGTAAATCCAAATACAGTAAAAATGCACTAAGCTCTTGTTAAATACACGCTCAGTTAGAATATTGCTTGGTCATCACCCTCACACCGTTCACTCTCAACCAAATTGCTAAGCATTATTTAAATAACTAAGCACTTAAATGCATTTCCTGGCAAGACGCTGGCAGCCCAACCACTGTGCTGCTTATTTTAGTCCGGCTTATGGCTTCCTAGTTACATGTGCAACCGACTAGGAAACGTAGCTATGGATACTAAAGTGTAGATAAGCCCTTTGGGCGGGGACTATTTTTTCATGTTTGTACAGCACCTAGGACAGCAAGGTTCTAGTCCGCATCTGGGGCTCGTAGATGCTACAACAATTCAAATAATAATGCTAATAACATAGTTTGTCTGTGATGTACAATGACCCTAACTCTATTTGCCTGGGATAAACTTAGAACTGGGTTCATCAACTGGATAAACATCAGGAAGAGGCCAGAATTATAAGGTAAGGGCCAGGTTCAGCCCTGGAGTAAGACCACAAACTTAATTTGCACCTGTTTGCTCCAGGGTTAAACTAATGTTCTTAAATACACCTCTACCCTGATATAACACGATCCGATATAACACGAATTCGGATATAACGTGGTAAAGCAGCGCTCGTTCGATATAACGCAGTTTCACCTATAACGCGGTAAGATTTTTTGGCTCCCAAGGACAGCGTTTTATCGGGGTAGAGGTGTATTTGAGTCTTCAGTTTCTTAAAGGAACAGCAGAATCTCCATAAGGAAACTGACTTGAATCTTGAAAGGACTGTCTCAATTCTTCCTTTGTCCCTTCCACACACAGCTCAAGAAAAATCCATCATTTGAGAGAGACAAAAAGGCAAAAATTTGAAATATACTTAGCAAACCTTCGGAACAAGCCCCATTTTGTGAGCAAAGTGATTCCCACTCTGTCTTTTTACATCATCCCCAAGAGTTTGAATCATGGCAATGTATCACCATAGTATCTTCTAAGTAGTTTCCTACCATACCGAGACACAATTTGTGATCACCTGTAACGGTGCAGGACTCACCCCTGTGGCGCCTCCTGCTGGTCATCCAGGGAATTAGCGTTTCCAGCCTCCGGAGCGCCCTCTGCAGGCCGGTGTCCCGCTTGCCACTGGGCCCAAGTCCCTCCTGGACCCGGGTGCCCCTTTCAGGCCAGGGTACTGCCCCCTACCCCACAGATCTGGGTCTCTCCTCCCCAGGGAACCCCCACCCTCTATCCCCACCTCACCTCAGTCCATGGCCACTGCCAGTCATCACCTAGCCCCCGTTCCCTGGGGCAGACTGTCAGTGGCATCAGGAACCTGTCACCTGACCTGCTACAGGCTACACGGGTTACTTTGCTTGGCTAGCAGTTTCACATTGCTTGAATATTCTTTATAAACAAGAAATGACAGAGGTGATAATCCCCTTATAACACTCCTTAATCATGCATTCTATTGGGAGATTGACACTCAGACTAATGCAGTCCTCTGTGCATGTCACAGGCTCTGGATAAACATCAGGCCGAGGATACTGCGCACATCTATAAAACTAAACTTATTCCGAACTAATGTAACACACCTAAGTTCTAAATCCTAGAAAACCAGAAGTTATGTGTTTAGACCCTGGGCCTAATACAGTGATGAGCCAAACGCATTTTTCTCTAAACACATTACAAAATAAATGAACAGAACAACATGTTGATCTTGCTAACTCCTAAAGTCTCCCCTGCTACAGGCCCCATCTACCCTCCTTCTCCCCCACACAACAGCGACTAACAATCCTCTGAGCTCCTATTAGCATCCTCCATCCAAGAACCTCCAAGCACCTTACGATGGATCAAATTCACTCACAGTAATGCAGGAAGGGGCAGTTTGCCAGCGTAGGTGGGACGAGATTGACTCTCAGGGGAAAGTGTAGCCAATGCTGCCCTCCATCAGGAGTTCTATCAGCGTGAGGGCAGCATCTTTAAGTTATGCCCAGTCCTACCTAGGAGACCTGCCAGGAAAGCCTGCAGTAAGCATGAAGTGGATCAATGCAGATCTAGCCACCCCAGCCATAGCTGTCCCCCAGCTCCGGTCGACAGCACTCACTTTTAGGGCTGTGCTGTGTGACCGTGATTCTTTCTCCTCTCTTTTTCCAACCCCCACCATCCAGTTTTCAAAGCTTAGGGCTTAATCCTGTTCCCCGTGAAGTCGATGACCATCCCCACTACTGACTCCATGGGACCAGGATCATTCCCCTAAGTTTTAGGCAGAGCTCTAGCAGCTGATCCCTCTAATTAGGTCACAAATGGATCACTTGTAAAACACTTACACAGGCCAATTTCTCCCCCGGCCAAGCTAGCCTGACGTGTTGTGGGGGGAAGGGAAGATTAGACCCTGTGTGGACCTGTTGTTACAGACGAAACAAAGCTTCTAAACATTACCCATAAGGAAAGGGGAGAGCCGTGTTTTAGCTTCTCTTAAACAGCTGGGAGGGTTACCCTCACCCTGACATTGCAGCTAAGTGGTAGTGTCGCTTTAATTTCCTTTTGCTCCTGCTGCAGCTCCAGATTGCTCAGATATTCGTCAACAGAAGGAGTTTAATGAAAATTATAATTAGAGCCCTGTGGTGCTCTAGCAGGTCGCCTTTACACTGGGGTGCCAATTTACATTACAAATCAGCCCGGTGTCATTGCAGAGTCCACGGTAACAGAAGGGAATTCATTAAAAGAAAGCTCAGGGTGGGAGAGAAATAGTGGATAAGGAAAATGATATTAGGATGATTATTAACAATAATCATAAAGGAAATTGAGATCTGCCACAGTCTCCATGCAGCTTTGCTCAGAGCATAAAAGCCCTTTTGTAATCATCCTGAGGTGGAGGAAGACAGAGCAGCAGTTTGGAATTTTCCGTGGGCAATTGCTGTACAAATGAACCCTTTTCAATCCAGCATCTGTTTCCCCAGGAAAACAAAAGGGCAAAGAAGAATTTATCTCCCCCACCGGGATACGGAAAGTGCACTCCGCACTTCTGCCTTCCCGCATTTAGTGTTGCACAGCTGGATGGTGGTTGGGATGAGTGAGAGACTCTGCAAAATAAAATGCAAGCCAAAGAGACTAATTCACCAGGGTTTTACTGATTTCACCCTCCTTTTCTTACCCCCAGGCAGCAGCTAAGCACTGTGCTTCCACCCGATTGCGGTGTCATGATCAGTAACATCTTAAAACCAACAGAGACCCTAATTTAGCAGAGCACTTAAGCACGTGTGTAAGTCCCATTGAAGCCAATGCTTAAGTACATTGCTGAGTCAGGGCCTAAGGGAGCAGTGGTGATCAGAACCTGTAAGGAACGGTGTGGTGTGAAGGCTGTCTTCTCAGGGTACGTCTTCACTGCAGAGAGAGCCCAGGTGATCAGCACCCAGGTCTGAACACCCATGTTGGCCTAGCCCACGTGGGAGCATCCACAAGGCAAAGCCTGGCTTGAGTTACTGTGTCCTCACTGGTACTGCGACCACCAGTGTGTGTCACTAAGACTTCTGGGGACATACTCCCTGGTTCTTTGTGTTGCAGTAAGATGAGCCACTCAATGATCTGTCCCTAGTGAATTGTGAGAGAACTTGTTTGTCCTTCTGGGCACCCGGTGGAAATTGTGGAAAGGCACTGGAGGACTATCAGCACTCAAGTGGTTTAAGCTGTGACCTCACTGAAAAGCGGGCAGGTTACCAACCTGAGTGAAAGGGGAGCCCATGCTCTACCCCACTGCCCCAGCTAGGCCAACTTGGGTGCAAGGATTTTGGATGGGAGCTGAGTTAGGTGAAACACCAGAGGAAGAGGATAACTGCAGTGTAGACAGACTCATAGTTTGAGCATGTCAAGCTGCTTCTTCTTCATAACAGCAGCTCCTGGACACACACACACACACACACACACACACACACACACACACACACACACACACCCCAACTCTTGCAATTTTATCATGAGTCTTGTGATAGTTGTTGTTTTATTAAATCCCCAGCCTCTGGAACCAAACTCTCTCATCTTTCATTTTAAAAACTGAAAAGTAAATTTCCAGCCTTCACAGTTGCTGAGAAAAAGCTTGAAAACATGATCTGAGTGCACTACAAAACCTCAGACACTGGAAGGCAAACAAAAAGGAACCCAAAATATATTTTTAAGACGATCTCATTATATAGGGGGGCCTGATTCCTGATTTTGGAACACTTGGGATTGGCCATACTGCAAACATTTTACTGCGAACCAAAAGTGGAAGTGCTACGTGTAACACAACCCAAAGCTACAAAGGGTCTATTGCCTTCTTAATCTCTTGACAATCCAATCTTTTTTATCTCACACCTTAGAACAGGGGTCGGCAACGTTTGGCACGTGGCTCACCAGGGTAAGCACCCTAGTGGGCCAGGCCAGTTTATTTACGTGCTGACGAGGCAGGCTCGGCCGATCGCGGCCCCCACTGGCCACAGTTCGCCGTCCCGGGCCAATGGGGGTGGCGAGAAGCCGTGGCCAGCACATCCTCGCCCGCGCCGCTTCCCGCCACCCCCATTGGCCCGGGACAGCGAACCGCGGCCAGTGGGGCCGCGATCGGCCGAACCTGCTGCGTCAGCAGATAAATAAACTGGCCCGGTCCACCAGGGTGCTTATCCTGGCAAGCCGCATGCCAAACGTTGCTGACCCCTGCCTTAGAACTTGATAATTGACCTCAATGTACAATTTCAAGGTAAGACGCCAAGAAGGATTGATTGTCTTTTATACCCCAGCCCTGTCGTCATTTGCAGGGAGTAGCAGTAGCTTGTACCAGGGCATCCGCTACTCTCAGTGCCAGTCTTTGAGTGTGCCAGGCTGCTGAGCTGGGAGAACTGTCTGCCTGTTTTGAGGTTTTCTGTAATACCCATCACCTTAGTATCTGGGCTCAGCTCCCAGGAACAGCATCAAGGCGCCAGGCAGACGCAAGCTTAGTGCTGGCATGTCACTTCTAGCCAAAGGGCCCTACCTGCACTTCGTCATGGCTAGAAAAGCAGATAAACAGCTCCCGCGGCTCGGAGGCATCTAAGGGTATGTCTACACTGGAATTAAAAACCCGCAGCTGACCTGTGCCACCTGACTTAGGCTCACAGGGCTTGGGCTGTTTAATTGCATTGTAGATGTTCAGGCTTGGTCTGGAGCCCGGACTCTACGGGAATGTCTACACTACCCACTAGACGCAATAAATCGACCCCCGAGCGCTTTCCCGTCAACTCCTGTACTCCAGCAGCGCGAGAGGCGCAGGCGGAGTCGACAGGCAGGGCCGGCTCTACCATTTTTGCCGGCCCAAGCAAAAAAAAAAAAAAAAACGCTCGAACTGCCGAAGCGCAAAAAAAAACCCCAAAAAACTGCTCGGACTCTGCCGCCACAAGAATGGATGGAATGCCGCCCCTTAGCATGTGCCGCCCCAGGCTCCGCTGGTGCCTGGAGCTGGACCTGTTGACAGCGGCAACAGTCGACTCACTGAGATGAAGACATCACGATAAATCGATCTAAGTACGTCGACTTCAGCTACATTATTCACATAGCTGAAGTTGCGTAACTTAGATCAGGGCCGGTTTCGTGCCCTAGGCAAAACTTCCTCCTTGCGCCCGCCTCCCCCCTGCCCTGAGGTGCCCCCCCGTGGCAGCTCCCCAACCCCCTCCGCCCTGAGGTGCCCCCCCGTGGCAGCTCCCCATCCCAGCTCACCTCTGCTCCGCCCCCACCCTGAGCCCTGAGGCAGCTCCCCACCCCCGCTCCGCCCTGAGGCACCCCTCCCCCATGGTAGCATCCCCCCCACCCGGACCGGTGGCCAGGACCAGGGCAGTGTAAGTGCCACTGAAAATCAGCTCGCGTGCTGCCTTCGGCACGCATGCCATAGGCTGCCTACCCCTGGTCTAGGCCTTTCCCTTTCAGACTCTTTTCTACCCTAATATTTTGCAGTTCTCTTATAAAAAAAATAGACAAAAAAAACCCTGTCAGATTCTTAATTTCCCCTGGAAAACAATAACTTGCACTTCCCTGACTGGGAATGAAGAATGTGACTATATGGGCAGAGGAGAAAAGAAAAAGCAAGATGAAAACTGATTTGAAGGTCACTTTGTTGGTGGTCCTGACCTCCAGTGTATCTCAGCAGATCTTTTTTTTTTTCCAACACCAGAACTTACTCTCCTAGCCAGTGTGCTGCCTCCTAGCTTCAGAAGTAACTGCTGGAGAGGAGACATGGGTTTGCTGTTAAGGCAGAGAGAAGATGTGGTCTCTGTTCTTGGCTCTGCCATATGCATCCTGTCTTACCTAGGGCAAGTCACCTAGGGTGTGTCCACACAGCAATCAGAGGTGTGACTGATGCATGTAGACATACTCGAGTTAGCCCATGTTGCCATGGCTTCACTGCTGTTGGCACCTGAGCTAGCCTGATTAAAGCTAACTCGGGTATGTGTACATGTGCTGCAATCACACCTCCGACTGCAGAGCAGATGTGCCCTTAGAAGCAGATTTTCAAAAGTAGTTAGGTGCCTAAAGATGCAGATAGGTGCCTAGTGGGATTTTAAAAAGTGCCCAGGCCCTAACACCCATTGAAATCAATGGGATTAAGGGCCTAACCTGCTTAAGCACTTTGGAAAATCCCATCTGCATCTTTAGGCTGCCTAAATATCTTTGAAAAACTGCCCCATTGAGCGCAATTTTCAAAAGTGACCTCTGATTTGGGATGCCTCAGTTTTCCAGTGCCCAATTTGGGACACTTTGTGCCCAATATTGAGAGATACTAAGCAGTTCCCATCGATTTTATTCAGAGTTGCTGGTTTTCAACATTTCTGAAAATCAGGTATGTCTAGTTGGGCAAGCACCCCAAAATTGAGGCCACTTCTGAAAATTTTACCTTCCCCCCTTTCTACCTCAGGTTCCCCACATGTAAAAAGGCGATAATGAACACCCAAGGGACTTAGGAGCACAAGACCCACTGGGAGTTGTACTCCTAAATCACTTAGGTGTGATTTTGTAAGGCACTTTATACTGATAAGGTACTTTATGATTCTGAATTGAAGGATATAAGTGCAAAGTATTATTATGACAGCTTGTCAGAAAATGGGTGTGTGTGTGAATTTCTCAAAATTTTATTTTTGCCCCAAATTTCTGACTAGTATTAGTTATTAGGGCTATGGACAGAAAAAAGTTCCATTTCAAGCAGGAAGCTTCCATTTAAAGCAGATTGTCTACACTGCATGTTCCCGGATGTGAACATTTACACGCTATTTCCAGTTGATTCCATCTGCACCTGGAGATACAGGTCTAAAAATTCTATCCTCAGACGTTTTGGCCTCAGCTCCAATGAGAAGTATCGTCACATATCATGAATGCAGAATATAGACAGTGGACAATCTATTCAGTTGGGGTCATTAGATACTAATGTAGTATAAATGCTAAGTATATATTGCACCTTGGGATGTGGTGTCTGCCATGGCTAAAGAAACATCCTATTTAGTAATTAACAGTGAGAAATTTGCCTTTCCAAGTTTACTTAAATAAAATACAAACAAATTAATGTAAGATGCATATGAATCATTTTTAAAAGGTCTGACTTTTTCTCCTGTAAAACGTGAGTGTGCACCTCTTTACCTATACAAAACATGTATTTGCATATGCAGATCAGGTAACTGTGTTTCTATCTCACTGGCTTAGGTAACTGCCATTTCTGTGTCTGTGAATAAGTACACATTATGATTTTGTGTGCACAAATTTCAAAGTCCTGCTGAGAATGTGACCTTCAATCTAGAGCCTACAGTTAATATTGAGCAGTCACAATTTCATGTCATTTTACACTCACAGTGTCCCTTATGAATACAAAAAATTCAGGTGGCCAGTTTGTATCTGAACTGTCAGGCTCCTAAGTGAGCTGAAAACATTCTATATATTGCTAAGGGATGTGGAAGAGAAGATTCCCTCACTAAGATTTGATGTATAAACCTGAACATTCCTGCTCTGGGAGCTCATCTATTCTGTACTGAGTTTCCAGCTGTTTATTAAGCTTCCAGTTGTAGCCCTTTCATGTGAAGGGAAATATAAGATTAAGAACTGGAGAATGCAGAAATAATAACATTATTGGTCACCTGTTTTTGACAAGGTCCCACACCATAGGCTCCTAAACAAAGTAAGCTGTCACGGGATAAGAGGGAAGGTCCTCTCATGGATCAGTAACTGGTTAAAAGATAGGAAACATAGGGTAGGAATAAATTATCAATTTTCACAGTGGAGCGAGATAAATAACGGGGTCCCCCAAGGACCTGTATTGGGACCAGTTCTGTTCCAAATATTCATAAATGATCTGGAAAAGAAGGTAAACAGTGAGGAGGCAAAGTTTGCAGATGATACAAAATTACTCAAGCTAGTTAAGTCCAAAACTGACTGTGAAGAGCTATAAAGGGATTTCACAAAACTGGGTGACTGGGCAACAAAATGACAGATGAACTTCAATGTTGATAATTTCAAAGTAAGGCACATTGGAAAACATAATCCCAACTATGCATACAAAATGATGGGGTCTAAATTAGCTGTTACCACTCAAAAAAGAGAACTTGGAGCCATCATGGATAGTTCTCTGAAAACCTCTGTACCACCTCCAGCAGCAATCAAAAAAACTAACAGAACATCAAGAACCATTAGGAAAAGAGTAGATAGTAAAATAGAATATATCGTAATGCCACTATATAAATCCATGATACACCCAGACCTTAAATACTGCATGCAGTTCTGGTTGCCCCATCACAAAAAATTGGAAAAAGAATTAAAATATTAGAATTGGAAAAGTACAAAGAAGGGCAACAAAAATGATTTAGGAGTAAGGAACAGCTTCCATATGAGGAGAGATTTAAAAGACTGGGATTGTTCATCTTAGAAAAGGGACAACTAAGGAAGGATATGATAGACGTCTATAAAATCATGAATGGTATGGAGAAAGTTAATTAAAAAGTGCTATTTACCCATTCACATAACACAAGAACCAGGGTCACCCAATGAAATTAATAGACAGCAGACTTAAAACAAACATAAGGAATTACTTCTTCACACAACACATAGTTAACCTGCGGAACTCATTGCCAGTGGATGTTGTGAAGGCCAAAAGTATATCTGGGTTCAAAAAAGAATTAGATAAGTTCATGGCAGATAGGTCCATTAGTGGCTATTAACAAAGAAGGTCAGGGATGCAATCCTGTGTTCTGGGTGTCCCAAAACCTCCAACTGCCAGAAGTTGAGAGTGGATGACAGGGAATGGATCACTCAATAATTGACCTGTTCTATTCATTCTCTCTGAAGCATCTGATGCTGGCCACTGAAGGAGACAGGATACTAAGCTAGATGAACCATTCGTCTAACCCAGTACAGCTATTTTTACGTTCTGATGTTGCTAATCAACCTTGGGGGTCTAACGCATATGATGTATTTGCCCGTGGATACTTAACAGAAATCCCAACATTCTAGGAACTCAGGGAAATGCTTTATCCCTATCTATTGATATTTAAAATCGATGGGGTAAAATCCTGGCCCCACTCAAGTCAATGGTAAAACTTCCATTGACTTTAATAGGGACAGGATTTAAGGAGATATTTGGGGAGAAAACAGAAGATCCAATGTTTAGATGCAATAAAGTGCATTCAACAAGGAAAAGTTTTAGAGGAGGTCAAGAAGGCAAACAAATATTCTGTTAAAAATGGCAACTGTCAGCATGTTCACAGAGAGAGCATTCCCAAGGTTTTCCAATAACTACACTCCAGTCCCAGTATGCCCACAAACAACTTCCCTTCTATAGAGTGGCTACAAAATTAATCAATCACTATTGATTTTCATCGCCTGATTGCACTGAGGTAAGAAAATCCAACGTAGTTGAATGATTGATTAATTACTTCAATAATTACAGGTAACAAATCTAACTCTCCCTCCATTCCCTCTGGATCTCTATTTTTTGAACCAATATTTATAAAACTCAGGATTTTTAGGTTTTCAGATCTATTTGGGGCTCAAAGCCAGTTTTGTATCTCTAAGGAGCTGGAGAGAGAACAAAGCTGTACAACTGATTCTGAATTACTATCTCTGAGTTCTCACCAGCAATTCACTGTTCAGGATTCCTAAATGTTTCGAAACACTCTTATAAGAGTTCTGTCCCAAGAAGCTTTCTGTAAGTTTGGAGGTCCTGACTGGTTCATTGGTTTTCCTCCTGATGAAGCATTCCAGTAGAACACGGGGTGTTCTGTCTTGTGTTTGTTTTGTTTTAAATAAGTTAATAAAAACAAAAAATATAGATACTATTAACTGCAGAAATAAATTAAATATATAAATGTACCATAGTAAGTTTAGACATACAGCTAGGGTTGAAATTCAACCTATATATTTTTATAGGATTTTACGTAATGTTTGTAAAGTATAACAGGCTATGGCTAATCCACAGAGGATAACAGCCTACTAACTGCTGTGAGCTACTAGATTTGTTACTTTATTAAGCAGTAAAGGCCCGCGCTTTGGGGCTGAAAGTCCAATGTTCAAAACCTGCATATGAGCCTTAGAACATAAGAACGGCCATACTGGGTCAAAACAATGGTCCATCCAGCCCAGTATCCTGTCTTCCGACAGTGGCCAATGACAGGTGCTTCAGAGGGAATGAACAGAACAGGTAATCATCAAGTGATCCATGCCCTGTCACCCAATCCCAGTTTCTGGCAAACAGAGGCTAGCGACACCATTCCTACCCATCCTGGCTAATAGCCATTGATGGACCTATCCTCCATGAATCTATCTAGCTCCCTTTTGAACCTCGTTATAGTATTGGCCTTCACAACACCCTCTGGCAAGGAGATAAGCTTCAACATAAAATAAGAGCAAGCGGCAAGTTCTTCATTCATTTTGGCTACACATTCTTCTTAGGATGCAGTTCCTGCCATGATGTGTTTGCAATGGAAAAGATCCATTCTGCTCCCATCCCTACAACTCAATTAACTAGGATAGAGGGGGATTTTTTTCACTCAGTGTTAAATAAGGGTGATGGGAGGGGGAGAATAAAAATGAAAAAAAAATCTTACTTATTATAGGTAAAAAATGTGCAACTCAGAGTTTCCAGCGGATGTTGTCCAGCCTTCCAATTAGAGAAGCCGAGACACACAGTAGTGCCATTATATGTAACTATTTATACAGTGTCGCTCAAGCATTGTTTATCTTATGAGCATAATTTATCTCTTCTGCAGTGCTACCCAATTTGTTTTGATTTCCAGTGGCCCCTCCACAGTCTAGTCTAGTGTTTTATTGTATATATATTTTTTGGCCGCCAACCAAATGACTCTCCCGTTATGTTTCCATGCAGGCCCCACAATAATCAGGCCCCTCCTGCTCTACAACTTTCACATCGTGTTTATATTCACTTTATGGGTGAGATGGTGTCCCCTCTATTTCTCCTCCTCCCGCACCAACTGGCAGTTCCTCTATGGCTCATGTTTTATGCAAGAGCAGAACTGAATTTCTCTCTTTTTTTAAAATGTAGTGGCTTGTGAAAAGGTCCCACCACATCAGCTCTGGAGACTTAAATTCTCTGTCCACAGAACATGCCCAGCATAAGCAATAGCAGAGCAAACCTAATGGTGAGCTGGGATAGGTCATCTGCAGGGATTGAATCCAGGACTTCTGGAGCTAAACACAAGAGCCAGCAAAAGCAGGACCAGATCTATTAGTTCAAAGGACTTAGCAGACTCATAAACCCTTTATAACTGGCCTACCCTCTAGAGGGGGACAAAAAGCCACATTTTGCATGGGTTACCATAGCTTCCTCCACAGAGCACTGCCAACATACCTCCTCCCTAGCCCATAAAGCTCACTTCTAGGGGTGAGAAGATCACTCAGTTTCCATAGTTATTCCAGCCTTGGCCTCTCTCTATTCCAAACTTGCCAACAAGCTTGCCCTAGTGGATGTGGGTTTCTAATGTGCAGACATCTGTCTTCTCAGAACTAGACTGAGGCCAACTACATCAATGTCTTACTCCAGAGAAGTTTAATCCAGTAACACTCTGAAGGGAGCTCCCGCTTTGAGCTGGTGCATGCATGTCGCTCAGCTGCTTGTATTAGTGTGAAATTCCTTAATGGCGACAGGCCCTACTCACCACCTTTTCTCATCTACCCCACCTAAATCCAATCAGGTCGTAATTTTTGGCCAGTCTTAATCTGGGTTACAGTTTAAGTGATGACCTGCTGTAGCATGGAAAGGATCCTTATCCCTTTATCAACCACATGAGCAGGATTTTCCCCCTTTTTATATAGGAAAATATAGTTAGCATTTGACCATCAAAAAATGAATTCCATCTGGTTTGGCTTATATATGTAGGGCATTGCCCTGACGCGTAGGTTGGGAGGCACAGCTTACATGGCTGTGGTCACCCCTCATGAAAGAACCTAGCACAAATGAAACTGGGGGTTACTTCTTATGCCAGGAAAGCATTCTGTGGCTAAGCAATCCGCAGATAAATTCCCTCACCCTCCCACCTGCTGCCACCATAAGCCTCTTCAGAAATTCATTGTTTATGAAATGATTACTCAAGTATCCATTCGATCCCAGTGCATAGGATTGCAGATCTTTTATTACACAGCTGTATATGTAGCAGGAGAATAGTTCACAGCAGGTGTAACAGGCACGGTCATCGAAGAAATAAACCAAAGCACCATTAGTCAGCTGGTGGGAGATGCAGTCTTTATAGTTTGAAGCAATGCAGAAGGCTTTATACCACCCTACCTATTCTCTGGCTGCCACGCACCTCAGTTGTAAGCTATTTTGTTGGCGGCTCTGAAAGTCTGAGGGCTCATGTAACTTCCCACATCTAATTTCCCACTTTGTGCCATTTAAAACTGACCCCACAGTCTCTTGCTTTCGATCTGAAGCCCACAGGCTCATGCATTGCCCTGTGTTGTGAGCAATTAGCTGCCATGCATATTTGCAAGTCACACACAGACCCACTCCTGAATATCTTAAAAGGCAAGAGGCTTTGGTCTGTTTGGCTCACAGTACGTTTAAAAGAAAAAAAACTGACTGTCACCTTTCCTCAGACTCTGAGTGCGTGAGAAACCCATCGCTTTCAGCACAACGGCAGGATAGACAGTCTGTGAAAAAATACCTGCTAACAGAGCAGCAGCAATTACTGACCAAACTGTAGACTGGTGAGTTACTGCAGAAAAGAGGCCCATAGTTCTACAGTGGCTCAATGCACAGCTGCAGGGAGGATGGGATAGTGATTGCCAGGGCAGTAGTGCTAAAGCATCCAACCCACTGCGTGCTAAGAAGACTGTGACTTCAGCACAGGTAGCACTGATTAGACTTTTATGCAGCAGAGCACCTGCTCCATCCAACAAACAGAATTTCTCTTGAAGGAGAGAAGCCCGATAAGAGTACACAGGGCAACAGGGTCATCATTACACCCAGGGCCAGCTCCAGGCACCACCTAAGGAAGCAGATGCTTGGGCGGCCAATACAAAGGGGCGGTACTCCGTCCGCTATTGGGGTGGCACGTCCGGGTCTTCGGCGGGAATTCGGCAGCGGGTCCCTCAGTCCCTTTCTTCCTCTTTGAGCTGCCGCCGAAGTGCCGCCGAAGAGGAAGAGAGGGAGTGAAGGACTCGCCGCCGAACTGCCACCAAAGAATGGAGCGGCACGATCGGCTTTTTTTTTTTTTCCGCCGCTTGGGGCGGCAGAAAATCTGAAGCCGGCCCTGATTACATCCAATCCATTTGCTCTGGTGGAGGGAAGCAGCATGCAAACCCATTCTAGGTGAAAAGGGCTCCTTACTCAAGCCTGCTCCAGTGACACAGGGGCAAAGACCTCATTTTCTCTCATTCAATTGGAATCATTTGTTGGCTGATTTCTGTGGTACTAGCTAGTGACTGATGGGGTTTGTGCCTCAACCATCACCTCCAAACACGGAAGCAACACACACACATAGCAGCCAGCAGTCCGGGTCCGGCCAGGAAAGTCCCAAGTTTCTACACAAGGTCTTGTGAACTGCTATCCCTGCCACTGTAGTGGGACATTAAGAGAGTGAGTGTTCTGTGCCTCTGCAGTCATTAGTGGTGAGCTAGCAGTGGGAGGGCAGCTGTGGAGAACTGCACCTTTAAGGGGCTTGGGCATTATACCTTGAAGGGTATGTCTACACAGCAAAGAAAAAACCCCGGCTCACCCGTGCCAGCCAACTCGGGTTCGTGGGGTTCCGGCTGCAGGGCTGTTTCATTGCTGTATAGACTTCTGGACTTGGGCTGGACCCCAAGCTCTGGGACCCTCCTACTTTGCAGGGTCCTAGAGCTCGGACTCCAGCCCATGCCTGGAAGTCTGTAGAGTAATGAAACAGCCCCGCAGCCCAAGCCCCATGAGCCCAAGTTAGCTGGCACAGGCCAGCCGCGGGTGTTTGGTTGCTGTGTAGACAGACCAGAAGAGGTTCTGCTCTCCACAGCAGCTATTGCGGGATCCTGGGAGACCAGCCGGAGACCTAGTTGCAGGGTAGCAGCTCTTACTGATGGTCAGGATTCCTGCCAACAGCAGGACAGTAACTGCACTGAGTGAACCCTGAGCTTTGGTAGGGGGAGAGAGAAATAATGGGCAAGTGTGTGTGAGAGAAATGACTTCTCAGTGATGGAGAACACACTGTGAGACTGCAGACTGGGACTCTCAGGGGTACACAGAGAGATGGAGGAAAAACATTAAACCTTCTCAATTCCCAGGAGAGAGACACAACAGAGTACAAGTCTGGAGATTCTCCTGATGGAGAATGTGCAGGAGATGCCCCCTGAAGAAAGGAGAAAAGGTCTACAGGTCCTCTCTCCTCCCTAAAAATCCCCAGAATATATATATATATAACCTCCACCTTCTCTGGCCACCCAAAGACCCAGCCTCCCTCCAGTATTGTCCCCGGAAGATTTCCTTTTACAAATTATTGTTAGCTACATGCCCCTATAAAGCCAGTACAAAGTTACTGTCTGATCTAGCCAGGGGTGTATTACTGCAGTATCTAGAGGCCCCAGTCATGAATCAGGGCTTCATTGTGTTAGGTGCTGTACAAATACAGCATAAATAGGTGGTCCCTGCCCCAAAGTGCTTACAATTGTCTGTATTTGCACAGAACATGATCTGCTATCCCCTGCCATCAAACCTGCCACATGAAGCAGAAATCCAGGAGGCACAACATGCCCTGTTTGGGAGCTGCTGAAATTTAATATTTGCTCCTGGGTCAAATCCTGAAGGTTAATTACAAGAAAACAGGAAGTGCAGGTATGTGTG